>NC_054868.1:41045206-41352984 GCF_018320785.1 Cheilinus undulatus
TTCCCATTGACGATCCACAAGGCCGTTTATTTGATCTGCAACATGTAACACTAAGACTCCTGCAGCCTGTCAGCTGATGCTTGTGATGCTCTCCTCTGTTGCTTCAGACATCTTTGAATGGAACAACAATCACACACGGGTACGGACAGTTCTTGCATTCAAATCCGACACATCTGCTAGTTTTTTTTCTTTGCCAGTCCACGCAGCGGTTGTACATTTCCCCAAAGGACAGGCCGAGAGAGCTTTGTCCCAAGGAATGTGTTTACAAGTTGCCCGTTAACACGCTAACACACGCACTCATGCACGCACACACGCACGCCAACAGTGTACATCCCCTTGTTTCCTCTCTGCAGGCGATCCCGTCAGAATCTGTCGGAAGCGCTCCCTCCTCTCAGCCTCGTAGAGGCACGTTTGGCTCAAGTTTCAGTGGCAAAAAAAACAAACAAAATAAAAACAAAAATGTTGGATGTTACCTTTAGTCATCTTTTGTTTCTTTCAGTCCAAACATATAGAGTTCAATTTGGAATTTTGCCTGGGACTAAAACGTCACAGCAAGTAAAAGTTCCCTATCTCTCTTTTTCCATTCATCTAGCAGCATAAATACAGTTTGGCCACTGGGGGAAACAGAAGAGGGGATGGGGTTAAAAGGAGGGTGGGGGTTCAGGGGCATTAATCCACAGCGCTTAGAGCAAACAACCTTAACTTCCTCCTCTCGTCACAGCACCGGCATCGAGAAAACCACCCCAAGAAAAGTGAAAAAATCTGGACAGCATTGGTGTTTTAGTGGAGGCGAAGCTCCAAACCCACCCAGGTGTGAGGAAGAAGAAAAAAAACTCAAACTGATGATAAAAACTTTGTGACATAACGACAGCAAACCTTAACAGAGCAGCTTTCTAATACTGGGATTTGTTGCTGTTTGCAACCGTGAGGAAAGAATAAAAAAAGAGGAAACCCTTTCTTATGATAAACCAAGAACATATTGAAATTCACAGTTGTGTTTGTGTGCGGTATTGTAAAGAAATCAAACAACAGAAACTGAGTGGAAAACAAGGAGAACGGAAATGGAGTGACGAGAAACGAGCCTGATGACAGGCTGAACCCTCCGCTCTATGACAAGCAGCTCTTTAACTGGAACTGGGTGTGAGAATTTAGCTTTTCCTCATCTTTACGGCTTGAGTGTGTGTGTGTGTGGGCACGCACTGATGGGAGAGGGAGGTGGTTGTGTGTGGAGGGAGGATGGGGGGGCTTTTAAAAAATAATATATCTCTGTACATCTCAAAATCTGTCAGGCTTGAGCGTAACCAAGTCTCTGTGAGAAGCTGACCTGAACCGAAAGGGTTGGCGGTCACTTCAGAAGAGTTCAGTCGTCTTTTCTTCCCTCCGCTCCTCTTCTTTCTCCCAGCCAATCAGGGACAGATCAGACGTCCCCCCTCCCCTTTTCTGCTTTGTTTCAAGCCCGATCCCCTCTGACTGCACCTATTTTTGTGGGGGTCAAAAGCAGGGACCGACCCCATGTGAGGGTCAGCGGCTCTGTTGGTAACATTTGCCCAAAAGGGACACAAAGGGGGGGAGGATGATGGTCGAGGACAGGACAGTTGTAGATTTAGCGAGTTTGGGTGAAGAGTGTCGGGCTTTCCAGGTGCCTCATCTCCCACTGCCTCTCTCTTCTCCTTCCTCTCAGCGGTTCGCTCTTTTAATTTTTTTTACTCGTCCTTCCCCACTGACTCCCTCCTCACTTCATGTCCACGTCAAAGTCCAGCACCAGCAGCTTGGTCTCCTCCGTGCCGTTACGGCTGCCCACGGCACACACCAGCTTGGTGTTTGAGGCTCTGATGCGCCACACCACACCGCCGCTGCCGCCGCTCTCCAGAGTCACCAGGTTTCGGATGAACTCGCCTGTCTTCAGGTCCCACAGTTTGACTGTGCCATCGTCCGAGCTGGTGATAACAAAGTTCTTGTTGAACTGGAGGCACGTGACGGCGCTCTGGTGCTTGTGGGGACCTGTGAACAGAGAGACACGGACCATGAGAAAGGCTCAAAATGTACAGATGTAAAAAAAAACAGAACATATAAAACACATTTGATATCAGTAGTATTAGAGAAATAAAGTGATAAAACAGAGAAAAATATGTGCATCAGCGAATAGATAGAAACAAACAGAATATACAGGGAGGTGTTGTCTGTGTAACCACTGCAGTAACTTTCCAGGAACCCAAAGACTTAAAGAACTTTTCACCTCCAGCTACAGCACCTAAAATCTAAATGGGTTTCCTTAGCTGTATGCCCTGCCACCCAAACAGTCTCTGCCAGAGGGGTGAAAGTCCCTGATAGTCTCAGTGTTAGCAGCACTTTATAGCTGGCAATAAGGAGGAAGCCTCTGGGGTGCTGTAAGATTTGTGAAAATAGAATTTGAACAGCTTCTTTCTCATGAAAATGTGCACTAAGCTGTGGACTTGGGATGGGAAGTTCTTTCTGTTTATTTCATTTTGCATCTCTTAAGTTATGTAGAAGATAGGAAAGTTTGATAATAAATTAGAGAGGCCCCAATTTATGCATGATCCGGATTGGAATTGATGCTTGTAGTCACCTGTCTGATCACCTGGTTAATACTCTGGTGTCTGCAAAAACAATCTTTTCCATGATGCATTGCAATGTGAATGTAGACGATTCTGCATCAATGCAGAGGCACCTCATTATTGATGCACATGGATGCTGTTCGTCTATTTTCCCTCTGCATACTGACCTACCATAATTACTAAAATAATAACCTGTTTCCCTTTCAAACAGGGCTGCTTTCAATGCATTTCAACGGTAGACTATTTTAAATGCAGCAGCTTTTCCTATCTTCCTGACAAATCCTGGCAAAATCACACACAGCCTAACATACCTACAAAGGTCCTAAGTCAGTTATTTTGAGTCCACATAAAAATTTTAATTGCACAGAAGGCCATCTCAGAGTTAAAATCCTGACAGGGCAATCTGAAGTTCATTTAATTAAAGCAAGCAGAGATGTGATAAAGATGTTTAATCTCAATTTGTAACATAATTTATCAAAAAAGTTTTAGAAAACAAGTTATCCCATAAATCAAGTAAAAGGGACTAAAAAAACAGACTAAACCTTTAATTATAGTTTCAAATATTAATCCTACTTATATTATGCCATTTTCAAAAACTGTTACTTTGCATGCAAACCTTTTACTTGAAATAAGAGATGAATATTATCTTAATTACTTTATTGTTTAGATTGTGTATTATTTAGTTAAAAGGTGTAAAAACGATTTTTTGTAAAGAATTCAGGTTGGTATAAGGAGTTTTTGTTTATCAGACTTCTTAACTCCATTAAAAAAGTACCATGTGCAGTTTTATCGAAAACGGAGGATGCACTGGATTAACTGTGATGCATTGGGATATCGACTAATCAAAAAACAGTTACATTTGCAGTCATATTCTTTATTTCTCATCCTTTACATCTACCATAATTATAACTCTACATTCAGACTCATCCTACATCAAGCATGCATTTTAAACCTGTAACCAGGGGTGTTCAAAGGACGGACAGAACCCCCCCACCTTGGCAAGAAGTCCAAAATTTTAGTTAAATTGTGCCTTTTTTTTTATTAGAATGAAATCACAAGAGAAATGAACTAAAAATCAAACTGAAGCCCTAATGTTGTTAAAAGCTCCACTTTTGTGGTTCTTCTCGATGCAACCTTGGTGTCAAGATGTTGGTAAACTGAAAAAGCCCACCCTACGGTTAAATGAACCCCCTTTAAACTAGGCTGCTTACATGCCTGTCTTGCTGTAAGCTTTAATGATTGTTTGCTGATTTTCCTTGTCTTTTTTCCTGAGGCCTTTTAATCAAACCCCAATAAAGAAAAGCCATAATCAAGTGTATCATTTGTTATTAAGCTACAATTTAACAAATAAACTGATCATAAAACAAGGCTCTTAGACAATTCCATGAATGAGACCATGTCCTGGACCTTTATAGTTAGTTTTTTTTTTAACTGTAAACAAAGTTTGCAGAGCTGTGGATGGGTGAATTTGGAATGAAAGAGTTGTAGCATCAGAGCCAAAAAAAAAAAAAAGAACAAAGAAGAAGAAATAAAACCTCAGTGAGGCAGCGAGATGAGAATAAAATTCCTCTCTGTTATTCCTGGAGCTGTTGTGAGTGTAGTGAGCTCCCATACTCCTGCAGGCCGGCTTTAGGACAAGCTGCACAGAGATGCCAAGACTCAGGCCTGTCACTGTCACGCAGGCTAAGCAGCTCCAGCTACACCTCCGTCTGCGTGCTGTCAGCTGGCAGGAGGCCACAGTTAAAGTGAAGATGGCGGCTTCACTGCCTGCACCGAGCTGACTTTATTTGTGACTCTGCATGTGCAGTGACTTCAGATTTCTCTGAAGGGTTTGAAAATGATATCTTAATTAAATCAATCAGAGCGACACAAAACACAAACATGCGGAATGGAGAGCTGGCAAGTGAAGAGGGGTTTTTGTGTATAGCTTTCTCATTCAGACGTATTTAATTTCTTTCCGCTTCCACAATCAATTCAGAGAGAAAATTTGTTGAAACCTCTCCATCATGGAGCTTTAACATCTTTTCAATTTCTCTCTCCACTTTGATCAAAGGCTCTTATTTACCCAAGTATACAATACTGTTTCTGCACCAACCCCCCTACATGCCAATCTCTCCCCTCCTCTTCCTCCCCTCTCTTCATTTCCACAACAAAGCGGGCTGCTCCATCATTACCTATGCTCTCTTCAGCTGACAGTGACGACCTTGTTGTCTGCCTATTGTCTTATCAAAACACAATAATGAATGGCAGAAAATGTCCGCTGACCTAATTATATGACCTACAAAGTTCCCCACTCCCTTGTTCCCTTCACTGTAGTGCACACATCCATCCTCCCCCTCGGCCAGTCTTATCCCTCCCCTCTCTCTTCAGACTCTCACTGGGGCATCTCTTTGTTCAGCGGGTGTGTGTTGGTGTTTGTAGCGGCTGCATACAGGGTTGTAGTTTGCTAATGAGGGTCTTTAAGGGTGGGGCTCTGCTGGTTGCTGCTGCTATTCAGTGGAGGATTTCAAACTTCCTGTGAGGCGCTAATGGAGTTTGAAAGTATTTAAACAGACACAAAGGAAATGAGGCTGCAATCAAGAGCAGCAGGAGCACAAGGTGTTGGCTCTGCACTGCCTCAAACACACAAACACTAACAGGTCATTTAGACTGGGTTTAATTGGACTGCCACGTTCAAGTTAGGACGATTTGCTTGGTTGCTTTTTGTTTTTTGTTAAAAATTGGAGTTGTCATTTTGTTTATTCAGATCAAGTTTTTTGCTGCTTTTTTTTCCTTAAGCCAGTCGAAGAAAGACAGGGCCAGGATCAGGAATGGATACTTTGACCAGCGCTTCAGGGACTCTAGCCTCTGTATTTGGGTGCGACCCTAGCTAAACTGGTGCCCTGGAGTCTTGTACTGAGCAAAAAGGCTAGCTTAGCCCCTTTAACATATAAAACAATCCTCATTTTGTCATAAACATGCTTTTAATTGAAACAGTGATGTATTATTAGACAAATAAACCATACTAGGTAAGAGGCTGAATAATAATGTGCCATTCTCGAACAAGCCTGTTCTACAAACAGCTCTCTAATATGAGCCATGGTAGCTAGTTCCTGTTTGAGTGCCCGTTTCCTTTCCTATGTCTTTTAAAAAGCCAAACTGGTACAAGGTGAAGAGCTGGTTGGGAGCCGAAAAACTACTGAGCTGAGCCTAATGATAAGGATCCCTTCAAAGAGACAGATTTCTTGTCACAGCAAGAGAAGCTGGACGTGGATCAGCTGTGGAAATACGGATAATTTCAGACTTTAATGTGCTAAACCATAGCAAAACTATACTGAACCAAACTGGACTGCTTGGTGGAAATGGACCATGCAGAAGCATTGTGTGGCAGCATAATTTCATAGCACATATAAACACAGAATGCTTTGCCAGCTCAGTCTTGTCCTAAGTAAGACATCTACTGTCACCAGAACTTTTCCATGGACAAATTCACCAACTATAGCCTTTAATTTCTCTTTTCTTTGTTGAGCTTGTTTCCATGTGAGAAGTTAATTAAAAACAAAAGGACAGATAAAATAATTTCCAAAAATAACAGCATGCTTCCCTTAATTGAAATAGACTACTTTGAACATAGATTTACTGGTTTATCGTCTATCAAAATGAGATTTCTATTCCCCATTTATCTGCTTGCAACGAGCAAAAACTGAATCACAGAAAACTGCCTGGTTCAAGCTGCAACAGCTCAGTTCATACAGCAGCAACTGTCCCCTGGTATGTTTTAAAACGGCATTTCTGGTCTTTGGGCTGAACTGGGCTTAAAGGGACTTGCTTTTAGAACTTATAACTTTTCTAATTGCATTATTACTGTGTTAAAATTCCAGTGAAAACATATAGTACTGTCTTCACCTGCTGCTAAGGTTTACAGAGATGACTGATGGAGACATTGCATTCACAGCAAAGAGAAAGAAAAGATCAAACTGACCCTGATCTTTGTTCACCAAAATGAATGTTAATGTCATGTTTATGTATATGCTTCTATGAGGATATTCCCTCGCTGTGTCCCCGAGGTAATGGGTTCATGTGAATTAAACACGCGGGTGGAAGAACAAACTGAAAACATTATGCCTCGGGCTATAAAAAAAGGCATAAAGAGGAGAAGTTAAAGTCGCTCAGTCTTTTTTGTTCTGATAAGCTCAAGTACAGATTTATTGACCTCACTCATGATGAGAATGACTTCAGAAATAATTTCATGCTTGATGTTATTCGACCCTATTAGAAAAATATACTTGAAAAAGACTTTTTCTTAGGGTCTTCTGCTTTCATTTTGATAGGACAGGTGAAGAGAGACAGGATATACAAGGAGAGAGCACAGAGGAAGATATGCACCAAACATCTCCAGGATCAGGATTACATCTGAGACCAGTGGGCTGAGGACTGCATACTCTGTATATAGGTATCTGATCCACCAACCGAGCTGAATCAGCGCCTGAGGATTTGGGTTTTTTTTTTATAAATAAACTGTCGATACAAAAATATTCTGGTAAAGTTTAAAACTTAGGAGTGACAAAGCTGATGTTTTATTGTGTTTTCTTTTTAACATTCATCCTATCCACAATTAATCTTTTACAGACACTTTTTTATTTCATGGGATAAAGGGAACATTTTGGAGCACAGGATCAATTCAGATATTTTAATCTAACAAAGCCAGGGTCTTCCTCTAAAATTCCCTGGTGGTTTACACAAAAGAAGACGCCAGTGGTGTCACAATAATCAGTATATTTACACCATACTGACCTCTCTGAATTGGCCGTGTGCTCCATAAATGTTTCCTTTATGCTGCGATACTCTGGACCTGCTCTGAGACTCACTGGTGTGCTATTGTTTGTCAGCTGAAGTATGGACTCTTCTTTTCTGTTTGACAATTCATTTCATATTTAAAACCCTATACCAAAAAAAAAATTCAATCTGACTGTGTTATCTATTACTTTTTAACATTTCAGCTATTTTTTTCTTACCTGTTAGCTGAGTTTAAAGTGCCACAGGTGACTCATTCTGTCGATAAGCATTTACTAAATCCTCTTTTATTTAATGGATCAAATTTCCCCCTGTCAACAGTTTTTGCTTTCATGCACACTTTCCCTTGGGATTAAGAATAATTTTTCTTTGATATGACATGTTAAACAGCTCCTCTACAATCCAATGTGAATTTGTAGATCCCTCATACATTATTCAACCGTTATTCATCTCTTTTCTGTCTCATTTGATGGCCTTCACTTCAAAAGTCAGAAATATACATAAACACTCCTCAAGCTACTGCAGGTATATTTCATCAAAAGTTATTTTATTCTAAGTACTTCATTAAATAAACATATAATATATGTCAGGTTGATTATAGATTTCTTGGATACTGAGCTCCTGATATAATCAAACAAATCATTTTTCTGGCTCTTCTTTTATCGGCACATTTTCTCTGTATTTTCCAGATTACACAACAGCTAAAAACAGCTTTGATTTCCAGGATTGAGGCTGTGATGTGACGGTGGACCCACCTTGCAGTGTTTGCAGGCACTGGCCCGTCTTGATGTCCCAGATCTTGACCGTGGAGTCTGCGTTGCCTGAGACCAGGATGTTGTCTTTGAGCTCCATGCCGCTGGTGAGGGACTGATGCCCCGTTAGCGTGTGGATGCAGTTGCCCGTCTCCACGTCCCACACTCTTATAGACGTGTCCAATGAGCCGCTCACCACATGGATCCCATCAAACTGGAAACAGAACACACAAAAGTTCAGCTCTGACACTGAATTTTTCAGACAAACTGTCCCACAATCAAGAAGCACACTGTCACCTTAACTCAACTGATGCTGATTCAGCATGCATTTTTTCTATTAGCAAACTTCAGATTAAACTCACTGATATGAATGGCTTTTATTGATCTGTGAGGCATCTTTTATGTTTCAAGTGTAGAGCACAAACACTTTCAAAGCCAAATAATGCCGTATGCTACAAAAACCAATCTATCAGCGTAGTAAACAGCCTCCTCTCTGAGGGTGATGGCACCAGCTGAAAGTGCAATGTAATCACAAAGAGTGGGTGAGAGGACATCTTAGAGGACACAGCAGAGTGAAAACACACACAGACACAGACTCGCACTCAGAAACCCACACACTTGGAGAGGAGGCACTGAAACAGCAATAAAGACATAAAAACACGAGTGCAATCTGATCATATCAACTCTTCATGGCTTTTTGATACGGTTCAACGTCCTAGAATCAAGGACAGTTTAAAAAGATGACAACCCTCGACCCAGCTACACCAGCGCTTCATTCATCAAAACTTAGTGATGTTATAACACACAGAAAAATGAAATAAAAAGTTGCAACACATAAACTTCCTATGATGACATTAGTATAAACCAGGGTGGACAATTCCGCTATTGTGAATAGTAAAACTTGAACAACATTGATGCCTGTACCTCTACACAAAAGCAAAATTAGTCCTACACACCAAAAATTGGATATTTTATTGATTTTAATCATCAAAAATATCAGGAAAACTCCTGCACCAGTCTAAACTGCACAAAACATTGGCAGCATTTTGTTTTTTTGTGCCATTTAGGCAGTGCTTCCTCTCTTCCAACAGTGCTTATAAACTCGGATCATTATATCGGTTCCTGTGTTGCCTGGATTCATCTAGGTTATTCTGGGTTTTTATTCTCAGTCATTATTTCTATCCTGGAATCCTACATATCTGGGTTTTTATGATGTCTTTCAAAATTGACATGTTTTTCGTGTTTTATAATGTTTGGCTGAGTTTTTATGATGTTGGAGTTACAATGCTGGATGAGTTTTTCATGGGTTCTTCTGTGGGGTGTTGTCTTTGTTGTCTTTTTTTGCTGTTTGTATTATGTTGCTTTGTCGTAATTGTGATTCTGCGCTTTGTAAACCTCTGTTTTTAAAGGTGCTATACAAATAAAGTTTATTATTACTATTATTATTAATAAATAAATAGAGTGTATCTGGGTAAGAACATGTGGTATCAGAAAGTATTAAAGTTGTGAAAATGTTGACAGTATACGTTATAACATATTACCAGGTTTAAAATTTAGGAGCTGAATTAACTTAATAGCCTCTGAATATATAGTCACGTGCACAAGTTTTAGGCATTTTAGGAAACCGGAGGCTGGAAGTTGTACGGCCAGAGTCAAGCTCGATACATGTTGACACGCACATGTCACTGAGCAGCCAAGGTCAAACTTGGAGCCCACCAGCACAAATAGGGGCTTGTGGCAACTGTACTCCCTCTCTGTAGGGTACCAGAGGCCATGCTAACTCGCTACATCCAGCCTGGACTGTTCCCTAAAGCAGTAGTTCCCAACCATTTTTCCTTGGAGCCTCCCCTACTTGTATCAAAGGGATTTTGAGCACCCTCCCACAGAACCACATGGAAAAATGTTAACATATTGTTGACAAAAATCAACATCCATTTAACTTTTTTATTGCTGAACCCTAAGGCAATCTATGCATGTTTTCTTAACAGAGGGCCATTATATAAGCCACGTAGTATTTTATCATGATTTTACTTAATATGTGAAAATCTAATGTTGACAACCTCAAAGCAGACCAAGCATTGTGCCCTTTAGCAGACCCCAGACCACTGCCCTAAAGGTGTAGACATTATTATTTTTATTTTTTTTCAACAGTTTATTTTCCCATGCCCCTGGTAATATGCTAGGACACCTCGAGCACTGTTGTGTCAATCGTCTTTCCTGCCTGGTTGTGCCCTCAAGCAGCTTACTCACCACATCTACACCTTACTTTAGCCCCATTTTGTGGCTCAAATATGCCTAAAAGTTCTGCACGGTCCTGTAAAAGATTCAAGAATAAAAGCCACTATATGAGCAACATTTGGTCTAAATTGCTCCAGTATACAAACTTGGTAGTTTTACTGACTTTAAAAAGGACTTCTCACATTGTAGACCAAATTTTTTATGATCTTCTGTCTACATGTCTATTGTTGTTTGCCTCTATTATTCGTATTTATTGATTTTACATTAGAGGCAGCTAGATGTGTAGCACTGGGCTGGAATCCAACACAAATTTCTCCAAGGGAAAAAAATAAGATAACCATGGTTTTGTTGTTGTTTTAAATGCAACCTTTTATCAGTCCTAGCCCATTTAAATGATATACTGCACTGTATTAAGTTGGTTTCAGAGATGTAACAGTGGTTTTATTCATCATGCTACAAGTTTTTTGTCTTGTGCTACAAGACTATCAACCTCTCTGGCAACAGTGCCATGGACAAAAACAGCCCTATAATACATGAGTACCAGTTTAAAACAGCACGAAGACTAAACATACAAGCAGATTTATAAGTGCAAAAACAGCCAGTCTCCATGTTATCTCTTAACACAGATTTCATCCATGCATCCAGCTGTGGATGGAGCCTGACTGTCTCACCTGTAATGAGTACACTCTGTTGGTGTGTCCCTGCAGCGTGTGGAGGCAGGTCTCCGTCTCGGGGTCCCAAACTTTGACCATGAAGTCGTAGGCACCGCTGACCACCCGTCGGCCATCGTACTGGACGCAGCGCACTGCTGCCACGTGGCCCATGAGGACGTGTAAACACTGACCTGTTTCGATGTCCCAGACGCGCAGCGTGGCGTCACGGGAGCCACTGACCACCCTGAGAGAAAAACGCAAAGACAACACATCAAAGAGAGTCAGCTATGTGTGGGGGAGTTTTAAGGGTTAAAAAAGTCGATGCTTCACAAGCCACAAAAACTTTCAAATGCTGTGGATTCAATAGATGTCTTTTATTTTGAGCTTCCCTTTTTTTTTTAGAAAGACATCTACCCTCCTGGAGATTATGTTCAATAATCTACACAACACCTTCATTCACACATTCATAACTTGGCAGCTGCACTGACAGCATAATGACACAGGTATGAACCTTTTCTTTAACCTCTTTGACAAGGTGCAACTCAGTGTGATATTCAAGTTCATACTTGCTCAAAAATACCCGTTTAACTGAACCAGCTGCCCTGAAGCTGTGTCTTCACCCCTAATATACAGAGGAAAGATTTATAACAAGTTCAACAGAAGGAAAGTCCCTTTAGGTATGACTGTTATGGAAGTTTTACAATTCTCAGATTTTACTTGAGAACAAACTGTGCTCAAAATTTTACAAGGAAAATCATATCACTAACTGACATTTCTTTATTAGTTCTTTCCCTTCAATAAAACCCGAGACAGACATTCCTACAGATGCTAAAATTATCTCTACACTGTAAATACACTCACAGAGCTTACGCTATATTTAAAAAATGCCCCACAGCGCTATGTAGATGAAAATCATCAACATGTTATTCACTGCCGTCCTGCAGCTCGCAGCATTTCCACTGAGTGAGTAATCAAATGTTACACAAAAACCTTAGTGGGCCCTGAGGCAAAAAGAGCACTCCGAGTCCCCTGAGTGTAACAGAGAGTGAATGAGTGAGCAGCAGTTCACTTTAGACAGCTCACAGGGTCTGTTTAATCACTAAGAGACCACACACACTCACATTCAGACACAAACTGTTCACTGAGAGTGGAGCAGAGATGCTCTTTTGGCTCAGTGACATCGCTGTCTACTCAGGCGCTATGATTCTGATAGTAGCAGAACATATGGGACTTGAAAAGGGACAGTTCAGCTGTTAGGACTCATGCTTTTGTTACAGTACAGGGATTTAGATAAGAAAGTTTACAATTGGATTTTGGATCTGTTGTTTGGTGAGATTATTGGATTCCGACAGACACAGAAAGAGTACAAGAATATTGTATTGAAGTTAACGTTACAATAAAATTATTGCTCCATAAATCTACTCAAGTTAAAGCAAAAAGAACCTTTTAACGTTGTACTACTACTACTACTAACTTCTTTTACCCAAGTAATAGCAAAAAATAATTCATATAAAGTTACTAAAAGAACTGAGTATTAAGTCAGTTTTTGGATACCTGAAGAGTGGAGTCAAAAACGAAAATATGATCTCAGCTTCATGTACATTTCAAAAACAACCAGATAGAATAAATCTCTCTTTAACAAAGGGCAATACGACAGCAAATTTTCTTCAGTCATGTTCCTGCCTTTCCTGTGCCTACAAGGACAGCCTAAGGCAGGGGGGAAGGCAACAAAAACTCAGAGCAAGGCAGGCATCAGTGACAACAGAATGACACTGATCAAGTCAGGAGCAGAAAAAAGGAGGAGCTGGGGTGGAAGAGGGTTGCAAAAAAAAGGCTTGCAGAGAGAGCAGCAAAGTGTAGCCAGGCTACAGCAGTTTGGATATAGCAGATTAGCCAACAGCATCCCAAGAGCGAACCAGCTGGGTGACAGCTGATAAGGGATTACGTGAGATCAGCTGATCTCAATTATATAGAAGCACTTGCCTACGTGGCCTGCCTGAACTAATGCTGTATTAGGGGTGGGAATCACTAGTTTAGCTGATTTAGCATTTGCCTTACCCTTATGCTTGTCGTATTTCTGCAGTATTTTATTTTCATGTAGCACTTCTTGCAAACCTCGTGTCATGTCCATCTCATTCATGTCCTGCATGCAATCCTAATGTCCTTCCCCTGATTATTTTTCTAGTATCATAGAATTTAGTTCATATTAGCAACTAATTTGAAAAAATCGATACTTGGTGGACAAGACGATTAGATATATCACCAGACAAAATATCACGATACTAGGCTGTATCGATTTTTTCTTCCACCCCTATCCTATATGCTCGTTTTGTTAAACAAAAGTACTGGCCAGTTTAACAGAGCTAGAGAGAAAGCTTGACACGACACAAAAAAAATAACTGTAATTGGCCATATAGTGTCTTTTGTTTTTGTTATGCGCTATTCATGTTCTGGGTGGAAGCCGACACCACAGAACTAGTATAAATAGCCTTAATTAGCATTTCCACACACCAGCCTCATCTCCACCGGAGCAGGTATTGTTGAGCATGATATGCTACAATCGGTTTGTTTCAATTTGTTTTCTCATGACAAGGGTTTAATATTGGACATGTGTGTGTTTAAGCATGGGTGGCAGTCGCTGTTGGCTTAAGGGCACGCCCTTTGATGCGAGTCTCCAGCCACATGTATAAAAGTTTGCACCCCTTGTTAAGTGGAGGGAGGTACGTTAGTTTGTCTGGGCATCTTATTTCAACATTGAGATCTAAAGATTGTACCAAGGTACCAAGGAGGCAGCTACAATAACCAATTACATGAACCTGAGCAAATATGAATAGTTCCTTTGCACCCCTGGGTTCCCCAAGTGTAATCAACTACATCTGTACAACAGCAAGATTTTGCGTTGCCAGATGCTATAGGGGCTTGACTTACAAATTAAAATTACACTGCTTTGTCTAATTAACATATTATTATATAAGTATTTTCTTTCAAAATGTACAGAATCTTTAGGCATCAACAGCAGGATTAGTCTCTGCTGCCTATACTGCAGCCAGCCACAAGGAAGTAAGTGACATAATTTAGTTACATATTTCTGGGGTTGTAGTGTTTTCCATCACTGGTTTGATGACAATATGGTGTGTCCTAATTGGTGAAAAACATACGCAGGAAACAGGTCTTTTGTTTTGAGTCTCGGGCAGGGAAAACTGCATCCTCTAAGAGCCTGAAGTTGAAAGTTGAAAGGCAAAACTGCAGATTTCATGGACTGATATGCCAGTGTTTATCTTGCATCATATTTACTCGTAATGACTGATTGGTGGAGATCAAGTGTTAAGTAATTCCTGACATAACTGTTTCAATATAAATCATTTTGGGGGTTGACCTGTACAAATTTAAAGACAAAAGATACCATTAAAAAACCCATCTTTTTCTTCCTAACATTTGAATTTAATAATCTTTTTGAGGCCAGATAGGAAGTTTTGAGGGCCTGAAATGGCCCTTGAGCCACCAGTTGATGATCGTTGCTTTACACTCTTTGAAAGCTGAACTTGGGATTTTTCTTCAAAAAGAAAATCTATTATCCAAACAATTAAAAGATTTATATTTCAATTAACTTAGCTATTTTTTTTAGCCCTGCATCAATAAACCACATTTACATATCAGAATCCCTTTAGTGCAAAAAGATACTGCTGAGATTGCTCCATACCTTTTCTCATGTAGGTGCATGCAGCGCACTGTTGAGGTATGCCCATAGAGGGTGTGGATACATTCTCCTGTCTCTGCGTTCCAGACCTTGAGTGTGCGATCGGTGGAGCCGCTGATAATAATGTTGTCTCTCATCTGGGATGACCACACGCCCCCTGTGTGGCCCACCAATGTGCGCAAACACTGAAAAAACAAAAGAAAAAGACAAAGATGATGCTTGGTCAGCATATATCTAGTCAACTTGCAGACTGTAGCATGCTAGAACAGTGACTTTCAAAGACATTTAGGATGATTTCGTTCATAAAATATCATTTTTGACTCGAAGAACTCCCTGAATCACATTTGCGATTTCCACCCATACGAACTCCCCGTCTGCCTTCAGGGAGGAGAGAGAAAGGTAAAATGAAATTCCTGTGACCTTTAAGAGGAAACTTGAGCTCAGTCATTCCATACCTGCTGCTCTGGTGGGACAAAATCTCTCTGAGCTTTTATAATTGCTTTTACTTATCTGTCAAAAAAAAGGCAGGAAATTTATTCCCCCTGCAGAGAGGGTTGACAACTGTCTCCAGTACAGAGATGCACCCATTCATCCTCATTAGGGATGGTAGATTAGCTATTGATTACAGCAGTTATGGAAATCTTTCTGATCAATTCAATTTGCCTTTCCACAGTTAGTCTCACTTGTCTCCTGATTTAATTATCCTAAATGTATTAAATTAAAAGTCTTTGGGGAGAGTATGAGAGGAGAAGGGGTCTGTGGCGAGTGCTGTGGTGACTTTGGGTCAGAGTGGAGCGTGTTGTTGAAGTGTACGACATGTGACCCTCCTGACTGCAGCTGATAATCTGCTGAGCAGTAAATGCTGGGAGGGTGAGAGGTTTTATTGCAGCAGAGTCAAAGAGGAGGAGGATGCTGCAGCCTGCCCCCCCACTGTCCTGCGATAAAGAGGATCACTTCATTAACTGGGGGCCAATATGGCACGGCCTTACAATCAACCTCTCCGCAGGGTTAAAAGTCTCTCTTTTTACACCAGCATGCTCCATTTCTACACTTACTACAGGAAGAACAACACTGTGGGGAGAAATAATTGAACCTAGTTCCACCTTACTACACGTTTAGAATAGTGCAGATGTTTACTGTAGCTCATTTGAGGGATATTTTTGTACATTCTCTGGGTTATTTACACAATTTTGACTGTCTAATGTGCATCATGGCATTTTTGACAAAAAGGGATTCTCTTCTCTCACATTTCTGTAGTAAAATCGACTGTGATGCATGATTTTTCTGGTGAATCAAAGCAAATGTTTGACGATCCAAAAACCAGAATGATAGAGCGTGATTAGAGCCTACACAAACACTGCGTAGGAGGACAGAATACCTGAACTGAAGAGGCTTTAGCTTCTTTATCTGTCAGTGAAACAACTAAAAAGAAGATCTGCATTCTTTTAATGAACCCGTGAAGAACTTTTTTTTCTTTTGAACACACAAGGGTTTACATAAAATACTTTTATATGTTTTTTTTATCCTTTTAAACAAAAAAAAAAACAGCGTGAGTGTATCCAGCAGCAGCTGCAGAGCTCCAGACCATAGAAAACTGATTTTATACACTTATTCTATTTTTAGCCTTCTCTCTTGGCCTTGGTAGGAAATATCAGAAATTAAGGGTCAGCGGGGCTAAAGCTGCATGCAGCAAATATGTTGTTAGGGTTAAAATGGACTACCAGAGTTCAAGCCATCATATGATTGTAGACTCTCAGTGCTGATCAAAGATCACAGAGGTTGTAGCAGAGCCTACATAGCGAGCTGAGGCACTCTTGTCTTAAAAGACTATTTTATTTATGTCAGTAAAGAAAGAGAACAATGTAAAAGAGAGATTAATATTGACAAAGGTTATTGGGAGGCTGTCTAGCTTTGACAAATGGACATTGTCTATTCCTGCCTGATTGGCGGGTGTCCATTTAGCACAACTGAAAAGTAAATCCCCAAAACAATGAGTGCTATGTGCAAAGAAAACCCCAAGCTTAGCTTCTGTTTAACTAAGATTCTTTAAAATAATTATTTTAGTGGCTTTTTACTTTATCAGATGAATGGCCATCAGCATGTATGCTGTTATCCCAAAGCTTACAATGTCATTTAGCAGAGGCTTTTGTCCAAAGTGACACACATCTGGGACAGGTGTTCCTGGTGTTGAAGACCTTGCCTAAGGGCCCACACTGGATACTCATTGTGCCCTGACTGGGATTTAAACCCCCAATCTCCTGTAGCAAAGTCAGCAATGTGAACCACTGAGCTATCCAGCTTAAACTAAGAACAAAAGAAGAACTAAAGGTATTTTTCTGACCAAGTACTTTGGCACAAACTAATTGTTTATCAAAGACCAAATATTGAAAGATTAAGGCTAAAAATAGAGACAATAAGGACAAATTTCATAACTTCTGCCAGCAATTTAGGGACATGTTTATTGTTAGAATCACTTATCCAAAGTTAACTGTAACTTACTTACTCAACATAAAAAGCATTTTGTTAGAAAAACTAAATAATTGTTCAGTTTTGCTTCAGCATCTCATATCAGTTAAACAGAAGACAGATGTCTTTTGTTACTGAGCTGCAATATATGGTCAAAAAGACAGTAACTGGCCCGTGTTTTGATAATTAATGAACTATTCAAAGTTGAGGTGCACAGTATTATCAGGATTATATTATCAGCAGTTAATAGCTTAAAAAGTAAATTACCCTAACAGCTGATATTAAAATTTGTGCTGATATTTAAAACCAATATGTGCTGTAAATATCAGCCGATAATGGCTGAAAATATTGACCTATGCCAGCTGTAAATATTGGCCTTTAACAAGAATGATTTGTTGAGTATTAAGCTGGATAACCAGAGCTACAACAGCTCATGTCTTTCTCTTTGTTCATGCTCATTCCTTAAACTCTAAAGTGTGTTTTAAGGACTGAAATTTTATTTAAGTATCAATGTCAGTTAAAATGAATTTAAAAAGATTGGCACACTTGATATGAGCAAAAATCCAATATCATGCATCTCTAATACAAAATATTCTCAACGAAAAACTAAATCATGTTTACAACCTCTAGTTAGAGATTTTTTTGTGTATGACTGGTGATTCTTATGACACACATCATCGTATTTTATATGAAAGGTTGGATGATTTTCACTCTAGATGAGATGTAATTTTCATGGGGAACTTTTTATTCATAAAGCCATTTTAGAAATATCATCTTGATCTTCTCCAATTCTAAGTTAATAGTTATCACACAAACTAGCTGCATTTACATGTCCCATGAGTCAGATCAAGGCATGTTATGTGATTAGAACTTGGAAAGACTGTATTTTCTTATTCTGCTCTAGTCTTGTGGAAGAAGTTACAGCAGCAGCTTAAGATTACTGAACTTTTATCTTTTGGCTTTTTAGAAATTTGATTTTAAACCTTCTATTTGAAATCGTTTAATGTAAGTACACCCTTTTACATTCATTTTTATCATTCGTACCTTTGTACTCTTTAAACTATTGTAGTTCATTTTTATCTTTTTAACTGCATTTTAATCCATCTGAATTATTCAGCCCTTTGCTCTTGCTTAGTATGTGAATGGGTTAATTATTTAGTACCTCCTTATCAATCTCTCTTCTTTTTATAACTCGGCATCATTGTAAATGAAGGACGGTGCCTCATTTTTCAAGTATGAATAAAGGTTGACTGAATTTCTCTTTATATATTAACTGAATATCTTCCAAGTTCCTGTTTGATAAATGTATAAAATCCAGAGTTTAAGTCAAACACAGTGACACAATCTTCATGACTTTTTTGGTGACATCTGATTTCATCATGAGTAGTTTGTACATCTGCTAGCTGTTATATTGTGATAGTTTTGAAGTAGGGATACACACACTGGGAGCTGCGATGCCCAACTCTGCTGATCACTTTTTGTCTTTGAGGAGTCTATTAAATCAAACCAACACTCCACAGGGTTTATTTATTTATAGTGCCATTTGAGTTTATAAATGCAGGAGAAAAGTTGTTAGTAAGTGACACTGGCAGACTGGCACTAATATGTTTTAAACAATGAACATTTGCAATAATACCCAATAGCTTCAGGGCTTATACAGTGGCTGATGGCAGCAGCTGCACTTGAAATAACATCAGTCCTTGTGTCATGCTGGTTGCAGATTGATGCCAACATTTTAGAATGAAAAATAGGTATTTAAAGTGTGTCTCATACACCAGACTTTACAGTATAACATTTAAAAACACCGACTTTCCCTTTCAGAGACTTCTGCAGCTCCAACTATTTGAAAGTATTAAAGTTAAAGCCAGGGTTTCAAAGGCATCCTGCGTCCTCTGTTTGTTATAAAGGAGAGCAGGTGAGCTGGGTATCAGTGCAGCTCAAGCATCTGTCTGAAGACACCTCCGCCTGGATGCGACAGCAGTCCACAGGTCTGCCATCTTAGATCAGCCTGACAGCTGAGACTGCTGCTGACAGCGGCACCAAGGACACAGTGCTCTGTTAAGCACCAGGCAGCCACCTTTGAAGCTCTGAGATGTGTGTAGGTGTGCATGCGTAGGTGTGGTTAAGATTGACAGCTTTCAGTGTAGCTGGAGGACAGGTAAAGACAAGGTTCCAGCAGGTAAGGACAGAGCTTTCAAGTTACATCCACGCAGAAAAAAACAAGCTGTTTGAAATTCATCCCAACCACAAATCTGCAAGCATAAACAGCTTTTTCTTAATGTCAAATCCTTGTTGCTGTGTAATTTCTGACGCAATATTTAAACCACAATTAAAGCCTGGATGTCTTTTACCTGATCGCTACGCAGCAGCCCAGGTCTCTCAGAGGCGTGGAGAAATTTACATATAATGTGCTGATACAATAATTGCCTTGATTGCCTCACAGCATGACTTCAATTCTCGTGTTTTCAGAGATAAATCAAGGACAAGACAAATCCAGCATAGTGTTTGCTGAACCTTTTGATAAGATTACAATGGAGTAAGAGCATCTTATTCATAATTGTATTGAGCGCAACTCTTAAAATGATGGGACTGTTTTTGTGCAAAACTCCTACTAAGATAAAAAAAATAGAATTATGAAGGAAATCTTCATGATTTAATCCTAATGAGGATACTGTGAAGAAAATATAAGAACGAGTGCTCCCCATACAGCGACATCACGGGGAATTTTTTTTGATCACTTCAAGTTTTCAGACTGAAATCACCACTTTGCTCCACCTCTGGCTCAACTTCTCATCACTGTGACCGATTTCTTTTTCCACCCTTTAAATTTAGATCATTCTCTTTTACTACAAGCAGCAGCAGCTGCATTTCAAATATCTCCTCTGAGGAATAAGGACAGATGCAGCTGCTGATCTTTGAGGGTATGAGCTAGTTTACCCTCATAATCTATAAGAATCCACCAAAGTCATTACTGATTCTCAGGGATGGCTTTTCCGTCTGAAGGGAAAACGATGCTGAATCAAACACAGTATCCTGTCAGAGCATGTGGGTGATGGTGAAAGAAAAGAAAGCCATATCTATAGGATAATGGCATCTGGCTTCAAAAGCAGAGCATTTAATGACTAACATAAGAGTTCTTCATCTCTGTTGATCATTGTGCTCTAATGTCGTATTGATCCCATTCTGAGAAAGACTGAAGTTTGATGTCAACAGCTAAGCCTTTATAAAGTGCACTAAGCTCACTTTGACTTGTTTGAAATAGGAAAGGCACACCAAGGACGAACAAATCATACAAGAAGGGAAGGTTATGGAGTGAGTTTCCTGCAAGCTAGGGCATTTGTAATAAGAAGGGACAGAGGGATATATGCAAGGGGTGGAAATCACAGGGTTACTTAGTTCTAAGGCTGGCAATAAATCAAAATTTAGATCAAATAGCAATCTGTCCTACTGTGAATGTCCAGTGTTTTTCTGACCTGACATTTGTTTCAAAATACCAGTTTAATACATTTTTTGAGGCAAAGAGGTTTTGCTCTACACATCATACAAACATTCATACAAGGTTAAATTTTTCTAGAATAGTCTCCAAAAAAATCTACTTTCCTTGTTTTGCATGATTGTCTAAATAAAAATGAGACCAATAATCATCATATACATACAATCATATAATGATTGTTCAATGACTGATGAAGAAGATAAAGTGCCACTATGAAGTAACCTTGCAAAGCAGTTTGACTGGCCAGATTCCTGATTCTGTCATCAGGCGAATCCATCTTGCAAAGCTCCAATCTGAAACATTTGTGCCAAGCCTAATAACAGACCTAACCAATCAGCATTATTTGAGGAGAACGCTGCGTCAGCTACAGGTGGGGTTTAGTTAAAGAAGACGATAGCAATGGCTGCTTCAGTGTAGCATTAAGCTTGGATGTAGCTATGGCAAAGCAGCACTTTTATCAGAAATTAAAACATTTCTTTATTAAATAAAGAGCAAAGAGCCACACTGAAAGACTTTCTTGACAGAAGAGATGTTTTCACTCTTCTCCCCAACCTGCTTCAGTGAGAGTTTATGACAGTTACCGGCAGGGTTCAGTTGTACTATTAGGTAGTGTGTGCAAAGGCTGTCATCGGTGAAGCTTAGGCAGCAGTTTCTTTAGGACTGGGCCACATTTCTTTATTAAAACAAGTATGAAAGTAAAAAAAAAACACATTGAAAGCTTCTTTTGGCAGAGACGTTTCTCCTAACTGGCCTTGGAATGAGCTTTTTTTCACCTACAAGCTCTACTATTCATAAGCTAACTCAGGTTCCTCCTGGAGTTGTGCATGCCTGCTACTTCAATTTGTCTTGCTTCCTAAAACTTCATCTGCTCCTACAAAATGCTTAGTATGGAGGGTTTCCCAGATAAATATATATGCAATGGATATATGAAATAGTCTACCTGGCTTGTCGGGTTACCTACAGAGGTCAAGTGGAAGATTAACTGCAATCTGGTGGCAGTTTCACCCCTTGTCACACTTTTTTTGGTCAAGAATTAATGACGATGTGGGTCAAATCCACAAGGAAATATGTTTAGCGCACCTCTTTTAAAAGAAAAAAAAAAAACTATCAAAATCTGACACCAGTGACTCTGTAGTTGTATCAGGAAGGATGATGGCATACTTCTGAATCAATATTTTGTCTAAACCTTGTTGGTGTCTCCTCTAACAGTCCAAACACATGCTTTTGCTTGTTTGGCTGTTGTAAAGTATTAATTGTGTCTCCGTCATTGATTAGTGACCTGTCCAGGGTGTACTTCACCTCTTACTCAATGACGGCTGCAACTGGATCCAGCCTGCACTTCACTGAATGGGATAAGTAGCAGATAATGGATGGATGAATAGATAGTTGTTGGTATCATCGAGAGATTTGGGATTCACAAAAGATTTTTGTCCAAAGCCTCTTCCTTGTATAAATCTGAAAAAGTCTAACACCTTGAGAGCCACTTCACTATCCTACATCTCACAGAGAAACATGGCAGCAAAGAAAAAGCAACAATCAAGTCTTCCATCAGGCTGGCAGAGACTATATAAAATGTTGAAAGCAGGGAGGAAAAAGAGATACAGGGGCAGGTAATCCCATTGTATTGTTCCTTTACTGTTTTACTGGCATCGACAGCCACTTCAGCTAAAATGGTCGACTGGCCTTAATTGGCCATTCCTCTCGAGTGAGGGATTCTCTCTCTGGGGAAGAGAGCTCAGGAAGCAAAGAGGTGAAATCCAGAGAGGGAGAGATGTGCTCTGAATACAGCGCACCAAACAGAAACGGATTTGGGCTCATCTCGTCTTCATGAGTAATGTAAACAAACAAGTCTGAGTCGGATTAACGTTGTAGAAACCCCAAACAATGTGCTGTGTGTCTGAAAGCAGGGTGGTTTCACGGAAAGCCGTTGTGCCTGCTGGTGATGTGACTCATCTCTGACTTCCTCCGCAAATACGGAGCTGCTGCGGCAGTAACTCAGCGACCTGTCATCCTTATATTAGTCTTTGAGTGAAGGAGAGCTGGATCGTGCTGCATGCCTATCGGATGACCTTGAGGAGATCTGTTCAGATCAGTGAATGCTGTAGCTGATATGCGAGTAATCACTATCTGGCTGAATGCCACCTTTACTATCTGTAAGTCTATGCAGCAGTGAAAAGCTCCATTCTATTGTGTGAAACAGAGAAAGAGAAACCTACTGTGGCGTGATCATGCAGAATATCAACTCCTCTGTGTGCTTTTCTTTGAATGTGTTTTAATGTCTGTGAAATGAAAAGGAAAGACCACAGCCCAACCTGATGTCCACTGTCTGCCAGGTAAAAATTATAAAAAGAGGAAAAAAGAAAGAGGCAGCAACAGTTTAAAAGGGATTTTTTGGTGAAAAGCTCTTTTGAAAATGGAGTCCAACACTGAGGCATGAAAGCGCTGCGATTTTGCAACAATCTGTGAAGCCCTCTCCAACACAACAGTACAACCACTGCCTTTCTTTTTAATACACAGTGTAAAGCTGCAGCACAAGGCCCGTGTGACTGCACCAGCTCCAGCAATGAATACTAACAGCACCTGCGGACATGTGCTGTGTAACAAGTCTGTGAAATGGCTACATGTAAGAGGAGAGAGGCCACTGACATGGTCTCAAAGGGATGTTTTTAGATGATAATTACTACCTATCAGGTTACTGAAGCTGCACAGATACAGGTAGCTGTCGGATAAGAAAGCTGATATGTTGTTGCAGAGAGATAATTGCATAACCAGCCACGCCAGGATGACAGGAAGTCTTAAAACCATTAAGCAATAATATACCGTCTCCTTCACTTGCCATCTAGTCTGAAAAATGAATGAAGTTGATTTGAAGTTGAAGTGCATCTCTGCAGTCCATTAGCGTCTGCGGAAGAGGAAGAGATTAAGGAGTAAACAGGAACTGTAAAAAAAACATAGACGTACCTTTCCTGTGATAGCGGACCAGACCTTCAGCGTGTTGTCGTCAGAGCCGCTGACGATGCGGTTCCCACAGAACTGGAGGCAGGTGATCACGTGGTCGTCGTGACCTTTCAGCACCTTTGGCAGAGGATGGAGAACAATAATGTAGTCAAGAGGATGTGGAGGACATGTGCACGTGGAATGACAAGGCAAACATTCGAGAATGACACATCTCTAGTGCTTTATACACCAGATAAGAGGAAAATCTCTTCAGGTGTCCACTGGAGAGGTTTATATTCTGTGTGCAGATGTATGTGTGTGTGCAGTCTCTGCTGGCTAATATTAGGTTTCAGGACTGCTAGCTCAGCAAACGACAGAGCACATTCCATATGCAAAGGGAAATGAAGAGCACGGTGCCCAAATTTACATCAGTGGTGGCCTGACATGACCCAACTCTGTTGCAAAAGTACATAAGGCCAATTAAAGATCAGCTCTAGCATGCCGGTCATGTTTTATGAGAAACTTCAGAAAAGGGAGAAGATAAATGGAGTCTTTGGATTGAAAAGGAGCAAAATGGTGCCTTACTACGGTGTAGTTGACTATCGACAGGAAAACTGCAAGAACAAGACCTGACATATCGCTTGCTTTTCATCAACACTGCACCTCGGGCCCAAATTGAACAGAATTTTTTTTTTTTATTCCAGGCTGTTTGATACAAAAGAGAAACGCCTTTATGACAAGCTGTAGGGCAGTGATTTCCAAACAGGGGTACAAGTTAGTTTGAGAAAGATTCTTCACAATTTTCAGAGGGTACATAGAAAGTTTTTTGAGTGGTTCACCTAAAATGTACCCTGGCACAAAAGCCTTAACAAGCTAACAACAATGGGTAAAAAAGGAAAAACTGTGAAAATGTTCGTTTAAGGATTCAACAGCAAAGAAATGCAGGTAAAAATAATCACAATGAACATGGATAAAAAGCTAGTAAACTATATTTTAACAGAAGAGTTGACTTAAAAAGGAAACCATTGAGATAGTTAAAAAAATGGCAGGTAAATGATCAGGGGTGGAAAGTAACCAACTAAATTTACTCAAATACTCCAATTGAGTAGGGTGTTTTGGGGTACTTTTACTTCTTTGAGTACATTTTGAAATCTGTACTTCCATTTAAGTAAGTTTTAACCGGTGACTGTACTTTAACTTGAGTACGATAGTCTTTTACATTTTCCATATAACCAGAGAATGATCCCACAGCATACCCCAAAAATATCTCAGAGTTAAACATTTCAAACTTGATTGTAACTCTAATCTGAGAGAAATGGTCTTCAGTTTTGGGAGTTATTTGACAGTGCAGATCCACCAATGTTAGTTCAACTCTGTAAACAGTCAAATGATCTGAGCTCTGCCCAAAGTGATTTCAAATCTGGGGGGATGTGTGTGGAGTCCCCCATCATACCCTGCAGAGTGTTAAGCTGTGTTTGGATAAAGCCTGTTGTACTGTGAGACACACTTGCACCATGAGCGAAGTTACCCACTGAGTTAGAGTTTCCACCTGTGACTTTATTTGCTTCTCATGGATGCATATGGTGTGTAATTTTTCTATACGCATTACCTGGACTCTGTTTTGTTCTTTTCAGAGGAGAATGACCTTGCCACATATTTTCAAGAGTTACTGCAGCTCTGTCATGTTGTAAAATATGTTATATGTTATCAATTTTGCTGTGTATTCTACTCTGTCATAGAGGTGTGGCTTTACCTGAACTACCTGGTTAGAGCTCTATTCTCCTATTGTGCTGGCAGATAAGGACAGATCATATTTTACTGTACAACTTCTTAGTAGCTACTCAGTCATTAAACTAACTTTAGAATACATTTTACTTTTACTTGAGTAGATTAATAGACCCGTACTTATATTTTTACTTGTGTACATTTTAAGTAACTGTACATTTACTGTACTTTTTGTAAGCTGAAATACCTAAAAATGGTTAAAATTGTTAGCTGAAGCAGACTGAGATTAATGTGGGAAGATGGAGAGCTAAGGAGTAAATACATTCTAACACACAAATGGTTAGGGAAGTTGGCTAAACTAATGGGTTTATGGCTGAAATAGCTTGTGCTAATTTCAACAAAGTTTTTACAGTTAACTAAACCAAAACTTAGACATAAACTAGGGATACAAGATTTTAGATTTTTGCTGATATCCAATATTTGCAGAATCATTTTAGCCAATACTGATATTGATAGATATTTAAATGTGTTTGAAATAACTAAAAATTCAGTCCTTTGAACACAAAATTTACAGTTTGAGGATGAAAAAAGAAAAAGATCTCAACTTACATAGGCCTGTTGGTGCTGCCTAAAGCTCAACTAATTTACTGGTATATATGGCCAAATTTTATATTCTATTTATGCTGATATTCATGGCCAAAATATCAGATTTAAATATCAGCAGAAATTTTGATATCTGCTGATACTGATATCAGGCTGATAATATTGTGCATCCCTAAGATAAACTTTAGTGATAATCCATTTAAAATAATGGCTAACAAAGTAGAGGATTAAGTAAACGTAATGAACTAATGGAGCACACAATTAGCTTGAGCTAATGGGCAAATATTTTATTGGAAACAAATGGGTTAACAACTGGAGAAAATGTAGGCCTAATAGCTTATAACTGAGGACATGCTGTTCAGATAGTTAGCTTAAAGTAAAGCATTAATAGCTGAAATAGTAATCCAAAACTAGAGGACAACCTATTGAGAGACCTCCCTAAATAGTTAGCTAAAAACTGTGGAAAAATAGCTGGAATGGTAAGCTATAGCTAATGGATAATAAATGACAGTTGGCTAAAACAACTATCTATTTAAAAGTGAAAAAACTCTTGGATAAATTATTAAGATTGTTACCCTTAACTAATGTGTATCAAAAGCTGAAATAGTTTGCTAAAGCTCATGGATAAACACTTGAGACAGAAAGCTAAAACTATCAAAAGTATCAGGAGATGATTTGCTAAAGTTAGAGATAAATTGTTGAAATAGAAGCAAAATCTAATGGAAAAATGTTTGACACAGCCCAAATTCTGGGATAAAAGGTTGAGAAAGTAAGCTAAAGCTGATGGTAGACTGTTGGCTTAAAAAAAAACAAAAAAAAAAAAAACAAGAACTTTTAATTCTTGACATATCAATCGTTCGACAAAAGATCTGAAAATGTTCCTCTTCTCTACTAGTAAGGTGGGAATTAATAAAGGAGAAATTAATTCATACAGAGCGTGTGGGGGCACCTCAGGCCAAAAGGTCGGACAGCAGTGATTCAGGGAATTCAAGTTAAAGGGAAAAGCTACCTTGGGTGATTTGAGGTCCCCTCTCCTCCAGTTAGTGTCTATTCTGTGCTGCCTGATGTAGGCACTCTTCCAGGGGCTGTGAGTGAAGCCAGGCTTGACGATTTTCCTCTTCTTGAGGGGCAGGGGCTCATCGATGCCTGTTAGCAGAGAGACAGGGACAGATTGGACTAACAGGCTCGGGTTTCTTCTCTGAAGGTTTATTTTTAAAAACAGGTAGCAGCACATCTTAAAACACAGCATTTAAGCTCCAGACTGCTCCCGCTGAGTGACTCCAGCATTGTGCCTCCCTGTCTGCGTCTGTTTCAAAGGCTTTCGACTCACCTTCTTCCCTGCATTTCTCCCTCCACAGCAGGTTGTCTTCTGCCAGGATGCGCCAGTAGCGACACGTCTGCGCTGCTTGGAGGAGGTCCTTCGGTTCCAGGAATGACAGCACATACAAAGCCAGCTGTTGACAGACAAGGACGAGGAATGAGAGAGGTGTAAATGGAAAAGAAGACATAAAAAAGGTGCCATTACTCACTAAAGCAGGTGTATACAACAGAAGAAACAAGTTGTGGGAGAGGACTTTGCGTTAACTAAATCACAATGAAAAAGGAGCAGCTGGGAAAACACACATACACACAGTATTAACATCAGGGATCTAACTGACAAGGGTAGACAATGTTATTACCATAGGATTAAATCAAGTCTTTATTGAGGCGTATCAAAAAATAAACAAAAGAAGCTTCTCATGGAGGGTAATAATACCATGGCTACTGTTTGTTAATTCAAAGCCTGCATAATAAAAACAAAACACAGTATGATTAGCATAAATCTGCAGCCCAGAGCTATAGGAAGATAAACCCCTATATATAGTGTGCAATTTTTCTAAATATATTAAATCACAAAGCTCTAAACCATCAGCCTCTGTTGCAACTTTAAATCTAGGGTAGATAAACTATTAGTTCAACTGTTTGCTCCGTAGCATCATTAAAATCTGAAAGGATTATGGGTTCATTTTGCATGATGAAGTGTTACCTGCTGTTCAAATATTGTTCTTTCATTATATTCCAATAGTCAGAGATGATAATGACCCACGGCATGCTGTGACAACCGGGCAACAGCATGGAGTCAAATGAAAACCAATGGGGTCACTCTCATGACCAACAGGGAGACATACTGTCCTGGTTTAGGCCAGTCTTCATTGTGGTTTAAGACTTTGTTAAGACTTCAGGAAAATAAGATTTGTTCCACAAATCAAATCTCAAACATAGATTGCCTATGCTGTTATTTGCAACAATCAGATTGGATTTTTATAAACAACACTGCCAACCTGTGCTCAGGTTTCTGTGCTGACTGAAGTTGTCAAACTCCACAAGCTTTAAATGATACAACTGCTGTCATTCTAGTGGATGAAATCATCAGAAAGGTCAAAAGCTTTGAAAAACCTTCAGTATCCAGTTATATTTTTAACCAAAAACGAGAGTGCTGTCTAAATTAAACAAGCAGGAATGTTGCCAATGTATTAGTCAGAGTCTGCTTGCAGTTTATGGTAATAAAAAACAAAAATATCTCAAATTGGGCACTTTGGACTTCTATTTCAAATACCTAAATAGGTGTTGATATCATTAGATTTTTACAAGTCATATTAAAGTTAAAATTCTGTAATCATGACAAGGATGCATATTTCTGTAACTATGTATGTTCATGAATCCATCTTCCAATGTTTAAGAACAAGAAACAGACATATTTCATCTTCAAAGGCGATGCAGAACATTTGGGTACTGGTAGCTCGTGCACATCTCTGCTCTCCCCTTGCACAGAAGCTGCTGTCTTCAAAGGGTGGGGGAACCATCTTTCTTTCTCCCAGCCAACAACGCACACGTTCCTTTGTTTGAGGGTTTATGTCGTAACTTTATGTTAGGTAATGTTAGAGTGACTTTTCAGTTTACTGAATCTCCCACTCTCCTGTTTCTTTGAGTTGTGGGGATAGGTTCACTGCTCTTTGGTTATATCTCTGTTGTTATGTTGACCTTATTCACCCTCAGGTAAATTTCCAATCATTCTTATGTTCATGTGAACTGGAATGGGAGGTACTCATTGTTTAATACCATCATATCATCCCCAAGTTTCACCTAGGTTTACGGTATTACCTTCAGCTATTTAAAAACCACATTATACAAGCACTTGTTGGCATGCACATGCAAGCAGAGTGTGAACCTTTACAGGTGCCTTATTTAATCCTTTATCAAAATGCCTGAGCTCAAACAAGGAAACAAGTTTATGAGGCGATGTTTACAGGAGGGCTGGGGTGTTGCTAGCTGCAAATGAACTTTCCCTCCCTTTTCTTCTCCATCTACGACTCAAATGCGCTCTCTTTCCTTCCCTCCTTCTAGAGATAATATAAGAAATAATAATCAACTTTTATCAAGTTGGATCTGGGAATGTCAAGTAATGTTCAGTGTGCTTTTAAACTTACAAAGACTACCTTTAAATATTATTTCAGCGTAGTGCAAAAATGGCACACTTCAACTAAAAAGTTTCAGACTACTTCAGCGCCTAAAATAACCAACAAGCACTGATTAACTTCATCTATTGAACATAAGAAGTGTGTGTGTGTGTTTGTTGGGGGGGGCGGGGTTTAGTTTGAACTTTTTAAAAACCTTTGATGGTTGTAAATGTGCCTGGTGTTGCTGCTGTTGGACATAGCGTGTGAGATTATTACACCCAGAAAGCAGAATTAGAGCATTTTTTAAACTCATGTAGTTGTGGATCACATTACAGCCTGTGGGTAACGTTTAACAGTTTGACTTTGAAGAAGACCATACCACCATGCCAGCACTGTGCCAGACCATGGCACGCAAGTTTCTGTGTGCTGATTTGTATGTTTGCGATTGCCATTTGCCAAACTGTCCCACATCATTAGAGGAATTTTTTTTTCAACACTTTTAAAGCATCTTGAAAGCCAGTAGTGCTGCTGGTGGGAATGGACAAAAGGCATTTATTATAAACTTGTGCCTATTACACAGCAGGATCTTTGTGACAGTAATTAAAGCAATACTGTGGCTATTTTGTTAATACCAAAGGCTACAGTATTACCACTCATTCCTAATGTGGACTAATGTAATTTTGTTTAAAAAAAAAAATAACTTTTGTCAAAACTTGAAAACCTCATCCTAAAAGCCTAAAAATAAACCTTAATAAAAGGTTCAAAACTCAGTAATGAAGATTTCTGGAATACATTCCTCAGGTCGGCCTGATGCACTCCAGATTTGAATCTGTCATTGTTTGTTGCAAAGGATGACGCTAAAGCTGGAATCTATTTTGAGCAGACGTAGCATCAGAACTGAGATGCATCTGTTGAACACTGATTAGAATCTCCTCAAAAAGCACCTCCATATTTTGACGGGACATGATACAAAAAGTTTCCTCAACTGTCAAAACTTTCTGAAATCAATCTTAGACAAACATCTTAGATAAACCAACACAGATTTTGTGCCGGCAGACTTAAGAAAGGCTTGGTTCTAGTCCAATGCAGTAAGAAACTAAAGACTATTTTAATTGTTTATTAAACCAGTAGGTTAAGCTGTCTTTCTGGATATCAGCTGGACTTATTATTGACAACTAATCTCATCCAGTGCGAGCAGTTGCCAGAACAGAACATCCTCGTACATTCATAAAGTTTTTAAGCTCCTCAGAGTCATTTCGTTGTTGAAGATCCAAGTTAACCCAGTTCAAAACTTCTTTGATTACAGAAGTTCAAAAAGTATTGTGAATAGAAGTCCTCCTTTTTAACTCTGCCTTCATAAGATTCTTACAGTTTAATTTTAAGGATATACCAAGCCTTTTGCCCCAGACAAGACCAACAATCTTCGACATACCTCAATCACCTGAAAGCCTGTCTGAGCCAGTAGTCATTACTGGGTTTGACAATATTTCAAAAAGCTTTATGAATGGACCTTGAGCCTGTGATTGCTTTTTTAGCCTGATGCACCGTCCCTACTGCAGATTCTCTTCATACTTTCAATTTTAACTGTATCTGTAGTGCGCCACAGGGATTGTCCTGTTTAAATGACTTGACAGCCCCGCCCAATATAAATCCTGCAGCTCTGGCAGAGAGAAGAGATGGGATTATGAAAAGGAGTTGGAGGGAGCAGGATTTTTTAAAAAGAGGAGGGCTCATGTCCCGAGAATGAGTAATGCTTTTGTATACTTGGCTTTGGGTATAGTAGTTCTGATGCTGTGAAATCTTGAGTCCTATTGCTCTTTGCTGCAGCCCTCCTCCTCACTTTCATCCTAACATCTGCCAGCTGGAGACAAGGTGTAAAGTATTTGATCAGCTACATCAGATAAGGTGGATTGAGGCTGTTTTGTAAGAATCCCTTATGTGATCTTATCATCAGTCTGACACTTCACTCTGTTTGTATTGTCAGTTATGAAGCAGAGCAAAAACAAGACTCTCACTATGGATGCCTCTAAGAGATGTGAGGGACGACTGGGAGAGGATTAACGCTGCAGAGGAAACCTGTTCTTTGTAGCTGATGTTCATTCAAAAAACTGTCTACCCTGAGGGATCCCCCTGTGGGAGCCTAGGTGAGAACAGGAACAAGGACTAGAGATGTAGTTGTGAACTGATGACAGGAAAAAAAGGGATTCAGGGACTCACCTCTTTGGGCAGCAGGGAGATGAAGTCTCGCTGAAACTGCGGCTCGATCACCTGCATCATATGCTTGACTTGTGTGGGCTCACAGCTGTCGATCAACTCATCCAGCGCCAGCAGCTTCTCGGGGCCAGTCCAGCTCTGGAAAACACAAGACAGGAGCTGGCTTTAGGAAGTTCTCTATATAACTCTGACGGATAATAATTTTACACTAAAAAGCTGCAAACCCTTTCATACAAATCATCAAAATGTACAGGTCTTTGCTAAAACAGAGATGTGAAGTTGTAAAAAAGAGAAAAAATGTGTTGCTTATTGAAAACATTAAGCTGCACAGGTTTGTCAGCCATGTTAGACATTTTAGGAGCTTTAGAAATTCAATTAAAACCAAACAACTTTATTAATCCCTGAATGGACAAAATTATACTCAAGATAGATCATAAATTGAGATATGAAAGGCTAATAAGAAATAAATGATAGGATATTCACTGTGAAACACATCCAAGTGACTGTGAAATAATTTTAGCCTTCTTGAGGATCTGCAGAAGAAAGAATACTTAAATTGTTTCAGATCACAACTTCATAAGAAGATATCTTGATCAATTAACAATTAAAGGTACAATGTGTACAATATTTTTACTGAAATGTATGAATTGATTTAAAAATGACTAGTCTTATTATATAAATAATAGTTGTATAAAAGAAAATTACATAAAAGAGTGTTAATTGTTACTGGAAGCTGCTGTTCTGTCGCTGTACCTCATTGTGATGGACCACAATTATTCTCTGCTTCAGCTGCAACTTGCTCTTCCTTGTATTATCTTCAGCTTCACTTGGAATTCTGTCAATGTCCATATCACAACCAAACGTCTTGTCTCCTCAGCAGACCACTTTTTCTCAATTTTCTGCTCCTGGTCACAACTTAGAACATGACTCGCCCACTGATGATGTCACGGTTCCCCAGAAAGAACCAACTATTTTTGGTTCCAGCTGAGAACAAACTTTTTAGATTCAGGACCAATTTTTTCTTGATTTGATCAGCCGGCCAGTTCAAAATTAGGTTCAGGAACCGGAACCAGCACGGAGCCCTGCCAGTCTGAAAAGCCTATATGTGAAATTCATTAATGAACCGTTCAGTAAATACACAAAATGAGTGCACTGTCTTGTTGAAAGAAGTCTTTAATTTAAAACAGTAAGTGACTGAAGTGGATGAAGTTTAGCACAGCATCTTTTCTCAAGATCTTTTGTTATTGTTTTTGGTTGAGACTCACATAAAATCCAAGAGGGGTCTGCAGTTCTTATAAGGCCGATTAGAAAATTAAGATTGGATAACAATATGTCTTGGTCAAAGTGCCTTCTAAAATCAAAGACATCTCACTAGTAAAAATCTGACTTTAAAGCCTTTTATGGCCTTAACTTTCAAAGACTAGATTTTGAGACTATTCAAGACTTCAAAAATCTGCAAGAGCCCTGTTCCTGAGGGCAGAATTTATACACTTTGGATTTAACGGCCATGAGATTTTTGGGCTTCAATATGCAGCTGTATAAAGTGAAACTACAGTTTTTCGGGGGTAAACAAGCCATACAAACACTCTGTTTCAGCTTTGTATCTGTGATGGTTTTAGCAAAGAGTAAAGGGAGTCTAACTCATTTATGAGGTATATCCTACCGGCTTTTATGGCCATATATTTCTACTCTGTATCATCGCCATACTGTCCTATCTAGTTCTCTTTTCTGTTTTGAATCATAGGTGGTAATGCACTAGTTAAATACTGTTGGCACATTATTCATGATACCTCCAGTTATGGATTCCTACATCTAACAGAGAGAGGTGTTAACTGAAAACACAGTAAAGTGTAGTAAAGACTGATTGTGCCACTATATCGCTGTCACACCAAATGCCTCCGTGTGTTTGTATAGCTCTTATTTGACTTTGAGGGGAGCAACTTGGAAATATATACAGCCTAGTGCAGCATGTCTGTAAGACGTTAATGTTTCCTACGTGACCTCCTCAGCAGCACAGAGTAGCTCGAGGCACCTGCCTATTTCTAGCAGCCAGCACATTAGTGGAAAATTTGAGCACGAGAAACTAGACTCCATTAACAGCGTTAAAACTCAGAGGGGTGATTTCTTCTGCCTGAACATTCACTTGTTTAATGCTGGCTATGGAAAATAACCTTACTGCATGTTGGACCCAGTTGCAACAGTTGTTTTCCCCTGCAGAGTGCTGAAATCTAACAATGATTACAGGCTACGAGGCAGGATGGAAAATGTGGCACAAGCAAACCACCTGTAATTTGGCAGCTAAAAGCTTTAGCCAGAGGTGCTGGCTCTGGAGGTAATCAGGGGTTTCAGAGACATCCCCCCCTATGATTGGGAGGACCACGCAACGATGCCTGACGTAGATTATTGGTATTTTGGGTGTGAATGCAATCCATGAGGTTCAGCTTCTACTTAAGAGGTCAATTTTACATTTTGAAACAAGTGGCAACTTCAAAGTCTTGTGTTTGTTTTGTACCAATATTTCTTGTTCAGTGATGAGAGTTTAGCCCATTTTAGGGTTGTTTTCCTCCACCCTGATTCAAGTCTGACATATTTTGAAATATGGAGAGTATCGATGAGAAAAGGCAGTGTTCAATAAAGCCAGGCTTACACTGTGCAATTTCCAGCTGGGCCAGATACAAATATTGAGTTGGATGTCGGGGCGACTCTCAGCCTGATCATGCATCATTTGTTGCAGAGTGCACAGGGGGCCGATGGCTGACCGCCGCCCGATTAGCTGCTCCCTTCTGGTTGGTTCTGATATTTTGGTTGCAGCACTGCACTCACCCACACAGTGAGGGCAGAACCTTGAGCAGAATCCCAAAATTTGGGGATTTTTTTTTCCTTTGTAAACTGTGGTACAGCTTAAAACACCATGAAAACAGCAGGAATCCCTTTTGGGTGTGCCTTTTACAACTATAATAAAGGAAATGAATGAGCATGAAATAGGCCTACCTGCAGCCCGCCACATATTTGTTCTTATTTAGCTTCTGTTGTTGGGCTTTTGTCTTTCACTTTGTAAACTTCTGTTTTTAAAGGCACTATACAAATTAAGTTAATACTATTATTATCATTATTATGGATTCATTTCTCTCCTTATAAACAGATGCTGTTTTAGGAGTTAGGTCACTTTACAATACACCCAGGAATTATAAGAACAAAGAGTATCGTTTTAATCCACACCGCATCAATAGGTATTTAAGTTACCCAAACTTTGACAGGCTTAGCACAGACAGGTGCAGCGTTTTGGTAGTCCCTGATTAAAGACTATCAAAGCCAAGGCTAACAGACCACAGGCACTGTCTTCACGTGTGCATATGCAGATCCAAATGCAACTTCAACAAGCTACTAAAGACTATTTTTTATTATGTAGGACTGCAGGTAGAATCTGCTGCAATATGGACACTTGTTTATGTATTTGTATCTTCTTCTGCTTAATTGTATTCTTATCTTGTCCATTGCTGCTGGCCTAATCTTCTCCAATGAAATTTTGTTTGTATGCATACAATAACAATAAACTATGTTTACTATTTTATCATCTTACACTATTCATTGAGCCCTTTGAGGCTGCAAACACTGCAAATATAATGAATCTGTTCCCAAATTAAAATTCTAAGGCGTCTGATGTATTGTGGGAGATTCAAGAATAAACAAGAGAGACTGATTAAAAGTTCATTTTGGGTAAACTAATTCTTCAATCAACACACCAGATCCATGGATGCTTCTTTTTTCTGCCCATGTAATTTCTGCTAAAGATCCCCAGAGATTGTCTGTGATGATACAAACGTGGAGATAGAGTCTGGGATCACAGCGGTGATACTCAAACAGGCAGGAAATTCAGGCTGGTGCTCTGATGTACGAGTACTACTCTTTTGATCAACTAGTCCTTGTGACAAGATGCTGATAAAATACTGCAGTTCAGGCGTTCTGGGGGAAATGCTCAAGTATCTAGTGAAAAAAATCTTTCCTCATTTCACAACAGCTAGAGTCTTCAGTTCTTTAAAGGGCTGCAAACATGACGCAGACTAGTGATGTTCAAAGACACTGAAGAGGCTAATTTTCCATCTTTAGACCAAGAATAATAACAGTGTACTATTTAGATAACACTTGGTAAGCATATGAATTAATTTAATTTATCAAAATGTATGGTGCTGGGACAGATAGGCCAGTATGAGGGTTGTTTAGAAGGGTCCTCCATTTGAAAAATGTGGCTTTAGGCTTGTTTTTCCAAGACGTGATTCCATGTTATCTCCAACTCATTCACAACAAACTTAATAATACACAAAATGTTTGAACAGATAAATTATTGACAAACCCTGCTTTGTATTCACTGGGAGTGGGATCACTCTTCTCTTCTATCATCACCAAAGGGCAAAAAACACTGCCTCAAACTTTCAAACTCATCCTTTACGGTAAAATGTGACTTTGTTGTAAACATTACTGTCCTTGTGTGTCTTTCTAAGAGCTAAATCCTCACATAACCCCAGAGGACACCCTATGCTGTTTCGTAGTCATGTGTGCCTCTATAATGGGAGTGCAGGCTAGGACTGGACTGGGGAATGTACAGAATGTAAGTTTTGAAGTTTAGCTGCCAGATTAAAGACAGGGGACTGTGGCAGGGCAGGCCCGAGGACTAATAAATGTAAAATAAACATCGAGGTGTCACAGCTTGGCCCCGCTTCTCAGAGATAATGAGTTGAGGCTCTCTTAAGTAATGAAACCCATGGTAACTTATTATTAAGAGAATCTGTGAGACCTGTCAGGGCTAATATGTTAAAATGACGTCCTATTTTCATAAAGTGTGAAATTGTTAGAGCTGAAGTCTAACAGGAAAGAAACAGCTCTATTATGCTCCATATGGACAGAAAATGATTAAACAGGATGAATGGACATAAAGACAGGAAAACCTCTAGCACAGTACAACTCTTTATGTTTCTATAGCTGAAACTATCCAGTTTGGTTCTGTGCGGTTTGGCACTTCTGGTACAGTAAACCCTGATCTTGCTTTCCAGTATCCATCCAGCCTTGCTCATAGTGAAGGAAACTCCAGCTCTTTTCAAGAGATTTCATTCATTTAGGAGAGCTCAGTAATAATAGCCAGTCTTACAGCCCCTCAGATTGCTTTGCAATTGGAACCATTTTGGCTTTTCATCTATTAAACAACAACAAAAATGAAAATAATTGAGAAAAAAGGAAACTGGCTCTTAAACAGCAGTCAGCTCCTGCCATTCATAACTGGCTCTTTCACTACAGCTTGAAACTTCTCACCTTGAACTGAGTTGCAATTTCAATTTAACAAGTACACCATGAGGTTTATTTACTAAATAATGAAGGACATAATGAGGGAAGAAAAAAGCTGCTCAACTCAGTAGAAAAAGGGGCAAATTTTGTCCATTTAAAGGACTGCAGTAAGTCTAGGTCTATTTCTGGTGGTCTGACAAGTATGCTTGAAATGAGCCAAGGTAAGGGTGTGTTATTTTGGAACCTTTTCCAACTTTTGTCACTGGAAATGCAAATAATTGCCAACAATACCAAAATGAACTGCACCAGACTGCTTAGTGGAAATGCAGATGTTCTAGCTTTAGGCTTTTCAGATACTTGTCCCCACTACTGAAGTGGTTGAAAGCTAGAAAGAGCACAGCTAGCACACAAGGCTTCGTCTGGGCTGCTGGTAACATGACTGGGAGCTGAAGGTTGAATTGGGATGTAACTGAAGTTCCTGGCCCACATTGTGATCTGTGTGTGGTCCTGGTTGCACCAGTCAGTGTCAGCTATTTCTTTACTGATCCAAAGTCTGTATTACTGTAGTAGAGTAGAAAGACTAGGCATTATAAATTTTGTTTCCTTAAACATTAAACAATGTGTAAAATGTAAAGAATCTGATGTTTTTCAGATATCAAAACACCATATTTAACTGAGGAAAGTAGATAGATGGCATAGCAAATACTGAAACTAAAGCGAGTAAAAAAAAATAAAAATAAAAAATACAACAAAGGTGACTCTGGATGCTTTATAGCAAATAGGGTTGTAAAGTGGGTAAAATTAGCCTCAAGTGTCTTTATTTCAGATCATCACAGAAAACAGCCATCTGCCCAACTTTTAACACAGATCTAAAGTCTCTTATAGAAATGTTGTAACTCTGCCTTTAAGTCTGAACAGGTACAACTTATTCTAATTCCACGCTACAGTGCCTATGGTAATGTGGAGGGCCTGAACAACAAGGCACCAATTATCTCAGAGCCTAAGCGAACATTGATTGGGTGCAACATCTGCTTTTTGATGAGCTTTTGGCTCAAGGGCTCTGACTAACCCACGGGGGAGGAGAAGTAAGCCACGCCGTGCTCACCTGAAATGTTCGGAGCCATTCCTGGAGACCCGTGGGTGGCTGGATTGAGGTGATTCGCCGTCTCTGCTGCCCCTGACCGTTGGCTGTTCTGATGTGGCCGAATGTGGTGGGAGTGGCTGGACATGGGACGATTCCTGTTGGGCTGCAATTAACAAGGAAGAAAATCGTTCAGACTAAGATAATAACATGTTTACTGGCAAATATGCTTACAGAAAGACACTGGAGCCAAAAAAAGCAGATTAATTGCAGAGATATTAGTTATAAAGTATCACTGAAAACAAGAGTGCATCAATCAAGAGGACATTTACTATTCCCTGGGCTAGTTTTGCCACAACTTGCAAATATTCAACCAAAAAAATACAGAGTTGACACAAATTGAGGGCTTTAGATGCCCAGAAATTAAATATTAAAATCTGCACTTTAAATTTAAAGCACTTTGCCTGTCAGTGGGATGATTCAACAATAAGCCACAATGAAAATAAGCTTATTCTGCCAAGTTTGTACAAATAGTGGATTTAAAATATGCAAATATCCCTGAATAACACTCTCTCTCTTTTATTGCTGAAGGTTTATGACCAAGTGAACAGATGTGTTTCCTTTTATTTACACAGTCACGAAGTCTTAAACATCCCTCAGGTCCAAAAGCAACTGGTGCATTCTTTAACAAATAAACCACAGTTAAGGCTGGACCATTACAGCACAAAGAAAGCTAAGATCACTTCACTAAACAAATATTTTTTAGAACAGTAAGTGTTTGTGATGTTCTTCTTGCACATTTACTTTAGAATAAAACATCTTCAGTCTGATCACATCAAAAGAGGCCAATTTATACATTCAGAATGTCAAAATCACAAAAATATCAGCCTTGAAGCACTTCCCAGATATATTTCAACTCAGCGACTACACAATCCCACAGATATCTTCTCAAGACCAGACTCTTCTGTAGTAAGAACCAGGATGTAAAAAGCAGCACAGGACTTCAAAAGGCGCCCACGTGCCGTAGTAATGTAAGGGCAGTGGGAGAAGCCAACCAGTGGGCACCGCCAGTGCTTTGGATTCTGCGCTCTGGCAGCAGATTGGAGAGCTGGGGGTCCATTTCATTATTGATTCATTTTTAATGGGAGAGGAAGCTGAGACGGAGCCTGTTACATGGCAACATTTACACTTAAGTGGCTGTGTTCAATCTGAATTTTAATGTGGCTACATGCGAACACATGCATTAAATATTTAGGCCTGTAGAAACATCTGGGAGTGCGGCTGGCTGGATGCTGGAGATACGATAAGATGTGAAACATCATTCTGTTTTTTAGGCCCACAGCATCTTTGTTCATACCTCTTGATATTTTTCTTCGTTTTCTTTCTTTTCATGGCTCATTTACTATGTGCACAGCAGTAACATAAGGAGAGGTAGCTCCTTTAAAACTGACTCCTATTAAACAAATTTTGACCTGTATGTGAGAGTAGTGCAGTGAAAGAAATATAGGAAGAAGCATGCCTCTGTTGGGCTGTACTGAGTGGTGAAATCAGCAGCTTTACCTTGGATACTCTGGACCTTTGCAGGGCTTTTTTCCTGAAGGGAAAGATCGGACCTCGGGGCCATGGTCCAACTTCCTCTTCATCTGAGAGAGAAACAAAACGAGAGAAAATAATTAGAACCCAGCACTGGAGGGGCCTGAAATTAAAAACACAAGAGTCCTGCAGAATTTGTTTGGAGGGGGCAGCTTTGGCATGTGTTGTATAATTCATCTTTTTTGTCCTCACTGCTAACTAACTTAAAAAGTAGCTTTATATTCAAAGAAAGAAGAAGCCAACTCATGAAAAGCAAATTTAAGACAGCAAACGGGTCATGGAAGTTTAAAAAAAGAAGGAAAAAAAGGAGCGGAAGCAGAAGATTGCTTTTGCAACTTACAGACTTTGTTAACATTATGTCTGAAATTCTGCATATTAAATACAGACAGCACATTCTTACAGCAGCTTATGCAAATAGGAAATTAAACTTTAATGACCAGGCGAGATTCAATTTATGAACATGCTCCATTACAAAGCACAGAGCTATCCCAGGAAGCAGCAGCTCAACATTATGAGATAGTCAGGTGCTTGTTTAACAAGACTGTTTTGTTTTTGTTATTCGTCATCTTGGAGCTACATGACAAGTGCACATTGCTCCAAGGGCAGCCAGATGCTGCTATTATATCCACATATTCACACCCAAAACTCCAGGAGCAGCACAGCGTGTTCAAGCTCACACAATAACCACAAAGTGTTCAGGGAGGGTACACGGTGCATTCTTTGGCATTGAAGTTGGATTCATACTGATACTTGAGAAAGAAAAACAGAGAGTCGTTCTTTATCTCACTCTCTATCACCTGCATGTGCACACAACACCCCAGTCCCTGTTACCACCTACCCTACCGTGCAAACAAAGGAGCCTGTGTAACGGCCTGGGCCAGCCAATTTTCTTCATCCCATGCCTGCCACTCTCTCTGGCACGGCCCCACCGCACACATGCAAGCTATCACCATTTATCTTTTCACCCTCGTCATCACCAAGCTAACTGCAGAGCTGTTTTTTTGTTTTACACCTCCAGCCAAAATAAGATATACAATGTGAAATTCAGAGCGTGTTTCTTGATTAATTTTGTATGCTTTATGTTTAGGGGAAAGCTTAACAAGATCTGATCACAGTCCTACAGAGTCTAGCTCTTCAAAACACTGTTTCCCTCTGGGCTTCACGCCATCATGACCAGCAAGGGTGTATATTGTTTTGACCAAAAAAATAAACATCATATTGCAGACGGATGATTCATTCCTGCGCCAGGATGTGGTTAGTTTTATGCTTTCTTTCTGGGTAAAAAGAATTTCAAACACTTTTTGTTTCCTTGGGTAGTTTCTAAACTAAGTTTTCCTAAACTAAATCAAGTGTTCAAAGATGGAGAACGTCTTATAATGAACATAACATAAAAGAGGAAAACAGGATTTCTGATTTGGAGGAATAAAACCAAATACATAAATGTCTTTGTCTAGTAAGGTTGTCTCTAGGGATGCACGGATATATCAGTTTAACATCAGTTTGAGCCGGCATTCTGCAATAGTGTGGCATGAACAGATGATGGTTATCTGTTGTGACCAATCTGTTTAATAATGAAATATAGTAAATCTACCTAACTACTGATTAAACAAAGGTGTTTTTTACTGGGGCAGAAAAAGTGACCTGTTGAACAAGCTCTGATTTGTTTTCATGACAGAAAAGGTTGGAACAGTGGGAGTAGGGATTCAAAATATTGAAATTAATGGAGGTAACTGGCTAAATTGTTATCTTAAACATCCCTATCTACTCTGATTTTTACAACTGGTGCATCTCCAGTAGTCACCACACTGCAGTTTTGAAGACTGATATGATACCAGCAAAATCAGCGCCTATTTTGATACCACTGCAACAAAAAAAAAAAAAGTCCTAATGCACTGAACATTAGGTCATTTTACATGAAAACTCTAGCAATGTCTAAACAGTACAATGAATTGGTGATGTTGCATCACAAACACATTGCCAAAACATTTGTGCAATCTAGATAGCATGCAGGAGTTAGCCTACAATTCTTGATGGATTAATTTCTTTCCTGAGCACTTTTTGTCATTAAAAGATACAATTTTTTAAGCTTTTGCACTATCCAATATTATGAATGATTAAGATTAAAAAAAGATTGTATTATATTTGAAACACATGATGTTACGGAAGTGCTAAAACTTTTGATTAACAAGCATAGATTCACTGTATTTTACTTAATTTTGACATAAAAGTGGGATATTAAATAAAATTTGGGATATTTCTTGAGGGATTTCCCCAATATCATGGGAAATATAGCTTAGTCATCCCAAAAGGAAAAAAAATAGTCAAAATCAGGCAAATGGAGTAAAACAACATGCGTGTCCGCTTTGGGCCTCATACCAAGGTTAATGTAGTTAACTAAAACTAACTGATATAAACTCGCAACATTGCATCACCAAAATGTTACCAATTAATTGTACAATTGAAGCAGTGTGCAGGAATCAGACTGAATTTTTTGCTGGATTAATGCCTCTCCTGGGCACTTTTTGTCCTAGATAGATGCATTTTTTTAAAGTTTGTGTACTTTTTTTACTCTGAATGATTAAAATACAGATTGTATTGTTTTAAATTAATGAAATGAAATGCATGGATGCGTGTCCGCTTAAGGCTTCCACACCCCGGTTATTATAGTTAGTTAAAACTAATTTAAATTAATTTGCCATGTTGCATAAACAAAATGTAGCCAATTTATTTGTGCAATTTAGACAGTTTGCAGGAGCTAGCCTGCAATTTGTGAAGGTATAGTTTTGGGTCTCGTCCCAGACGACTGACTGAAAAACTAAAACTAATACTGAAACTAAAAACTGAACTAAAACAACACATTCGTGCTAAATAAAACGAAACTAAATGAACAACCGAGCAGTAAAAACTCAACAGAAATTGAAAAGAAAAAGTGAAAACGAAAGAAAAATAAAAACTAATGAACATCACAAAACTATTATAATCTTGTTCTGCACGTCATTAACTTTGCTGCATTTTTTCCCTCTGATAATAGCTCTGGGACCCTTCTGGGTGTCGACCCACCAGTTGAGAACCCCTGGTTTAGAGATGGAGTATGTAATATGATGGACACACTGTTAAATCCTCTAAGGACAAACTGTGATTTGGGGAAATAAAAACAAAAAAAGCTGCTGGCCTTTGTTCCCGGCAGGAGTCCAGCTGGTCGTGCTGCAGAATTCAACCTGTAGTGCAAACTTTCTGTATCAGAGCTGTTGTCTTAACTAAAATTGGCGTGTTTAAACCAGAAACCACATCCAAAATTACCACTGTTTTGAGACAAATTATGCTTTTATATGCGTTTTGTTTTTTCACTATAGAATTGTATGCTACACAGGGACACAGTGCTTGACATTTGACTCCAAACTGTCTGCTGTCACAGTGGTATGATTACATGTCTGTCCTCAAGATGCATGCTCTTTGTTTATCACTATAATTTAGTTGAGTGCGTGTTGTGTTCTGCCCTGGCGATGATTTTAGCCTGAGGTGCACATTTAAGAGAGCAGCGTGAAATATATCAAACAAAACACCAGAGAACTGCTAAATAGAAAAAGGAGAGGAAATCAGAAGTGCTGGACCCATGCTTTGGGTATTAATAAGAGGTTATTTAATGTAAGAGGCAGAATGAATCAATGCACAAAATGCAGGTTATGGAAGCTTGTGTACATGACCAGCACACCAACTTTTTAGGTTTAGGTGTCCCCTGGACTTTACTCTGTGGTTTAAGAATGATTTGTGGTCTTTTCCTTACAAGTCAGCTCCTGTGAAAAGCAGCAGAGAGGATCATGGGAAGAGTCTTATAAATGTGGAGGGATTTATGACAGCAATGTATAGAAGAGGCACTCAGAGATTTAATCTAAGTCGAGATGCATGCAAATGTTTCCAATAGCTACGTAGGTTGCACTTGTCTGAATGTGAAATCTCTCAGTGAAATCTTCTTAGATTGGTGGGAGGGTTTATGAGGTATCCCCGCTTGTTAAGATCTCGCTCTTAAACCAAACTGCCTTGTTCTTAAAGCGGTGATCTCACTGCAATGGCAGTTCAGTAGCCAAGGAGAGCCTGGGTGTGTGTATGCATGCGTTGGGTGCGTGTTTGAGAAGAAAAAGAGAGGGGTGAGGGGGCAGGCTGGCTTTGAGTGTGTGCCCCTCTGTGTGCACAAGTAAGAAAAACCTCAAACTAAATGCGGGCGTGAAAAACAAAACACAGCGTGTAACCAGCGTCTTCTTGTGTTTCAGCCTGGGAAAAGGTAACCAGAGATCGCAGTGTTTGTAAATCACTGCTAATCAGTCCTCCCCTCCTTCCTCTTGGCTTTCCCCCCTTCTCTCCCCGTCCAAAAGCGCGACAGATGGATACACAGAGAGTTAATGATATTTTAAAGACAGCAATCGCTCTTACATAATGTGTTGATTCATTCCAGCGCAGGCTACATCCTGCAGCATCAGTCACTTCAAAAATCTTTCCTCATAAATCAAACACTGTTTGCAAGCAGCCGTGAGACAGTTTCCTCACGTCAATCAGCACCGCAGGAGATGCACAAGCACACGCGTGAGTTGTGGAATTGATAAGGACGACAATTAAAATGAAACCAGAAAATGTGTCTTGAAAAAAGGATCAGTCTTAGTGTGTCACTTTCTGTCAGGCATAAAAAATATTCATGCTGGAGGCTTTGACTTCAATTCTTCATATCTCAAAATGGATGGAGAATACAAATGAGTCACAGCTCAAGTCAATAAATGATCACCCATTGATTAAGAATGACATTTTCACTCTATCACAAGGATTGATTGAGTATAACCTTCTACGCACACAAAGTGCACACAGCTGCACAAAAGAAGCCCAAAACACAAATCGGATTTTTCAAAGATTAACACATTTGTTTACATTTCTCTCCCTGTCTGCATCTCCAGCTAAGGCGGCATCAGTTTATGGCTGCCATCCAGCATAATACACCCGACATCCTTGAGGATATTTCTACCTCACGCAGTCTGACACAGTGACCCATTATCTGCGGATGGAAGCCCGAGGCGAGCGCACAATGTCAGGGGATAGGCGACTCCAACAGGCAGCAGCAGCAGCAGACCCATCACATGCATACATCTCTGGCAGTCACATTGGTCAGTGCAAGATAAACCGCTGCTGCATAATGTAGAAGCATAATAACCCTGCATTCTGGGAAGGGTTGCATGAGGAAATTGGCTGATTTTGCACCTGGGGTTTAGATAAATGTATCAAAGCGGATGTATTAAAAGGTAGGAGAGAATTTTAGCAGCTTTGTATATGAGGTGTTTATGTTATAGATAGAGCATTATGTGGAAGGGAGGACCACGGTTGATGCACAGGTGCAGAAAGCGTTGAGCCAGTGTTGATGGGAATACAGAAAAGGGCATCCAGATTTAAATGGCTATACATACAGTAGCAGAAAGTAGAAACCTGATTGTAAAAGCAACCTTCAGCCCAGGATGTGGAGCGTTTATAAGCACAGCTGAAGTTACTATGAAGGGAAAAAAATGCCAAATCGTGTCGTGATTTTCCCACATATCGCAGCGCCAACACAACATATAGGCCCTGGCAATTAAAGCAGCGTCTCTGGGGGTCTGCTACGCCGCTGTTCATCCTCCGCAGTGGCCGCACAATCTGCCGCGAGAGGCGCGTCAGAGATAATGAGGGCGACGGAGCGAGTCACACATGAAAGGAGGCACGAGGATGCGTCTTAAATTTCGATTTGATTCATACTCACTTTGTAGAAAATCATCTTCAAAGTGCCGTAGAACCCCATCCTTGTAATCCGGTGTGTTTCCCTTTTTTCCTCTTTAGTGACAATCGGTGAAGTCCAAATGTGTGCGCGCGACGGGGAGATGGCTGTGACGGCGTGAGGGCAGCGTACTCTCAGGTAAATCCAGCTCTGATGTGAACATGCTCGGGCACGTCACCGGACTGGCGTGCATGCGGTAGATCCTCCCGGTAAAGGCATTAAAAATAAAGAGAGAAAGAAGAAAAAAGGTTCCGGAGTGTCACGCCGATCGGTGAGGGTGAACAATGCGATGCGACGGTCCCGGAGGCGAGTGTGTTCTCCGCCGACCAGCCTCACCGAGCAGGGAGTGAGCAGAGAGGAAGGAAGAGGGTGACACTCGGCAGAAAGGGGAGGAGAAGAGAAGGAAGGAGGAGGAGGAGGAGGAGAGCGTCAGAGCGCAGAGCAGTGCCCTCTTCCTCTTCACAGGCTGCACGACGGCTCCTCCAAAAGGATCGGATTACAGCCTCCCCAGTGGAGACGGGAGGAATGGTGCAGTCCGACCATCATCGCTGGGAGCAGAGCATCCTCAGCCAGCACCAGACCAGGAACACCAGAGGAGAGCAGCGCAGGGAGAGGCTGGATGTCCTCTGCATAAACGGATGGACTCCCACTTGTTGCTAAACCAAAAACACCTTCACTATCCATGCACCCCACCCCACACTTCCCTGTTATGTTTATTTCACACGGGAAGCATCGTTACTCTAAAATCTGCTCTTTATAGATCTATTCAAGTGCTGTACCAACACTGCATGTAAGCCACTTTAGGCATGAGCAACTTTGGCTTCCAAGAGGGCCACACTAATCTTATTTTCACTGCCAGAGGGCCAGATTGCTACAAATTGTAGGATTATCTCAATTAGGCTATTCTAATTGCTTGTAATTAACCAAAGGAGAAAATAAATGCTTTAATCAAAATGTTTACACCAACATTTATGTTCTTAGACTCTTATGCAAATAGTAATGTATGAGCAAAAGACACTTAAAGTGATAGAAGCTTTTCAGTGCAAAGCATATCAGTTATTAAAGCAGTGGTTCTCAACCTTGGGGTCGGGACCCCCTTGGGGGTCACGAGACACTGAGAGGGGGTCTCCAGATGCCCTAAAAAACTAATAATATTCTTTAAATTACACTTTTGCCATTTTACACCATGGCTGTCAAATCTTAACCTACTTTCATTATTTCTAACACGAAATGTAACACATTTCGCCATTTAATACCTCAGTCAGTTTTAGACTCTTTCCAACACTTTTTTCTGCCTGTTTTTCTGAACCAATTCTTGCCACTTAAGCCTCTGTTTACCCATTATTATCACTACTGACCCCTTTTAAACATTTTTTTACACCCATTTAAACCACATTTCACATTGCTAGTTTAACCAGTTCCGCCAAGATGTGCCTATTCTTTCTGTTAACGCTTTTTTGTCAGTTTTTTAAATCAATTTTCATCACATTTAACCAAATTTTCACCCATTTTTGCCAATTGAAAGCCATTTCAGCCACTTTTTAACTCCCTTTAACCCCTATTTATGCCCATTTTTGCCACTTCTAACTCATTTTTGCCATTTTTGTCTAATTTTTGCCACTTCTAACCCATTTCGGCTACTTTTTCAAATCCAGTTTCATCACCTTTTCTGCTATTTTTTGCCATTATTAACCCATTGCAGCAATTTTATACCAAAGGAGATTTACATTAAAGAAGGCTATTTACTACATAAAAAAAGATTTTGTTCCTTTGATAAGAGTGGTTATTTTTTCAGGTTAAATATGAATATGGATATCACAGTTTAATTTTACAATGGACTATGGTTTTGTTGATCTCCAGTTTAGCTGGTCGCCAGATAGCTCTCTCATTTATCCCCCCTTATGGACAGCCTTACTACAACGTTTATACAGTAGAACCACTGTATTAAAGTATATTTTACTTACTTTTCTATGTTTATTTAAACACATTCAGTGATGCTTTATTTAAGAGTTTTAACAGAAACAAATACAGCCAGCAATATCTTTTATTTGTTCACAGACCAAAACATAAATCCAAGATTATAGAATTTTACTATTTTTTGTGTTTGGATGCAGTTGTGTCCAAACCACGGCCTGTTGTCCACTCTTTAACTGGCTGCTGCAAGGCCAGCCTACAGGTCCAACTATGATCCCTAGGTCTGGTATGGGAAGCATATGCCTGTTTGGCGCTCTAACCCAGCTGCCCCCTCCACGATGCACAGGGTTGCCCCCCAGCATCTGTGTAAGCCCACAAGGTCCTAGGCTCCCAAGTATGGGGTGAGTTGGATCAGGCTTGGAGAGAGATGCCCTCCGGTGTAGAACGCCCACTTTGCAGAGAGTTCACTCACCTCTGTTGGACTGTGACGAACGAGACTGAGCCTAATGAATGGGTCAGAATGTAGTAAACATTCATTGCCAGGCCTCACCTCCGATATCAATGGGGCCAGTCAGCATGCAACCTAGGTGTATCCACCCACACTAGTCCCGCCAGTGCCAGGGCGCCTCCCCTCAGACAAGGCAGCAATGGCAATCCCAAGCCAAGCCAGCTTCTTTGACATCTCAGGTATGCAAGAGTTCTCCGCCGATCCAGAAAGACCAGCTTAAGTTGAGCCGAAACAGTTGAGAACTGGTCGACGACACCTCAGCACAACCAGCCGTTCAACCTACCCGATCAACACTTGTTACGCTGGAATTTCCCTCTAATCTGGCAGTGAGGGTCCCAGTGGCCTTGCACCACCACCTTTATGTGATGTGCAGTTCGTTTAACAGCTGTAGTCTCAGGAGTACGACCCCTGCACAGATCATGTGTATTTGTGATGTATATTAACGGAGGAGGATTGACACAACCCCAGTCTTGCTCTGGATGTCCTTGCATGTTGGGGCATGGTAAAATAACCCATTGAAAAAATAACATAGTCAACACCTTTAAGGTGGAGTAAGAGGTGCTGTCGGGGGCAGGTAGTAGGGTTGCCAGGAGCCCCTGGTCATGATGTGGATGCCCCAAAGATCCGAAAACCGCTGGCAGTCTCTGGGTAGATCACCAGGGGTGAAAAAGCCCAGACAAAAGAACTGCCATCAACTTCCAAGCAATGCATGTGTTAATCTCGACTCTGTGCCTCTATTTGAACAGCAAAATGGCCCGGCTGTCTGGCCCTCAGTGGAAACAGGTTTAAAGCATCTGGTCTTTGTGTATGGTGCTGTTTTTGCTTTCTGTTACATCCTTCGTGACATGTTTTAACATGTTTTCTTCATGTCAAATTCATTAATATTTGAAACTGACTTGCAGGCCACACGGAGTGAGGAGGGGGACTGCATGTAGCCCCTGGGGTGCCAGTTGCCCACCACTGTGATAAATGATGATGGGGGAAATATTGTATTTTCAGATGCTTTCTGCAAAACATAAGATCGGTTCAAACATTATGCAGGCTTTAACCATTGAGCTTATTGTTTTAATCACAAACAAGTCTGTAAAGTTCAATCTGATTCATCATTTTGCCTCCAACATGTGAGAAAATAAGCAGAATTGCTATCGAGTTTGGCCACAGATTGCTCGAAATTGCCTGTTTGGTCTGACCATCTGTCCAGAACTCCACATTTGATAAATTATTATGCAAGACAAAAGGGAGCAGCAAATCGCACAAGTGAAAAGCAGGTTTACAAGATCTAATTAACACTTAATCCAACAGTGAAGCAAAAATATCAGCTATTAGAAGAAAATCTTGCTATTTTTCTGGAAACAACTGATTACATGCACAATTTTGCTTTTTCTATTAGAACACCCACTGCTACACATTTAACAATACAACATTATATTAAAAATGGTCCAAATCAGCTTCAATGGAGCTTTTGATACATAAATTATTATTCCGACAATACCTGTGTGCACTTTTTTGTGTTTTTAAAACATTTAGCACCTGTTTGCTTCTTTTGGGACTTTTATCATCTGAGCCAGTAGATTACATAACTGACAATAGTCCACCGTTCTCATCCATCAATGAGTGGATTCCCGTTGAGCTGCACCTGCTTATTTGCACACAAGGAACAGGCCAATATTTGCATTTGACGATGGCAGGTAATGGGGGCGACAGCAGCTGCCCTGTGAACAACAATGTGCTCCTCTGATGGCTTTACAGCTGCTTTTACAGTGAGAGAAAATCACAGCCTCAAGATGGCAGCTTAAGTTTAAAAACCCATGAAGACTTACTGTCAGAGGGCTTTTTGAGTTGTGGCATAAAACAAATTTATCTTGTTTATCCATGCAGGGTAAATACACCAGAAGCTTTTTGTTTGATTAATGTGGCCAAATTGAGAAGAGAGAATATTAAACGGTGTTCCTGGCCAACTTTGTGACGTCACTGTGCTGCTTGAGAATAAAGTGAAACCATTCGACTGACCATCAGCTTATCAGGAGTTTAAATTTAATTTTGAGCATGGCTTTGACGGCTTTTGAGAATGATATAACTATTTTCTACTGCAAAATATTTCAGATATCTAGTTTGTACCTGTTTAGAGCACATTACTTCCAGGTGATCTTCTACATTTGCTTGACCTCACAAGACACCAGCATTACATCATGGAAAAGGGGACACGATGAGGGGTCGTGGGAAGCTTCTATTCACAGACGATGGAGCGTCAAGAGCTGGCAGCTCTCCAGACACTCCCAACCTACACCTGTAATTACCGGGTGTCCTGACACATTGAGGGAATGTAGGGCTTGTTACTGGAAGAAGAAACTTGGCAAGACATCTGCACTCCTTGTTCTTTATGTGCCATTCCCTCCCTGCTATGCCTAAGAAAATCTTAAGAACCATGAAAAATGGTGACTTTTGTCAGAAGAGGGGCAAAAAATTATCTTTTTTTCTGTGTTCTGTGCTCAAGGCTAGAAAAAAGTGAAGAAAGTTTATTTGAAGAATACCTTGGAGTGAAAGTGAAGAGCACACTGCAATCTTGACTTATCTTGGGTTGAAAAAAATAACAGTCTTGAGTGGAAAAAATGGCATCTTGAACATGACAAAAAGAAGGAAGATAATGGAACTCAGTTGAGGTGAATAGGCATGCTTCAATTTAAAACCAAAAGTCATATTACCATTGCAAAATCAATATAATAAAGAATACTATGCCCACACATACACTGAAGAAAAAAATAGAAGCAAAATGTTAATCAATAAAACATGTTTTCATGTAAAAATCTTGTCTGATGAAGTCAGACATAGTATTCAGAATCAATTTAGAGAACAAGACAGGTGTAAAGGGCTATTTTTTGCATTTTAGTCACACTTTCTCTCTATTAAAAATCTCAAAAGCCTTCAAACGGTTGAACGTGTGGGTGCATCAGACAGAGCGGGCTGATCTTTTGTCTGTGTGTGTTTAAGGTGGCCCTCATGAGAAAGGCCCTCTGCTAGCTCCCGGCCGGCTCAACCTTTACACAGCACATTGGAATGCTTGGCATGCGAGAGGAGCTGCACTGTGGCCTTTGAATGGGCCGTGGCCTCCTTTGTCGCTCCCCTTCTGCCGGTTGGTAAAGCATTAACAGACCTCCTTCCCCCCCTCCTTCCCCCTCTGATGCTGACCTCCTGATTATCAATCTCAAAATATCCTGCCAGTCAGAAGAGAAAGCCCCTTCATTTTTATGAATTCTCTTTTGTTATTGTCTACAAACAAACTCTTAGGTAACTCCGCTCCATCCGACACCGGCGGCTTCTTTCGCTGTCATATTTGAACAGCAGAGGATGAACAAAAATACACTCATTACAACCCAGCGCAGCAGATAGCTGGTGGGGAAAATGCAAATGTGCCTCGTTTGACTTTGCAAAAATAAAAGGCAACATCAGTGTCAAGGCTCCAGCATACTGACTCAACAGATACTCTACCAGTCTGCAGACAGCTTTAGCATCCTGCATGTTAGAGAAAACGTCTGCTCCAAGTAGCATCTTTCCTTATTACATATTTTGTTGATAAATGTTATGAATTATAAACTGAATTTTTTTTTATCTAGACAATGTTGCACTTAAAGCAAAGGTTTAATTTAATTTTGGTTTACCTTTTCAGGTAGCTACTGAACAACTGGCTTCATTAAAGCCCTTTATGGGACAAGAAACCATATATGGACACTTCAGTCAACTTCCTTCGTGGCCTCCCCTCAAAACTCTCTGTGATACAGTCGAAGCAGAATTATTTTTCTCAGCCAGACCTTGATGGCACAGAGTATCTCAAACTTCCAGCAGAACTTGAAAAATGCAGTTTTTTGGCTCCTTTGGTCCCGAACAAATGGCCCTAACATTATAACTCACTTTGAAGTTCACAACTGTTTAAAAAGAGAATATTTAGCACCTAAATAACTTTTTCATGAGCAAGTAAAAACTCATTTAACTTTATATATGTGTATTTTCCATTATTAAAATTTAAATACGCATACACTTAATGGATTTCCTTTTTTTGTTTGTTTTACTATAAATGGGCAAAGGAACCATATATGGTCACTTTGCTGACCTTGATTTTTTCCACAACAATAAAAAAAAGATGTATGAAGTGACAAAAGTCAAAAAAATACCAGGATGTCCACCAATAATATTCTAGGGCTGAAAATCAAAATTTCCAAATATGTCAATGAGTGCCAGAAGGTTAGCTTACTTAGTATTTTAGAGCTAAATCAAAAACACAATTGTAAGTAGATGGCAATTTATAATAACTCATCTAAAAGGTGAAAAAATGCCCATATTCACTGTTACTGTTTTTTCAAGAAGAAGGCTGGCTTGGGTTTTGGCTTTCTATGATGTTATCTGAACATTTAGTGGATTTCTGACAAACAAAGAAAAGTCATTTGTCAGCATTGGCTATGAAAATTGAAAGGAAGGATCTTTAGAGTCCAAAGACCACAATTTAATCCAATACCCAGAAAAGCGCTAAACAGATTAAACTATTATGAAACAAAGTTTCAGCCCTAACTGGATGATCTTTAATGCCAGCCTTAGAGGCAGTTTCTATAATCTAACACCAGCCTCATATCACTAAAGAATCGTGACCACCCTACTCTACATCTACAGATGTTGATGGAAAGAAGCGACACTATAGGAGCAAAGAGGCTTTCCTGAGCAAATGTTTAATATGAGGTGGTGAACTTGAAAGAGGCGAATACTTCCTGGGCAGTGATGCATCACTAAAACGGGACCCTGTCATTGTGCGATTGTCCTCTCTGTGGAAAAAAATGAGGATTGGGGGGGAGGGCTCCTCTCAATAGATTTTTTTTTTCTTCCTGAAATGGTGAAGTGTGAGCCTCATTCCAGGCCGGACAGATGCAATGCGTGTGGGGGGAAGTTTGATGAATAAGGAAACCATGGATCATGGCATTCTGCAGGGGACAATAATAGCATCATCTGCATAGAATCAAATTAACATATCCTACAGCCACCCACGCGACCGAGACATTCCAGTTTGAAGGGGTCAGGTCAAAAAAGAAATTAAAGCGAGAGCCTCTGGTACCTCCCCTGTGACATGAATGCAGTTTGTGGAAAATAAATGAAGAAAAGAGTTCCTTATTTGCAATTATTGGCAATTATGTAGGACATGGAGGATCGAGCAGATGCAGCATTTTGAGACGTATACAAGTGGAGAAGCTATGAGAAAACTATTATTGAACAATAGTACACGCAATGAAAAATGAAAGAAGCACAAAAGCTTTGACACCGAAGAAGCAATGATGACATTTAAATAGAAAATGGTGAGTATTGTTCCCTGATATACAAGCAAGCAGCAAAAGGAGGCCTTAAAAAACTAGGCAACAATAAAGCCAGGTAATATTTGTTGCTTTTCGGCTAAATCTGAATGGGATTTTTTAATGTCTTATTTTGTGACATTACAATGCAACATCTCATGAAGAGGCAACTTCTACTACAAACAAGCTAATTGAAAGTATGCATAAGTCGCCTGCCACAAGTACAATAAAAGGTCTAAAGTCTACTAGATGTGGTTTTTGATGAAATAAGTTGAATCTCCCCATCATAATGGGGATGCAATGTAGAAAAGTGAAGTTCATAAGACCATGAAGCTGTAGGCCTTATGAAATCCTGTCCTAACAGAAATATTGATAAATGAAACACAAGAATTCATCTTGGCTCTCCTACAGAGGCTACAAAACAGCCAATACAACAAAGATGATTCTTTACTGCATCAGTTACAGAGCTGCATGTCCCTCCTGTCTCCTTATTTAGTAATGTGTTCTATTAAAACTGACCACAGAACCCCCAGCAGGGCAATAAAGGACCAAGATGCTGATTTCCCAGAGGAAAAGAAGTCAGTCTGAAGTGTGTGCTTAGGGAAGCTCATATTGACTCTGTGGCCTCAGTATGGACACTGAACTGAGGAAATTGAGACAGAAACAGAAAATAACAACTCAATCTCAACACTGAAGTAATGATAAACCATTCAATTAAAGAATGTGCACTAGAGGCAAAGTTGGCAAGTAATAATGCAAGTCTTTAAAATCTGTGAATTAACTGTAGCATGACCATGGACTGTACAAAACAAAGACATCGACCACATCATTAGGTATGCCTGTTCAACTGCTCATTAATACAAATATTGATTCAGCCACGCATGTTGGCATCCAATCCATTTAGGCTATAGACACGGTCGGGATGATTGGCCATAGATCAAACCAAGCATCAACAACAGCATGTGTAAAAGTTTAAATGCACAGTATGTAAATTATGCTCTCAATAAAAATAGAAACAAAAGATGACAACTTGAGACATGGAGCTCAGCTCTGCCCACCTCAGCTGCTTGCTTCTTGTTTTGAATTTAGGACCCTGTACAATAAAAATGGCACTAATAAGGTGCATTTAGTAAACAGTAGAGATGCCCTGCTCGTGAAAATTAGGGCCTATAACTAAGGCTTACCAACAAATCTCCTTGTATGTTACTATGTTCACACATCTGACCATGAAAACAGATCTGAGTTTGTCTAACGGCTCACTTCTCTGCCCAGGAAAGACCAAATATTTAATTCAGCAGCTAGATGTTCAAGATGTCGACATGAAACTGATTAGACAACAGATCAACACTGGTAACTGATATCTGTTCATTCAACACTGTTTGTCCAACGGCCAATGTTTGTAAACAAGGCTGATATCAGCTGATACTGATGCTAAACCAATGCATCCTGCATCTCTACGAAACAGGAAACCACCATTTTCATTTCATGGATGGATTCCAAATAATGAGGGAGAAAAGCTGTTAAAAGTGGCCTTCCTGGTATACTCTGCAAGCTAATCACAAAGCATTCTGGGATCGCTTGCAGTACTAACCAGAAAGGCCTCTTTTAACTAGAGATGTCCCAATATGAGCCGAGCAGTGGGTATCAGCTGATACCGAGGACCGATCCAATACCGTTGTAAACTTTCTGGACCAACGATGATTGGGAAAACTCAACAAACAGAATGGTAATGTTCAGCCTCTCTTTGACACCTTCAGTTGTTTTTCTTGCTAACTATTGTGATTTTTACTGCTAAGTATTACATTAACAATGACACAGGGGACATCCATGACACAATGACATCCATGAAGATCTGCGTGTTTACGCAACAATATGGCTGTTAGCATTCAAGCTAATGGCAACAAATGAATGAACATGGATTAAAAATGGCTAAAAAGATGGTTAACATCAGATCTTCAGGTGTGGATTTAATATGTAAAGTCTCTGAAAAGCCACCAAAGTTCCAGGCTTGCTATATATGCTTGTGTAAGGGCTACAAAGTCACATCTTTGGAATGGCGTAACAGCTAGTTTCAAGAATGAAATAAGTTAAAAGGGTTTGATTTAAAAGTGATTCAGTGTCTAATAATCTGTGCCACTTCTGGCTGTATAAGACAACAACTATCTGGAAGGGCTTTAACAAAACTGTATCGGATCAGTGCATAAAAACATGTACTTGCCGATACTAGTAACAGCATTTTCAGCAGCACTGGATGTATTTCTGACACTTGTATTGGAACTGGAACAACACTACTTTTAACAGCCTCTTTCTTTTATTATAAGAAACAAAAACAGTGATTTGCTGTTCAATGAATGCAATTTATGGAGTGCAGATTTTTATTGAACTCAGTCCTCAATTCAAAACATGCAAGGGTGAAAGTGGGCCAAGCTAAACGACATGAGTGGTCCCTACCCGACGTGGTCATGTCTAAAAGGGCCACAAAGTTTGGGACTAGCAGTGGGTGGTGGAACGGACTTCCATGTTTGGGCGATAGTGAATATAGCCAATGGCAGAAAAGAATGATATTCTATTACAAGTAAGCAGAACAAAACATGGATAAAAAAGCAACAGAATGGCAGTTTCCAGTAGCAGTTCATTCTTCTTTATGAAGCATTATTTGGCATAACATCCAGCATTCCCAAGACTACAATAAACATCTCAGCCTTGACAAGACACAGCCTGTTAAAACAAGATTCAATGAGAATTTCTCTGGCTTTGTTGGAAATATTTGAGGCAATGTAGGTACTCAACTAAAATCATATAAAACATAGGAATAATGAGTTTTAATCAAGGCAGACACATATTGTGCCTTTAAGAGTCAGCATCATGTTTCCTGGGGAGAAACAGGAAAGATTTTCCTCAGTAGAAGGTTGTCTTACAAATATTTGAACAGGACAGGTGCCATAGGCTTAGACAGTGCTGTTATTTTTTTGTTAATCATACATAAAATCTCGCCTGAGGAGAACAATGTGCACATGCTGGCAGACTGCAGGAACACAAGGACACCTGGACGACACTCAGTTTGTCCTTGGAATCCCGCTGAGAATATCATAAAGGCAGTGATAAAGATGAGCACTGCATGGTTAGCTTTCCCTCAAAGGTGTTTAATTTGTTGTTCTAGAAGTAATGAAATCTGAGTAATCGATGGCTGAACCTGTGTCCCTTTGCATTTTAAAGACTTGGATGACTCTCTGGATCGTTATGTTGTCCAATCACGAGTATCGTACCAAAATCAGCAGAGTGTCGACAGCATATTGAGTTCGGCTCATTAGCACAAGTTACTAAAAGCTTACATACCCTCACCTGAAAGCCACAGCTCTTTTAATGCTGATCCTCATGGGGTCTGAGTAATAACTAATGCTGGAGTTGGATTTGTCTGATTAAATATGTTGCTTCTCTCAACTGCATCCACTTTCTTTTCTGAAGAGACATTCCCTGGTCCAGTTTTATATCTTGGCTTATAAGTTTGTCACAAATGTCTCAGTACAGTAACAACCTCTGTTATGGATGAAAGACTAAAGAATATCTTTTCCCATCATGATCAGAAGAAATTAAAGGCCGTGAGTGTACAATAAAGATGGCTGTAGCAGTGTTAGAACTGCAAGTTCGAATAAAATGTAATGTTAAGCACAATATGAAGTAAATAAAAGCATTAAACCTCAGGATACAAAGTTTGGATGAACAAAGTAAACACTGAGTCACGACTGAAAACTTTTGGCCTTGAAAAGAAGAAGGGCTAAAAACTTGAATTTCTTGAGGTTACATTACTTGTCTTGAGAATGAGAATTTACCAAATCAAAGCAGCTCAGGGGGTGACAGATAGCCAAACAGTTATGCAGCATGCCCCATCATCATTGAAGTGGGCGGCCAAGATGTGACTCCAACCCTCGCCAATTTACTGCATGTCATTCCCACTCTCTCATTCCTTTTTCCTGCACTGTCCTCTTTCTAAATAAAGGCAAAAGCCACAAAAATAACCAAAAAAGGAGCAAAGGAGAAGGGCTGATATCAGTGCAACATGTAAAGTAAAATTTCCACCACAGAGATGTTAATGTTTTCCACCATTTCTAATCCATCTCCAGTGACAGGTCTATCTAGTTTTAGCGTTTGGATGCTGCCTGCACTGTCATCCCTCATTCAGAAATGAAAGAGGGTTATGAAAATGTATGTGATGAGCCAGGTGAAACTTGGCCAGGGCTGGCATAAACATTTACACAGAACCAAATAAACCTCTTTAATCATCCAGAATTACCACTCTGCATCCCAGATGAAGCGGAGCGAGCCAGATTGTGCCTGCTGGGTGTTAGCTGTCATCTGCAGAGCCCTAAATACGCCGGGAAACAGTGTGAGGACATCGTGACACTGACTTGGGCTCGTGCCTTGACCTGAACTCACTACAGACATGGGAGCATCACACTGCCTCCTGTATTAAATCCTCCTTTGTGATACTGATCTCATCTGGAACGCCATCTACCCATACTACCTCCTTTATCTCTCCACAAAGCAGAAATTTGCATGTTTGCTGTTCCAAATAAAAGGTTTTCAGAGGAAAACATGCCTGAGTTCCCCCAAGCTGAGATTTTACCTTAATCTAAGCGGATCACAGATCAGAGGATGTGATTTAACACAGTCTGTTAGATGCAATGTAATAAGCAAATATATCGATCAGTCAACCTTCTCTGGAGCATTAACCTCAGCTTTTATTAGCCGTGTTTGCAGCATGGCTCTAGGGATATCAGCGTCAGTCTGTCAGATCAGGCGGTTTAATGTAGACTGAAATATCCCAAGAGCTATTGGATGTACTGTCATGAAACTTAGCGCTGACACTAACGGCCACCAGAGGATAAACCTTATGAATGTGATAATCCTGTGACGTTTCCTCTAGTGCCACCACCAAGGCAAAATTTTCATTCATTCAGCAGAATACTGCTAATAAACATATGGCACAAAAAATGTACAGGTGTTTACTTGTTATTAACACAGATGTTATGTTCACATGATGTCATCATAGGGTTGACGAAGATTATTTGTCTGTCATCACTTCTACTTTATGTACATCTCACTTATATAACCACTCAGTGCTTACCAAACTGTCTCAAAAAGTACAACAAAAAGCAATCTATAATACGTGATACTAATAACAGCTTATCCTGTTGGGATAAAAACACTCATCTGAAAAGGAATGGGGTCTTCAACAGACATTTAGAACATTCACAATGGGGGCAGCACTTATTTGAAGTGGTAGGATATTGCACTAGTTAGGGGCGGCTACTTCAAAGGCTTGATCGACAGCAGTTTTAAGCTTGGTTAGAGGCTACGTTTACACTGCAGTTAAAAGTGACAGAAAACAGATTTTTTCCTCACATGTGACTAACATCTGTTTTTTTCTGACCTGATCTTTTCCTATCAGATTCAGACCACTTTCATATGTGGTACTAAATCAGACACATACCTAATCTTTTGGAATTTGGCCTTAGTGTAATACAGATCTGAGCAGAAGATCAGAACTGAGCAGTGAGGCCTGCAGTGTAAACACAGCTTTACCCCTAAAATACACCAGATACGCCTCCGGTCCATCAGGGCTGCACTGCAGTTTGACTGCGTGCCCCATTTTAAAACCCCCAAAACTCAATGTAAAATCACACACTGTTAGTCCTGTTTCATACAATTCTGGATGAAATGTGCAAGCATAACAACAACGGAAATTCGTTGTTGCCCTGCTGCAGAATCAGAATCTGTGACAGGCTGATATAGTGCTGCTATATGTATACTCTGATCCATATGTTAACTCATGTACTTCAGCACTTCTAAGAGAAACATCAGAGGTGTGTAAGAACAGTTCACACTCATTAACACAGCATACAGCTCATCTAGGCTCATGTTATAATGAAAGAGGGGCTCTACATTTAAAAATAGTTCAAAGTTACATGCCAGTGGCACTTCTAATAATACTAATATGCACTCTCATCGAGCCTCCTCAGCTAGAATATGAGGAAGCTGAGAAGCAGCAGACTTCAAGGGGAATGATGCCATCCGTCTAAGCAATGTGCACTGAAAAAGTTCCCTGAAGAAATACAAACGAGACAAAAACCATGAAAAGCATAGAGTTAAGGGCGGTACCCTCTACACCGGTAAGATAAATGGAGGAAACTCTTAACAACTTGTAGAAGGACGAAGTTCAACAAAAGAGGAGGACAGAAGGGAAAATGATCAGGGAAGGTTGGGAAAGCAATTTTCTCCTCAGGATGAGCTATAGTCGCTGTTTTCTGAAGATTAAACCAAGGTGGATCCCACTGACAGGTGAGCTTGACTAATGAGGTAATCTCACAAGAATGTAGGTAGAACCTCTTACAGGTTTACTCAGCTATAACTTCAGCTCTTATGTTGTCCACCACATCCCTGATGATAGCCTGGCGGTATAGATGGACAGGGAAGAAAAGATATATATATATATATATATATATGATAAAAGATAAATGTGCGACTCGAATTTCTACATAAATCCAATTTCCAGAAAGTGAAGGGCACACTTGATCTTGTTAAGATGTGTCCACTGGCCATGCTTTGAAGGCTCTCGTCTAAAGTGTCTGGGATTATTGTTATCTCTGATGGACCACCAGCAGAGAGGCTGAGAGCGACGTTTTTCCATGCTTGGCTTGACTGCTATCAAGTGGAATGTCTGATGGCACAAAGTGAGACTAACATCATGAGTGTACTTTGAAAAAGAGATCAAAAAGGCGGCACATGAAAGTGCATACATCTTTGTATTTTGGCGTTTGGTGAAGGATATGAATGATGTAACGTTACAGCAATGCAGTGCTGAAAGAGACTGTGGACATGACCAGATTTTACGCAAGTATACACTCAGTTAGTGACGCAAATAACAGAACCAAAAGCATTTGTGAACTTCGTAACACAACTAAGGATCAATACAGATATGGAGAATTTTATGTCAACCATTGGACAAGCCTCTATCTGCCTTTTGTCTGTTACGAGTCAGTAGCTAGAGGAGTAGCACTTATCCCTGTGTTTATAGTTTGCAGAGTTATGAAGAGAGAAAGTGCATATTCTTAGTGATACATCAAAAATAAAAAAAACAATTTACATTCAGAGAGAAAAATAAGGGAAAGTATTTATTTTTCAAAAATTTGTATCAAGGAACTCATAAAAGACTCATATTTAATGATTAATGACCTCTATCTAAAGCTAAACTCTAAACCTAGCTATGTAAGCTATGCAGGTACGCTATCTATGTAGCTACGTTAGCAAACGCTCATGTTGTTTAAGCCCATGTTGCTAAAACTAACAACTACCTTGGTCTACATAGCATAGCTATGTTAGCTTTTGTTAAAGCTTACAACGCTAAAGCCGGCCACTGCTCATGTAATTACTTCTAAAACGGGCCTTTGCCTAATTTAATCCCAGATTAGAGTCCTGACCCTTTTCTTAATTTTATTTATAAAATGTTTCCTAGTCTCTAATGTTTGCAATGTGGTTATTTCATGACTATAACTGACAGACTTTGTTTATGAACAAAGTTGAATTTAAAATATATATTTAAAACTGGAATATGTTGTACCAGCAAGCTACAGCAATTCCTTTCTGAGATATACGGTGTCTCAGAGGAACCGTCTGCAAGAGTAGCCATCAGAAATGTATGGTCTGCAGCCAGACCCCTCTCCATTTTATTGGTGTTGACGTTTATTCAGGCTGTGAAGCATCAGTCCCCAGGATGGGATGTAAATGGAAACTTTAAGGGAGCAGGAGAGATCGCGGTCTCTCTCCTCTGCTCTCTAATTCACTGAAACACACAAAATCGCATGTACCTTTATGGGATGCTAAAGAGACTTAATAAAACATTTACTGGCTGGTGAAAAATCTGTTAGTAAGGATAGAGGCTGTGATGGAGGGCAGAGCAGGGAAGTATAGAGTGGGCAAAGAGAAGAATGTCTTCAGCATCAGACAAACAAAATCCTGAATCTTCCTTCATGTCTGTGCAGATGTTTCTTCCTTCTTTAGAGTGTTAATGCTGTCAAAGAATCAGGTTATAAAATCTTCTCTATCTGTATCACTGCTTTGTTTAAGGAACACAACATCAATACTTGAACTCATTTGATCGTCCATTGCTGCCCGCCGTCTCTCTCCCTCTGCTTATGGATGTATACTAGTCTTTTTCTTTCAAACTTCAGAACCATCAAACATAAACATAGTGGATATCATATCATTTACAGCATATGGAATTGAAAATGCTTTTATGTACCTCATTTTGATCATGCCTCTATAATTAGATGCTAAGCTGATGTCATGCCCCGTGCAGCGCTATGCATGTATGCAAAACTAGTGAGATTTAACTAAAAAGCTAAAGAGAGGTCAAACAGCTGAACAACAAAATTCACTTAAGCTGATAGGAAATTGGAGTTTTAAATAATAATTCCTTGGGGTAAAGCTCAAGTCTTAATTACAAGATCAGAAGATAAAAAGAAGACAATTTCAAGCAAATGACTTTAAATGTTTAACTGAGTCATTTAAATGCATCTTCACTGAATAAATTAGTTTTATGAATTAAATTAAATTAAATGTGTTCTCTATTACAGTTAAACATTAAAAATCTTTCTTACATATTCATGGAATAGAAATAGCTCGTCTTATACAGACGTCTTGAACAGGGAGAAACATTTCTTAGGATTTGCTTTCCATCGCTACCATCACTGTTTTGTAAAGCTCTTTACTGAGAGTTAGAAATAGAAATGTGATGTGTCTGGTGTCACTCCACATTAACAAATACAGACTCTTTGCAATGAGCTGCACTGTGAACACAAAGATGTGGAGCTGTTACTTAACAAAACAGCCAGAGGCAGAATGAAAACTGCTGCTGGAGAAAGAATCCAACAGAATAAGATCATAAATAAAGTAATGAAATGGTTTATGAGGTGTTCTCAGCTGTGGCATCATATTTAGCAGGTTTAATCTGGTATAGTTGCATCTGAGAATCAGGTGGCTAATGTAAGTTATCAAAAAAGTAATGTAGGTAAAACTGAACAAAATGTCAGCAAAAGAGTGGACCCTGTTAATTCAAGGAAGAGTCATACTGCAGCACAGGGAGGGTGAAACACTGTGGCAGTCTTCAGAGAGCATGGCTAGATGGATGATAGTGATGCTGAGCAAGATGAGTCTCCCAAGGCTACATAGAAACGACAAAGGCCAAAGGTCATAAATGTTTCATTTCGGGGGGGGGGGCAGAGGAGCAGTGAACCTTGGGTGGTTTGTAAGCATGTTTGTTTCACTCCCACACACACACACACAAAGAAACACAAATACTTGGTATTACTGCGGTAGGTGCAGACAGAAGAGATTTACTGTTTGCATTCAAGGGGCTGTGTTAGAAGTTGCTTCTACAGGGATCTTTTTCAAACAAAACCAGGGCTTTTTGGAATGAAAAATATATAAGAGAAGCTCAGGAGCAAAGAAGAAGAATTGATTTAACACAGGAGATAGACACCTGAAAATTAAGGATTTTATGCTAAAGTGATGCATCTGAATACTTGCATGCTCTGCCTTAGTCTGGAGCAATACTGACCTTTCCAAACGCCATCCCTTTTACTCCATGCTACAATAAGAGCACAGATAACTTTGCAGATCTCTACTTTCTTCAGTCCTTTAGCTGGATATGCGATAGGCTAGGATTTATCTACAGTACACTGGAAGAGAACCAGACTTTGAAGACAGATAAAGAGGAAAATGCAGGTGAAAAGAGGGACTCACTCTTTGCAGTTTAGTTTAGCAGCAACTTTGGCTGCCTCTTTTCCCTGCTCTTTAAGTAAAGCCTGTGCCACTTTGTCCTTTTAAATTTAGTCAAATAGAGTTGATGAAAAGTGCCTTTCTCCTGTAAAAAGGCAAACATTTTTAATGTATCCTTCTGTCACACAACAGCCTTTGCTACAAGCTGGATAAACTGAATTAAACAGAAAACAGAACTGGCATTTCCAAGTTTCTTTTCTACAACTTAAATGGCCTATAGCAAAAGTAAATAAGAGGGAGTGGGGCTTGAGAAAGGTCGGTTGTAATGCTGATGTTGAACCTGGATGCCATATGTCCATTGGATCTAAAGGTGGAAATGCGCCCGGCTGTGAGGAAAGGCAGCAGGGGTCTTCTGAGGAGCTCCACCCCTCGCTGGGCAGCATGGAGGCAGATGGAGGGTAGAGGAAAAACCAGCAGCTGTTAAAGGAAATCCTGAATGGCTGGACATGAATCATAAATAAATGGGAGCGAACTGCATGTAAAACTCTTCTGAAGCAGTTTTAAACACAGAAAAATCCTGAAAATTAGCCTTATGAGACTTATGGGTAATGCAGCATGTATGAACTCAAACAGCTGCATTTTTCATTCCCACTTTACCTAATTTGTTTCTAGGTGACCTCTTGCTAAATTTCTAAGTGAAGCTGGGGTGAGTGAATGTGAGAAAACAGCAGGAAATATTCAGGAAAATTCACTTTGAGTGAGCAGCCAGGGTAGATGACGTTTGAATGCATTGCCCGTCATATCAGTGTGATCGAGTGCAAGTTGTAAAGCAGTTTCATACTCTTTCTGCTTGCCAAGTTGATACTGTGAATATGTCTAATGATATGTTGGAACGGCATGTGAGGGGGGAAAGGTCATACATTTCAACAAATTTCTGCTTGACATCATAACTAATGAATTTCCATATTAGAGAGGGTTTGCATATTACTGAAGTTAGACACACTGTCTCAAGTAATGAAAGGCAAAATAAAATAGACACAATATTTTAATTTAACTAAACAAGGAAAAGCTTATGCAGTGGTTCTGCTATCTGCTTCTAAATTCTTATGTGACTTCTTTAAGTTACAATATTTTATGGGGATCAGTGCTGCAGAGGCATGAAGCTTATAGTCATCAGGGCAGGAGATACCGCTGTCTCTCTCCCCTGCTCTCTCTCTAATATGGACATCAACATTAACATTTTTATGGGATGTTAAAGACACCTAAAAATATGTATTTACTTGCTGGAAAATTAATTTCATATCCGTGCAAAGATATCCTACTGAGACCCAAGTATCCTTTTGGAATGCATTTTTAGTTTCTCCAACATATTTAGAATAATGGAATCTGATAAGTAGAAAACCTAAAGCCTGTCTTAGAACAGGAAGTCTTTTTCACCAAAAAAATGATGTCTGTGTATGAGGACAGTTGGCTTATCTTAGTGTACATTACACAACATTTAAAATAAATAATAATACATTTTGAGCATGTTTCAGTCAGTTGGTAGGGGGCAGTACAGTCAGTAAGGATATCCCCTAAAAGTTCTGTAGGTCTTGGAAAATTCAGTTTTAAATGATCAGATATTCCAAAACATAAATCAACATTACGATTTTTGGGGCGTATACCGACTTGAGCCTAGTCGCAAACGATATTTTGTCTGAGTAGTCTGCATGTGTGTGGTGTCATTACGATTAATTTACTGCTCCAACACGCATCATAGCCTCCCAGACCCTGAATCTTAAATATCAAACATGTTTGATATTTACGATTCTAAGATGTAGTGCCGCTGATGGAGTACCCACAACAACCAATGAGAGCGAGCAGACAGGGTAGCGTCACCAGACGGATCATATGTACATTCACCGCTCACAACCATAAACACAACGGTACCTTAATTCCAGCCAGGATTTCATCCTGAGGGTTTCCCTTGTTTTATGATTTTTGCTACACCTGTAACACATACCAGGACAGCCTGTTGTGGAGAGACAGCAAGACAGTATCAACAGGCATCCGTGTTTTTTTTCTGAGGTCACGTGATCACGCAAGGTCGTAGGCAGGTCGGCAGGTGTGTGGTCTCCAGTGATGTGACAATCTGCCTGAGCAAATTCCCAAAAAGGTGTAAATAAATTTCCCTAAACATCCAAACAAAATCAAGAAAACTTCAAAGGAAATTCTACACTCAAAGCAATCAAATTATCTGAACTTTTATGAAAATTCTGGACAACTATCTCAAAATTCTAATGGCAAAATTCATCACTATGTTGTCGGTAAGCTAAAATGTAACTGTCTTCATAAGTGCAAATAGGGTCTCTGGAGGATATCGATTTGTTTCTGACTTTTTAAAACAATTAGAAAATGGCATCTTATTTCTCTCTATCCCTGCTTTGTCACCGACCATTGATCTCATTTGCCCACACATAGCTGTGTGCTGTATCTCTCTCTGCTTACAACAGCAGTGGGTTGAAAATATGACGGTATATCTGGGTGTTTTTCTTCAAAACTTCAGTATTTTGGTGCTATCAAATATAAGAAATAATGGATATTGTAGTGTTTAAAGCTTGAGGTATTGAAAGGGTGCCTTAGTATTGAACTTTTTGACAACCTTATCTCCTGCTGTAAGGATTAAAGGGTCATTTGTAACTCAGTAAGTAACTCCTGATTATTTCATGGGCAATCTGAACTTAAATTCTCTAGAAATTTTCAGGGGTGCATATGTAAAAATGCTCTAAGAAGCTCAGCAAAAGGATTTAAATCCTGTACTTTATCTAGAGACTATATGTAATAAGAGATGAAGTGACATTACTTCTGTTAAAAAAGAAACTTTTGACTTTTTTTTTTGATTATTTCCACCAGCCCTCTAAAACAAAAGGGTGCACAGTGTACCACAGAAGCAGCGGTGATATGTCAGTGATTTGACTCAGACTTTGCTGCAGTCTTTTCCTGCTCCCTGCCTCCGACTTGCACAGCTCCCGACATGAACTCCAAGAACACTCCTACATACCAAACCACACATTAGACACAGCTCTCTAACCGCTCCCACAGAGAATGAATAAGGGAAGCAGAGTATGTGGGGTCATTTGCTAAAGCACCTTTAGGAGCTTGAGTTTGAATGCGCTGTTGCTTATGTGTAGGGATTTATGCCATGCATAATAGATAGAAGAATCCCCTGAGAGGCTTGCAATAGAGAAAAACAATGCACAGTCATAGATCAGGCAGCAGAGAGCAGGTCTCAGGCATGAGATGATATTGATATACTGAAGTAGAAAGTCTGAAGGCAGAGCGGTGTTTCTGCCAACATTATGGAAGTTTTATTGTTTCATATATTATCAGACGGATATTGTCTGACATTCTTTATTAAAAAAAGAGTTGCAGACGTGTCCAACAATACTTCCTACACACCAAGAGATTCAGTAAGCTGAATGTTTTTCTCTATTATCAAAAAGCACAGAGAACAAGGTGACTGTCTTTTCTGGAGCATGTGGAGCAACTTTCAAAGACAGAGGAGATAAAAATTAGCTTTTTTAAATCAGAATAAGGCATGTGTCTGTCAGAAAACCCATGTATAATAAGCCATCATCTGTATAGTAGAGATGTATTCTGTGCTTGTTCTGATTGCTATGTATTAAACTGAATCAATTGCAAATTATCTTCTTATTCCAGCGGCTCATTTTTAGGCTTAAATTGCAGTCTTCTTATTGATGTGTGTGATTGTCTCTGATGCCATGTGATTTTTCTTTATCTGTATGGCTTTGTTGTTTTATGGATATGTGCCTTATTTTGTCTGATTATATTGGTTTTTCACTTCTTTTTATTGTACTCCAGCAAAAAATCTTTATTTCACAATGCTAACTGATTTGATGGTTTCTTTTTCACTCCAGCAGAGTTATCATGTCAATTACTGTTTTGTCATTATGCTCCTTTCAAAGAAGTAAAAGGAAAATTTATAGACCAAATTTTTAATGTACTTTAGAAATTGATTTCATGCTTTTGGGGCTTCAATTGTTTTGTGAGAGATGGATAGAGATAATAAGACTTGATCTCTTGTTCAAAGCAAACAGCTGATTTCAAGAAAAATTAAAGAGCTCACTTATATTGTCCAGGTTAAGGTCAGAGGCTGAGTATTAATCTGCCCTTTTCTCAATGAGGCCAGGCTTTAACATGTTATAACATGTAGATTTTCACCTTATGGCAGGAAGTGAATCGTGCTACACGCTGTCAATTGTCCCGCTTCTTTCTCCAGAACTTGTCAGTCATCTTGATGAGCCGTCAACTCTGAAGTGACACGTAGCCTGAGGGCGACTAACCGGCATTTATTCAGCTACAACAGGCATTAAAGCAGCAGATGGTAAGAGTGAAAGTAAACATGTCTGTTCGAAAGACTTAAAGGGCCAACACAAAACACTCAAACATGAACAGGTTTTTCTATGTTTTTGGGACAGCAAATGTATATGTGGAGAGAGGGGCTAGTCTATCAACCATGAATTTATGTTCTCTTTCATCTTAAATCAATAAATGCTTTCAAATGTTGATCTTTGATAACAATAATGTTTTAAATATCTTGTTCTGCCCAAAATCAAAAGAGTTGGTTCAGTGGGAAAGAGAACTACGGGCACATAGAAATATTCTTGTTTAATAGTGTTATGACTCTCTTTTTAAAAATCATATAAAATATAATAATTTCTTACTGAAATCACTGAAAATTATGGACAGCTAAACTTCACTGACACTTCTTTAAACTTCTTTAACAGATTCAAATTCAACACAATGACTCCAAAAATGAAGAGGAAAGTGGTTTAAAATTTCTACACTTCTTTATTTTACCATTTCTCGATACTTTGGTTGAATGAAATGAACTGATGAGGAACATCACTGGATATGTGCTGATATCTGATATGCCAATATTGACCAATTCACTGAAGGTGATTAGGGGTTTTTCAGGGCTGATACCGGTACTGATTATTAGAAGCTCATGAGACAAATAACTAGTATTTGGAACTGATATGCATTTATCTAGATGTAGAAAAAAGGACTTAATATGTCAAAATTAAAACTGAATGATCAAAAAATTAAGGAAAAATAAAATATTTAGCCTGAGCTCTATCAGCACGAGAAACACAGCAAAAACAAGAAAACAGGAGGTGATGCTATAATCTCACAGTGTCAATGGAACACAGGGTTAAGTATTGATTGGCTAGAACTCATGTGGCATCTAGTCAATCAGGTTGTATGTATACAGGCCAATCAGGACAACTGGTGAGACTGTGGAGATTAAAAATAAAGCCAGAGGGAAAGGAAAACTTTGCAGCAGAACCAAAGTAGCATGCTTTTTAAAAATTAATTTTATCCTTTAATGGTAAAATAAAATGTCTCAACAATACATCGGGCTGATTTTCCGTCTACCCCTTAAGGTGACACTGATATTGATAACAATATATGGATATACAGTACTGTGCAGAACTTTTAGGTATGTCTGGACCAAAATTACGACTGAATTAAGGCATTTAATGGTGAGTAAGCTGCCTAAAGGCACCACTGGGTGAGAAGGAGGATTGACATAATCCCGGTGATGCTCTAGATGTCCTTGCATATTATCAGGGGCATGGGAAACTAATATGTTGAAAAAATAACAAAGTCCACACTTGGCGAGTAAGCACAGCCTAGGGCACCATTCGAAGAAGGTTGCCACAAGCCACCTGGTCGTGCTGTGGATGTCCCAGGGGCCCAAAAACCGCCGGCAGTCTCCAGAGCCGCAAAGGCCTGGACAGAAGAAATGCCATCAAGCTGGACCTTGGCAGCTGAGCGACAAACATGCCCCACCCACCTGCCAGTATTTAGAAGTGATTCAGAAGTCTGTTAACTTTAGTCCTTAAAACACACTTTGAAGTTGAAGAAAAGACTTCAGCTGATGTAGGTCTGTAGGTTCTGCCTAAAAATCCAATATGTGCATGCCTGTAATGAATCCATCAAAAATTGCAAGCCAACTGCAACACACTGTCTTAACTGTAAAAATATTTTGAAAATAGTTACATTATTTGATGCAATTTTTGATGATTGGAAACAATCATTCCCCAACACCAGATGCATGGGACTTCTATTTATGTTTCTGTGGTCTTAAAAGCCATTTCAGTGTTGTTTGATTTTTACTACTACTACAGTAGAATATCTGGCATCATGATAAACCCATAATAGAGCAACAGTTATCTTTAACATCACAAGGAAAGAACCAAACCCGTCAGTTTAAGTGTAAAATAAAAACACCCTGATGAAGTTTCAGGCGACTGCATGATCTACTTGCACCGGACGGATGGATTGTATGATTTCTGTCTAATACAGAGCCAGTTAACATGCTGTGCCATCATTTCTGTTCCTGTAATTTCTGTAACTTCCCCAGCAAAGAGCCAACACGGCCAACTGGCCAGTCAATGAAATGAGCACAAGAGTGGAAAATGGAAGTGAGGTTGGAACAATTTCCCAAAAATAGACTCCCCTCAGCGAACACTGTCATACTCTCATGCCGCAACAACATGGCAGACTTTAATGTTTCAAACTCAGAAACCACACAGTCTTCTTTAGGGGATGTTTGGCCTGCATTTTAAAAATAGTGGGTCACAACTTGGGGGTCAAAACAGCTCAGAGAGAGGGAAATCAGAGTAAACTGGACTAACACAGCAACCAGAGTGGGTTATTCAATCATCATCCCCTGTTTGTGCTGTACTTGAACTCAACAGAGAAGACATCTGTGTGGGTGTTTGGACGAATTGAGCGGTTGAACTTTATATTTTACTTAATTTAAATGCAATACAGTCCTGCATGTGTTGGCATAAACTTTCCATGTATTAGAGATCAACTCCAGCATCAGATATTTAAGTCAAAGCATATCGCACATCTGGATGTTGTGCCTATCATTACTTCATGACAAAATTTTCCATGGAGGGATTTGAAAACATATTAATTTGTTCTTTTTTGGTTTTATAAATCCATCTGTGTTTATTTGAAGTCTTGTGTAAAAAAAAGAAAAGAAAGGAAAAGAAGGAAAGAAGGACTAATTAGAATTAGAGAGACTATATTTCAACCTTTCATACAAAATTACTTTCACAGTCTGTCTGTGGCAACCCATTAATTTAATTCCAGCAAATTTTTTTAGAAAACAGGTCATTAATGTGTCATTTATTTTCTAAAAGGCTGTTATTTTCAATAACAGCTGGAAACTGGTTTTGGTTAAAGATTACTCATACAGCAGGAAATTGTGCATGTGCTGCGGAATATATTTCAGGCAGAATTACATGGTTGACATGCAGGACTGTAGGTAGAACTGACCCATGAGAAACTTTTTTTTTATGCTTATTTTGCACTCATCTTTAAGACTTTTTTAGACATGAATTTCCCTCCTGATTTAACTGATATCTAAATTCAGACTAATAGAGAAAAGAAAACACTACACACACTGGGCAGACATTGCCTTGATGAGCTGCACCTCGGTCACGTGTTTTGTTGTTCTGATTGGCCTGTAAAGATGTGACAGACAGAATGTTCATTCAATCACACTCCAAGTTTTTTTCAAATCTTCTGCCCTTTCCCAAACGCTTAGTATTGAAGGTTTTCTAGATGGATGTGTGAAACAAATCTATCTGGCGTGTAGGGTTACCCTTTCCCTCAGTGTTCCTGCTTGCTTCCTCCACTCCTGCTTCCCCTCAGCACACTTCCTGCTGATCAATATTCCAAACAGGCGAAAAAAAGCCATCATTAGCAAAACCTTCACCATCCCAGTTCATGTATAAGAGGCGGGACTCTCTACACCAATTCAGCCTTGACCCTATAGATGACCTGTGAATTTCACAATAGGCAGCCCACAATGGCCGCCATGTGCCCGGTGGTTTAATCTCCACAGCCCATCTGCTGGGGCTGCTGCCTGTTAGCTGAATCGGAGAGAGGAGAGGGAGTGCCCGGCTCCCCTCTGAAGCTCACGGGTGTCTCTCTCACTACTTCCTGTGGGACAGCTGTATGTTAATGTGCACGAGAGGCCGGGGACAGCAGACACAGAACAAGGAGCCCCTTCTCAGTGGGCAGCCAGACGCATGAACTTGGCAGATTAAACATTCAGGAAACAAATAAGACGGGCATCCGAAATCAACAACAACAAGCACCGAGCACACAAGCCTGCAGAGAGGAAAATCTTTAAGTATTCAAGTGATGAGTCTGAAGAACTCTGCTTGCCATCTTGTGGTTTCCCACAAGAAATGAAATGAAAAATAGGCCGTAATTAGGACAGAAAACAAAGAGATGAGGATTCTCTAAACTTCTTTCCTCAAGAGTCCTTAAGGAGTAAAAAGAACCGTAGAATTAAGACTGTCAGGGTTTTATGGCACAAATCACGATGAGTTATTTTCCTCCACTTTATTTTTCCCTGTTCTCACTGAAGCATCAGGCTGCTGGCCAGTGACAGATTTCTGATTCTGTATTTCTCAGGTAGAAACAGAAGAGTGAAGCCTTGTTGCTCAGAGAAAATCCAATCAATAATTCAAGGCCAGACAACTTGCAGATCAGATCTTGACGTGGCGATGACGGAGGACAGGCGGGGAGGGCGGCAGTGGAGGACCTCGCTACTAGACCCCCCCCCTTCCTCCTCTCTCTGTAAACTGTTGCCTGGCAACAGGATTTGCTCGCACTGGCCTCCAGGCTGCAGTGTGCTGCCTCTGGCCTCATCCAGGGATAAGGCTCTTGTTTTTCTATTAGAGTCAGACCCATTCTGGCAGCGGATGCAGGGGGGTTGCCGTTCTGGGATGAATTCTGCAGAGGCTCTAATGAAGGCTTCAATTTCACAAGAATGGGAGGTCAATTTTGTCACAAAATGTGACACGAAATCATCAAGCTGGACTGGGAATGTTCCAGGTGTTTCTTGCCAGGAGTATTATGACAATTTGTTAGCACCTCGCTCAGTTAGCAACGTTGTGAACATCAGGCGAAAACCCCCAACAGGCTGGATACAATCAGCTTTAAAGGAAACAGCCCAACCTCTAGAGTTTCTCTGTTCCCCTTCTGTATTGGTCATGCCATCTGTGTGTGATGCACTCAGAGACAATGTGGCTTAATTGTTATGCAGGGGAGACATGCTTAAACAAATGGATTGTTATCAAGCAATCAGCCAGGCTCAGAAATAGCCACATCATCTGTTATTGCCCTGTTTTGAGCATTAAAACCCATAAAAGAGATCACAGATGCATCACCCTATGGTTAAAAATTCCCACCTGAGGAAAAAAAAAGGACAAAAAAAGATGCAGAACAGACAGGAGAAATAGAAGGGGAGACCTGCGTCCCATTTAGTCTTCAGCAGATATTCAAATTTCATGCTTGCAGTTGGATTTATTAACAGCACGCATCAATAATTCCTAGACATGCAGGCTGCACTTCACCTGACATTTACATACTCTAAAGCACAGGCAATCTCACCCAAAGACTGTTGTTTTTCATTAGGGAAGGCGCTGAGCCACTAAGAAATGCAAATGTGAATCCACCTGACAATAAATAAAACCAAAGCAACAAAGTTATTTTTGTGACAGGAATTGCTGGGAGCAAATATCTCCCTCTTCTGGTTACTAATTAGACTTAGCATAAAAGGGAGGAGAGTTCTGCCTCTTCTCCAGTCAAAGTCAAACATTTCCCCCAAAATTGAGAGGAGAAAAAAAAAAGTCCAAAGCGCCTTTGAAGACACTTTTGAAGTCGGTGACAGACGTACTGATGACAAGAACTTTAGACATCAGGACTCTCAATTACCGCACTCAGCCAAACCGCTCTCTGAAGTTCTTTGGAGTAACTTTTTCATATTTCACCAGATAGAGGTATGTTCATCTTTTCTTCCAGGGTGAAATCAGTGCAAGCCATTTGGGGTTCTGCGCTCTGAGAAAGTTTATCTGAAACTAATAGAAGCCTTCAGCGGTCAGAATTAGACTAATCGTGGGGATATCTTCAACATTTGCAAACTTTTTAGAGCAAATTCCCTCCTCTGGTCTCAGTGGACGGTGTTTCCTCTTGGAGCTGCAGTGAGGGGATTACACAGAGAGGAAAGTTTACACTGAAAAGGCTTTAAGTTAGAAATGTGTCCACTTAATCTATCCAGCTCTGTCAACTGAATGCCCATATTAGCTCCAGAAAAGATCAAGCTTGCACTGCAAACCTTCTTCTGCCATTTCCATGGACTGTATTAAACATGCACTTAGTTTCAGGGGTCTCATCCACTGGTTTCTGAAGAGGTGGAGATGGCCTTAATGGAACAATTACTTAAGTCCATTGAGAAACAGACTTCCAGCATAGACAGACTGTTTCACTTATCCATTGTCTTATATATATATTTCACATCCATCAGAGAGGTGTTTGGGAAGGGCAGAACCTTAGACAAACATGACTGGACAAACAAACTTTCATTCTGTCTTATTCATTACAGGCAAATTTAGATCAACAAAACATTTCATGTAGTCATTCCATGCCACTTAAAGGAGTAAATGACAAAGCCAAGCCCGACAGACAGGCTTTGATGTTCACTATCAGTGGAGCCAGTCAGTAAACTAAAATCCTGCTGATGCTGGTCGGGAGAAAAAAACCAAGACGTGTTCAGTGTGGTCCTGTGGTCTTCCTTAATAAAGAAATGCCCAGTTCTGATAAAACTGCAGCCCTAGCTACACCCACACTAATCTTGTCCCATTACTTACAGGCATGCAGCACAACTTAACCACACCTATAGCTAACACCTCTTTATCTTTAAATGATGCTGACTGGTCCGGTCAATCTCTGACCAGGAATGATATCAGCTTGAAGCTTTGCAAGATGGACCCACCTTTAGAGAGACCTGGAGTCTGGCCAAGCAATTAACTTTGCAAATGTTATAAAGCTTCTGTCAAAAAGCTCCAATAAGTCTAACTGCCAATCAATTATACAGCATCTCAATTATGCAAATTTGTTCCTTAACTCTTCACCTTAATATAATCAAACTAAGAAACAGCTATATATACCAAAACTGCTTTTTTTATCTAGCTGCAAACCCGTTTAATTCCTCTTTAAGAAAATAAAAAATAGGGCGTTTAAATTTGGGATCTAATGAGAGCCTCAAGTGGTCATTTAAAGAACTGCAGTTTCCTTCTTCACTTCCATTGGCTTCATTGTCAACAGTCTAGACTGCAGCTAAGTCACTGCTGGTATTGAAATAGCTTTGGACAGCCTTTCATTGATGAATTATCCACAAGAGGAAAAATTTCAGCAAGCAAAACCGATTTCAATATAATTATAGGAAACTGACCTAAAAGTCTGAGTCCTTCAGTCCTTGGTCCTCCCAGTATTACTACACTCTTTGGGTATCATTATCAAGACCATGTGTCTCACGCTGATGTGCTCAGGAGGGTGAAGATGGGAAAGGTCAGCTGCACTTTTACAGGCACCTTGTGCAAAAACATCTTAGAATAATTTTAGTCATGTTTTTAGTGGAGGAAATTAAAACCTGTCTTAAAAGAAAGTATAACGAACTTTCTTAATGTTTTTTCTCCCTTTTCTACGTATTCAGCGCAGGGAAAAATCAAATGCATCTTCATTTATGTGTCATGAATGCATAGGCTGTAAAGAAATCTTCAACACAGGGAAAATGACATGGGAATGGAAATGCCAGCCATTTCCTCCATGAAAAGCACAAACTGAGAAGTACAACTCAGGTTATCTTGTTATGTAAGCAAGGCCTTTTCTGGTTTGTCATTTTGGTCACATTTAGAGTATATGTGTACATACAGTAATGTGATTATACATGAACCAGAGGTTCTCCAGGTTTCTGTAGTAGCAGTGTGTCTGTTTAAATCCTGAACATGCCCAGAGGTGTCTGCAGCTCCTGCCAACACTGAGCTCTCTTCACAGCTCAGGATGTTCCCACTGAAATTTACGGCTGTCTGGACTCAGCAGCACTTTAACACTGTCTTCTGGATGTGGCGTCTTTATCTGATCCCTGCTGACACCCTTCAAGTGATACCAAACTGATTCTCCACAGTCCTGCTGTAGGGATTTCACTATCAGCGTGTGCATCATCATGTGTTTGCCATGTGACTGAGTTAGATTCACGAGTATTTCAAGCTTTTTTTAATGCATAAAGGTAACACATTTACACTGCATTATAACTTTGTATCAGCTCTGATATAAAAATACACACTGTGAAATTGAATGTCTTGTGTGACTGCCTTCCAGAAATACTTTTACAACCTAAAATGCTATTAAGTCCTGGCAGCACAAGAGGTAGTAAAAAGTCTTCCTCAAGTGTTAAAACATGAATTTATTTTTAAGAGATGGCACACCAAAGTTTCCAGTGACATAAAATCAGATACAGTGTAGTAATAGTGGCATTTTCACATTCCTGACTTGGCATAAAAAGGAGGTCAGCTCTTAGCTTGCACGTTCTCCTGTTCTTGATGAGAAAAGAAAGGGAACTGGGTAGCGGGCTGGGCGCTGACTTGGCAGGTGCGTCTACAGCTGGCTAGGGGGATGGTGCTGCATCACAACCTGGCCATGAGGCTCTCTGGCAGGCCCATGAGGTCCCGCTCTCCCACGCTCATCACAAATTAAAGAGAGCAGTCGGACCCCATCAGCACTTTCTCTTATCCACTGTAGCATGCTGATGGTGTACGGAGGTGTAAAAAAAAAAAAAAACCCTGAGAAGATCGGGGGAGATGAAGCGTGAAGTGCACATGTGGGTGCTGTTAGCCCGGAGCAACTCTCACACATCCAGGGTGACTTCATCTCCACTGACTCTGTTCACAGCAATGAGTTTGTGCAGTTTAATATGCATGAAAACTTCTTAAAAGCACTTCATAATTTTAGTTTTGTGGTTCAATAGGGGCCAAAGACTTTTGACATCTTTCTGGGACTATAAGTAAGTGAGGGGATTATCTCAGACGACGCTGAAATTGTCTGTTACATCTCATCCTGCAAAACCATCCAATGAAATTGCTGTATATAACCATTTTTGTACAAGATCCCATAATGGCGCTCTATTTTTCATCATCAGCTGTCAACAAACAAATGAGTTCTTTTTTATTTTTCAAGGTCATTCAGTCTTTTATATACCACTAGTTCCAATATTTCTGTAATAGCACTGCTGCTGTGTAGCAGTTTAATTATACATGTCAGTACTGTAAAGCCCAGAATGAAATTTCTGCAACAAGGGCTCAAGTGCAGATGGTATGGGAACCCCCATTTGTAGACTCATTAAGCCTAAATATTTGAACGTTTTAATTAGTGAATGCTGCATGACATGAGGTGAAATTAAGTAGGGAAACTTGGCTGATTTTCAACTTTATTTTGTTGTTTAATCATTACGATTCAGTGCAAAGGCTTCAATGCCCCAAACTTCTGACAGAATGATGACAATGCTCAAATGCTATCACAGACATAAAAACTCTTGTTTTCTAAAGTCTTGTTAGTGCACAACAAAATCAGTGTTAATTCAACTCCCATAGTGTTAACACTTTGGAAAGTGTTGACTTTTTAACTCTCTTGTGGTGTTAATTCACACTCAGTGTTCTTTTTTAACCCTTAAAGTGTACTTTTAACACATCATGGTGTTATTTCCTTTCATTTGGAGTTTAAATTTTATATACTTGAAATTTGAAGCGTCAGTACAATGCAACACACTTCTTAGATTTCATAATCGACCTTGCATGAAAGTAGGCACATTACTTTTCACAGTGGGCCGCCTCTTTTCGCAGGCTGGAACTGACTAACTCATGGGATAACTTCACTCATGGTGCAGAAGTGTCTAACATCAAAAACAGCAATAATCCAACAACAAGAGCAAAGGAATACCAGTGGGATCACTGTACGACAGGCAACATCATCCAAAAAACACCTAGACACTTACAAATACAGCCGAAATCCAGATTCAGGACAAAAATACATACCATCACACCCTGACTATGTTGAAATATTTCAAGAGTAATCAGACATTAAAAGTAATATTTTTATTACCTGTGTCAATATTCTCTTTATACATTTTAAGCCCTATTGCATCTTCAATTCCTTACTCGCTTCATAACCCACAAAACATGCACTGCTCATGTTTTGCGTCAATTGTAGAAGATAAGAATATGATGACAGACGATTTTTATGTTATTTTGGCTGAGAATCCTCCCAGCATTCAAAAAAGAAATACCAGAACATCTAAATTCATATATCATGTGTCTTAAGTATGTACATATAAAAACAACTGCAGAAAAACTAGCATAACTTTGACTTAGACTTTACAGTCTTGCATGCAAGACTTTTGAATACTTTTTAAAAGTCTTAATTTCACTAAATTAATTTATCAACTTCATATACTTTTAAGATGCTGCGGACACCCTGGTGATGTTTCTCTACCAATACAAAAGAAAAGAAGAATGTGGTTTGGTTTAACACATCTTTTATGATGGTTTGTTTGTCATTCATGGGTTCTCTGTGGGGTTTTGTCTTTCTTGTTGTGTTTTGTGTTTGTTTTGTGTTACGATGCTTTGTCTAAATTGTGTTCTTCCAGTTGTCAAAGCACTTAACCCCTGTTTTTAAAGGTGCTACACAAATAAAGTTTATTATTGTATTATTATTATTGAGCATTGTAATGGAGATTTGCAATTACACAAAAAAGAGAAATAAAAAATCAAAATCAAACCAGCCACGGATGTACTGTGAGAGTGGATTTTAAGTGATCCCAGTTGTCAATTTCCAAGTAATATAATTTGTGTTAATTTACACGGTTGTCTTGCAAGCAAATTTGCAACCTTGTGTTGCTTCGTGGCATTTTCTGGCTTCCTGGTGAAGTGCCATCCACCTCCACCAGTGTTCACCCTTCCTTTCTTACCTGCCTTTTAAAACTTGTGCCACCTAGTGCCCAAACAACCACTTCTATCAAAATAAAAGCACTAAAGAATACTGAAATAGTCTCACTACTGAAACTAGAGATATAACATTTAATCTTTAAGTTTCTACTGCTCAAAAATTAACAAAAATATGACAAAATGCAAAATTATCAAAAAATGCAAAACAAGCTTTTTTGTTTGATCTCGATACATTTTTAAGCAAAACATTTGACTTTTTCATAGGGCAACTCCATTGGGCCCCTTTAAGTTAATTGACAATTTGAAAAATACATTCAAATCTATGATACTGGAAGAAGATGCCTGTGATAATAACATAAGAACTTCTTACTTGCCCAAACCTGAAGCCTCACTTCCCAAAATGCAACCACCGTGCAAAATTTAGTCCAAGAATCAGGTGTGTAGCAGAGGTAGCATCTGATGTAGCCTTAAGCTGCTAGCCTTGTACAGGGATGAAAACTCAAATGTCATCACTTGAGGCAATCGTCACACTTTCACATTTCTTTCAAGAACAACAACAGGGCTGTTTCTTTTTCTTATATAGAGGTAAATCTAAAGCCCTTTAAACAGAGTATGAGCAGTTTAAGCAACCCGTATGAATACAATGTCCCAAAACTGCACTGTCAAGAGTATTAAGTCGTTATATTTACAGTTCAAGAGGAAGGAGTCTGTAAAAGCACAGACATCATTTCTGGGGGAAAGATCATGAGGGAAATGTCTGCCTTTAAAAGTTAACTTCATTGTTATTCAGGAGTGACTTTAATTTGACTAAGCTGTCCCCAGTGTGGTTGTGTTTTTCCACTGGCCTCGTGGTAAACAAGTGGGAGGGCTAACAAGCAGAGTAATGAGGCTGTGCTAATTACATCAGAGCTCTGTTTTAAATGAAAGGCTGCGGATGTTGCTGCCCAGTCAGGAGACGTAGCTGGAAAATCTAATGTAGCCATGGAATCCCTTTTATTGTCATCCATCACAGCAAAGTAACAAGCGACTGCCACACTGCAGCTCAGCTCAAACGCAGAGAAGATCCAGCTGCTCTTTGTGCATGTATGTGTGCATCTCAGTGTGGAGCCTACCATTGATTTTTCATTTTGTATTAGTAAATTAATCCCAACAACGTGCACCCCCCTATCCACATCAGAGGAGAGGATATTGATTGCTTTGGTATACCGCCTTTAGGAGGCCATGAATTTCTAATCAAAATCCAAATCCTGCAGGGAACTGCATCAGGGAAATTATTCAATTCCTGGCAATGCAAAACAAACACAGCTAAACTGTTTGGGGACAGAGAGGAAAAGCAGCAGAGTCATAAATTCTGACCTTGTGTAATTTGTTTTCACTAGTATGAAAATCCAGAACTGGTTAGGGCTTTTAACGAAAATAATGATCTATACTTGGAGAGGAATGAGAAAACTTTTCAAGTTACTGGAACAAAAACTAACCAAGGCCGTCGACTTGTCTTACCCATAATTTTAGGTACATTAAAACTTTTAAGCTTTGAATTTAGTCTCTATCTTATCATGTCATGTCATTTCGTATCATACTGTATGATAAAACTCTACACTTAGAGACAAATGAGACACCCTTTCAAGTACATCAAACATAAACATGAATCCAGGTCAGGTTTAGACACATGTAAACTTTGACTTACTCCACATTACTCCACATGATATTGAATCGTTTTGTATCAAACTGTATTGGCGTGATACAATGCTATAGTTACATACAACTGAGAAGCCTTTTCAAGTCTGAGTTTTAGGTGCTTCAAAACTTTAACTTAAGTCTCCATTGTATCACATCATATCGTATCACACTGCAGTATTTTCCTTAGAGACTTCAGAGTCTTAATGTTTGCAAAGGAGGAAAGGGATTTATTTAAGAAACCATCTAAAAGACACTTAGACCATCATGAAATGATCTTGTTTTTTTTGCTGACTTTATTTTACCATGAACTTTTCAAAAAACATAATTTCACAGTCATCATATTTTGTCATCTAAGTCACTGGTATGTTCTTTTTATATTACAAATAGAGAAGTTCCGATACCATTTCTTCCTTCCTGACACGATTCCGATACCAAGGTGCTCTTTATCGGTCGATCCAGAGCACTGACCCGATACCAGCGTGAACTTCCATTTCAGAAAAACACATGTGATGCCCACATAAGCTACTGGCATACTTATACAAAAATGACTCTGGCCTGAAAACACCACAAAGTTCACACTTCTTAAGTTACAAAATTTTTTTACTCCACCACTTAATCTCAGCATCCTGTCTTATATCTCAACATCAGAGATGGTGATAACATCCTGGAAAATGCCGGAAGGTTTGAGTACTGCTTTAACACACACTTCCTTCCAGTTGGTACTTCTCCTTTATTATCCCTCCGGCAGCAAAATAATTTCCCCTTCACACCGAGACACGGCGTTTATACGCCAACATATGCACTCAGGCGGTGGACTGTGTGTAAGAATCAATATGAGATGCTGAAATAAGATTCCAGCTCATTTCCACGTGGACAATGCTCCGGTTTAATGGGATTTCAAAGCAGTCCTAAGCAGCAGGGATACAATGAGGATGAATGCTGTCAACCCTGGACAAGAACCTACTTTTTCTTCAACTGGACATCAGTTTAGTGTACAATGAGACAGACTGGAGATCAACAGATATATTTTAGGATTTTGCTTTCTTAGGGGCCTGTTGTTTCCTCAATAATGCAGATCTGCTTCCTGGAAACTTCTTATGCTCTTCATGCTCAAGAAAAACTAACAGAGGTGACGAGAGGTCAAGGTTGTTTCAACTGAGCTAAATTTGCATTTGATTCCACATTAGCCAAAATATAAAGATTTGCTCAACTATCACTTCATTAGGTACACCTGTTCAACTGCTTACCAATGCTAGTAGCTGATCAGCCAATCACATGGCAGAAACTAATGCATTTAGACATGGTCAAAGTCAATGTGCTGGACATCATACTAGGCATCAGAATGGGGGATATGCCTTGGTTATTGGTGATCTGGGAGGCTTAAATGTTGTTTAAACCAAAATATGACCCTACCATTCAAATGTCAGAGCAGAAATCAAGACTCAGACCAGCCTGTTTTTCCACTCTTTTATTGCCCAATTTAAGTGAGATTTTGTGAATCATTCCAAACCAGTGTGGTTATTCTTCTCTGACCCCTGCATTAAGAGGCGTTTTGGCCTAGAGAACTCTCTTTTTTGACACCATTCTCAGTTCACCCTAGAAATGGTTGTAAATTAAAATCCCATTATATCAGTGGTTTATGAAATACTCTGGCCAACCAGTTTTGTATCGACAACCATGGCACCTTCAAAGTCACTTGAATCAACTTTCTTTCTCATCCTGATGATTCAATGAATTCCAGCACATCAGCTTGAAGAATCATAACTAATAAAGTCCTGGTGACGTATTTCCTAAAGACAAACTAGGAAAGCATAACACAAAGAACACTGTTCACTAGACCATTCAGTCCTCTGAGTGTCTTTAATTGGAGACTTTAAGTTTTAACCTAAAATTATAAGCCTTGAAAAAGAAGCTGACAAAATTAGACTTTAATCTCTACTTCTGAGCCTCTACTTATCTAAACAATGAGCTACAGTGTGTACTTCAAGTCCTGTGTTTGTATCTGATGTTCTTTTTTTTTCTTTTAAATAAAACAAGTGTTTGTGCAACTATATAGAAGCTTCTCAAGTACTTTGGTGGTAAATAAATCATGAAAATTCAGTTGAGAACATTTTTGTTTTGATGCCCATGTTAATTTACTTCGCTCTGCTCTGCTCTAAGATTTGGGCTCCATTATTCCATGGTACTTTGATCATAAATACAAAAAGATTGACTTTACATGACTGACAGCAGTAAAAAGTGTTGAAATAAAGCTATGGTGAAATAAAGCATTGTAACGGAGTAAAGTGGAGCTGGTGCATATTCATAACCATGAAATCATTACTACAATATACCACTTTCAAACGATAAAAACTTTTTGTTAACTATGGACTAATCCTGTTTGTGTAACTACTACAAATAAACTCAAAGATGTCATGATTGATCAATGAATGATACCGTAGGCAAAAAATACAATACAATACAATACAATAACTTTATTTATCCCCGAAGGGAAATTCATCTGTCTGGAGTCTCATCTGTTTATGGTAGAATTACATAGCCTTACTGCTGATGGTATGAAAGATCTTCTATATCTTTCTGTCTTGCAGCGAAGAGAGAGGAGCCATCCACCACTGTTGTTTCTTTGGTCATTTAGGGAGATATGAAGTGGATGATCCATGTTCCTCATGGATCATCCATTCCTCATGGAAAAAAAGGACACTGACATGAAAAACGCAGGAAGTTAATCCAAATGCAGCTTGTTTCTATACTCTTAACCATAGGAGATTTACATTAAAGTCTTCATTTTAGACTTTAAGACTATACCTACCTTGGGCCTGTACTATGTAAGGACAAAATGTGAAGTGCAATACTATTTATCAGTGCTGGAATGTGATGAACTAATACTAATAATTCTGCACATGCTTTAACTATAACAAACAAAAATGGTTTTTAAGAAACCAAAATAAATCGTGCATTTTTTCACCACTAAATTTGTGAGAATATTCTGCATGTACCTGATAGCTAGCTTGAGTTTCAAATGTTTTTTTCATCACTCTTATTTGGTGTGAGACTCCTAGTATGCCACCATTTCCTCTCATGTTTAACCATGAAAACTACTCATAGCAGTGGTGGGCTGGTACCATGATGGTCACCAATAAAATTTCTGCCATGGCATGGATCTGCAACCGTACTCACTGGCTGAATGCATGGGTTGTGTTTTAGAGGATGCATTAATGATGCAAACATAAGTGTAGTAAAGTGATATGTGATGAAAAGCTGCTCAGTCTGGCTCTAGTCATTTCGCTCAAACACTAAAGAGCAGTCAGATACGCCAAACACCACCCATGAGGTAAAAGGTGTATCTCTCCTCCCAAAGTTTGATGTCTGTAAAAACGGCAACATGAAGTGAGTGTTTGCCCTGCACAGCATCTCCACCAGCCGGCCTGTCTGGGGCGTTAAAACCAGCCAGGCTCGGGAAGGTTGGTTTTTTAGCCCAGCACCGCAGCAACTTGTATTACAATGGCTTAAATATTTGTTTAAAGGAGTGTCTAAACTGTTGTTTTGCTTGTTTTAAGTTCATGATGATTCAAAGAAACAGGCTGTGGTGATAAACAAGGTCAGAGAAATAGCTGTAGACTCCGTAGTCGTGTAAATTTGACAGTACTGCTGCAAAGCTAAGCTAATCAATGATAAACTACTGCCTTCAAAATAAAAGTCCATAGTTCTGGTTTTCCCTGAGTGGTTTGATTGCTAAGGACCACATCAGAAAATGTGGTGTTTTCAGTAGCAGCTTGAAACAACCCCAGCAAAAGAGGAATTACACTAGTAAATAAGTAAACACAAAGACTTTTCTAAACATTGTTCTGTGATTTTATGTTCAGAAATGACTAGAAAGGCCTAGATCAGAGTGGTTGCTTCCTCTGCCCTCTTAAAATCTATATGATTCAGCAGCTAGGTGTAATAGATACTAGAATAAAACTGATCGGATACTGATTGGGGATAATTTATATCTGTTCATGCCACATTATTTGTCCAATGGCTGATGTTTGTGAAAAGGGCCGATATCAGGCGATACCAATGTTACACCGTTGCATCTTTGCATCCCTATAAAACACCTTTTATAAAAGTAATAAATGTCACCAATAAAAAAAAGGTCCAAAGTAAGACCTCTTAACTGGATTACAGCTGAGACTCTTAACTTGTGCGGTAAAGTGGTTCTAATGACAGCCTCTTCAATTTTACAGAGCCTGCAATGAGTCATGAAGTGCAGAATAAACACAGATACACCTTATGAACCCAGTGATACAGAAAAGTCGAAGTCCACTGATGCTGCATTAGGTTCTACATATCCCTTCAACACTTCCTTCCTACTGGCAGCTACTTAGGATGCCTTTCACTCAATCAAATTCAAGTACAACATAACTGATATCTCTTTAGGTACACTTAAAAGCAACTGAAGGCCATGCAATGATACGACACATTCAAACCCTCAAAACCCAGAAGAGGTTAAAACTACATGCTTGAATTACTGTTATGGTGCATTTATATCAAGTTTACTTACAATAAATGATGACAATCTTGACTTAGCTCACGATAATTTAATGAGTCACCTGCTTTTGACTCATCACAAGAATCCACTAAAATGGCTTCTAATGAATCACCTTTGACTAAAGTCGGATCTTCTCTCTCTCTGCAAATGTTTCCTAACATTTATATGTAGCATTAGTGTTGCATTAAACCTGCAGAGGTGTGCAGCAGCATAAGAGCTTCTTCAGACTGTTAATGTAGCATCGAGTGCCGCACTCATAGTCGTCATAACAACCAGAACATTTAATGAAGCTCTTAGCCGGGAGTGTCTGCATGAGGAAAAAGAGTGAAGAGGAGACAGCAGATGTGTGTCTGAGGGACACGTGAATTGCTTCTAAATACAAGTTTAAGTGAAGAGATGGGGATGGAAAACAGCAGGAGTGATGCAGGAAAGAAAAGATGTGACTGCAAAGAGTCAATGATTTCAATTGAAGCAGGACAAAAGAGAGGCACAAGATGATATTAACACAAAACCAAAACACAGCATGAAAGATTCCCATCACTACATGAAAACTTCATAAAAATTAGGTCATGTAAGAAGTCAAGGAACAGTCAAAAACACTGTCTGTAAACAGAGACACAGCAACAATGCACAAACCCTGCAGCTGTATATTAACATAGGGGACGTCCTAGCTGGCACTGAACTCTCCTCTGCCTCACTCATCTAAACTGAGTTCATGCTGCCCCCTAGAGGTAACAACAGCACACCTGTGCTTTTGCAGACAAATTCAAGGAGTACAATGAGATTCAGTTCAGTTTTGAAGGAAAGGAAATGAGCTGAAGCATCAATTTAAGTGCTGTAAATTGAAAAAGATGTTTTTCTTACCTGTGTGTTCACGGTGTTCCATAGCAGGAGAGCAGCACATAAGAGAGAAAAGAAAGAAACAGTAGATGGTTAGTTTTGTGCTCTTTATTAAAGATAAGTAGCTTGAGAAAAAATGTATATTGATTGCAGTTTGAGTGGGCAAGCCTTAACGTTCAGTCCTGAGTTTTTTCCTTATTATTTTTTCAAATGTAGTCTTTATCACACTCCTTCATTTGCTTCAGTTGATTCACAAATAAAGGTGGCTCAAATCTGACGAAGATTTCGGTATGACTTGTGCAGTTAAAACCAACAAAGAGAAACAAATCAGAGTCAAAAAGCAGATCCGGTTCACTTTGGCCTGCAGTGTGAATGCAGCTAAAGTGATAAAGTCATGATTTAACCCAAACATGAGTCCAGTGTTCTTAATTTCCTGATGTAAAAATAAGACTCAGAAACCACCCTGAAGTAAGGCTTAACATGGATGGACAAATGTAGACAACATAAGGTGATAACATTAATGTAAGTAAACAGAAGTTTGCCTCAAAATTTTCATGATTTATTCCCCTTCCACAAACCTTTTTTTGTTAAGTGTACAGTGATTTTTTTAAAACAGTATCAATTATTAAAATAACAGCTTTTTTAATTAAAGAAAATGATGTTGAAAAGTTCTGATGTGAAGAACAACAGGTTTTGACAACCTTCTATGGTACAGAAGAAATAGTGACAGTGCAAACCTGCTGAAAAAAATAAAAAAATAAAAACATGTCAAAGTGACAAAATACTTTTCTAAAGTTTCCAGTAGATGAAAGCAAAGGAAGTTTAAACTTTGTGTCTGGAGTAAATCAGTAGTTGCATAGATGTATATGACAACTGATATAAGGGGAACTGTACACAACTTCTGTTTTAATGATTAAAAAAGTGTCATTATGGTTAATTTGGGTGAACTCGCCCTTACATGGTACTATATGTAAAATTTCCACCCGAGTCATTACAAAAAAAAACTCCCATATTACATAGGTGAGTGCTTTCGTTACCGTAAATATTTCATTTTTTAAAGCCAGATAAACTCTGTTTTTAATAGCTGTCTTGTCACTGTAGCTGCTGTATCATGACTGAATATGAATGTTTTAAGCAGCTTACTTAAAAGGTACCACAGATATTCTCTGCGATCAGCTGCATGTGCTATCACCCATCTTTCCACATAACTCTATCGTCCCCACCCCTGACCCATGTGACTTTATGGCCCCACTAGACATTTCCAAGTTGAGTAGAGATGCATTGCACAGCTCCACCAACCTCCAAGTCTTACTTTTATTTTAAATCAAGGAATCTTCTCAACAAAAAATGCACACCAAAAGGTGTATTTAGGGATGCATGCAAATAACTGGCCAAACTATAAAATCTGGGCCGCTTTGTCATAGCACCAGAATTATGGGTTGGTACAAACAAATAAATTATCAACATCTTTTATCGGTTAAGGCCCACAATTCTAGTCACATAATCCATCTTAACTGTAATGCAGCCTCTCACCACCAGTTATCAGTGTAGTTGTTCTCAATGACTCCTGCCTCGCTGCCACAGTTGGGGTTTTTCCATTACACTAGAGAATTGGTTCTTCTTGGTTTAACTCGGCACGGCAGCCCAGCACAGCAGGGAATTTGCTTTTTCCACCACAACATAGCAAACCATTGAGGGTACATCTAGAGCTGATGACTCAGTGTTTTGAGTCGATGACTTTAAATAGCTGCAATTCAGTAAGCATTGTTTTGTTCCACTAGGAGAAGAAGAAACGCCCATTGTTTCCAGTTCAAAGTTTCTTGCTCATCTTCTATTGGTAATCTGGCAGATACTCAAGGTTTGCTGCAGCAGTTGCTACCTAAACACGTCTGCAAGGCATCCCAAAATGATGACGATCTGCTGTGACATCACGGCAGTGCACTTGGAGGCAGGGCGGGCGCTTTAGTCCTGCTCCAGAGCAGCCTAGCATGGCAAAACTGATGATAGAAAAGTAAATCAGCACAGCTTTGTTTTGGATTGGCACAGGCAAATGTCATAGTGGAAAAGCCCCAAAAACTCTTAACTCCAATACGAACAGCCGCTAACTACTTTAACACCAATAGCCTCTTGTACGAACAGCATGGTTAAGCATAATTTTGAAAAAAATTGGCATTAAATCATACGAGAAATTATATGATAAAGAAAATAACTAGTATTTAGGACTCTTTCCTTGCATATTTTGTTATTGTTTTGGTTTAGAGCCCTTGGCAGCAGAATTTACAAACAGTTTTTAATAGCCGAGGTACATTTATCTAAAACAGTTGCGACACAAACAGGAGTGGTGGAGACAATTTGGAGTGCAATAATTTAAACAGAAAACTTTTAAGGATCTGTAAAGCTTTTGATCATGTTGTTTTTGATTTTCTGGTTCAAATCAAACAGTAGAATCTGACCACAAACACTGTACACTGAAAATTACAGGACAAAGTCAGAAGGAAGATGCAGAGAAATGTGGGAAACAGCGAAAAGAGCAGAGAAGGATGATAACTTCATGCTCAGTATAAATCAATTTAAAGTGAACTGATTTAAAGTTGCTCAATTTGTTTCCAGGGTGAAAAGCGCTCACTGTTTGGCCTTCTGTGAGGGTGACTCACGAAGGCTACAGGAGGGTGGGATTCACAGCTCAGTAATGAAGGTCTTTGTTGTGGGTGTCTGATGTAATGTTGTGTAGGTGATGAAGCAATTCTCCTCCAGTTCATACAAATCGATTTGGCTTCTCTTGTTTCTCCACCAATTGTACGGACCGGCGTCTGCTGAAACGGTATCAGCACCGCGCCCTAACTGCACAAACAGCCGAGAAGTAAAAGCAATCTCTGAGTTTGTCTTTAAAGGAAAGAAGCAGAGATGAAAACAGCAAAGAAGAGCGATAGTGTGCCGTTGTTGGTCTGAAAGCAGAATGTGAAAACTACAGACTCCTACGCAGGAGTCACAGAGGTCCACACGTTGTGAGAAGACTGAGGCAGAAAGTCTCAGGATGAAACGGCACTTTCTTTATACTCTAACTTCATTTTCACACATTTCTTTGTTTTACATTCTTTCTTCTGCTCAATCATTTTAAGATTAAAGCAACATAAGCACACAGTTAAAGTAGTAAAAAAGCAGTGTTTCATTCGGTGATTTACTCTTTAGCACTTCCAGTATTGTTTGGTGTAATTTCAGAGGGATTGAAAACACATTTACAGCTCGTTTATAATCCATTTCAACACTGAGCCTTTTTGGTTGCACTTGGATTATTTTGATTTCCAGCATCAGGAAAGTCATCTCAATTTATTTTTAATCTGTGTTTAAGGTAGTTCTCATTCAAATGCATTTAAAAAATATTAAAGCGTGTGTTAAGCACAAGACTTTGGTCCCTAAACACACAAAATATTTGGGGAAAAAGGTGCTGAGTTGACAGAATTATACAGGACAAAACTACAGATTCCGACTGTTAAAAAGTTTTTATGAATTTTGAGGAAATCTGGGCGGGGTTGGGGGTAAATGACTTAGCATCCTGTCCCTGTAGCATTACAATCATACTAAAGCTTAAATACTAGGGATGCATGATACTGGGTTTTTGCTTCATCATCTTAGCCAATACCAATGTAAGTGTTCTCCAGACCTAAAATTTCAGTCCTTAAAACACATTTTAAAGTTCAAAGAGAAAGGATGAACAAAGAAAAAGTCTTCAGACGATGCAAGTCTGTTGGTCCACGCTAAAACTCCACAATTAACTCATATGTACGTGTGAAATTTACAATCAATATGTTGTTGTAAATGTAGACAAAAATTCTCATACCTGCAAATATGGAGAATCAACTTTTTAAGCTCATATCTGCTGACAATATTTCTTATCACTCATAAATTCATGTGTCCACACTACAGCTGCTGCTTATTGAACTGGGAGTACTCATTTTAAATACAAAGTCAATGTAATTCAGCTGTTTCAGCTCTCAGCATTGGTTCCAGTTCTATTTTGTTTGTTTTTTCTTTCGCCGCACTCTCAGTGGAAAACTGTTCAACTTTTGAAACAGTCCCATGCTTGTCAATGTCATTTTTCCCTCACTGGAAATCAAGAAAGGACAGGACTTATGATAACAGCAGAGGAGAAATCTTGCTCATTCTTATTTATTTTTGGGGACTTTTGATGGAACAGCTAGGGACAGGAGAGAAAGAAAGTGGGGGAAGACATGCACCAGACAGTGATGTCAAGGACTGCAGACTCTGTACATGAGCATCTGCTTTACCAACCAAGCTAAACCGGCGCCCTTAGGCTGGCCACACACTACAGGATTTTAAGATTTAACGCCCCCAGCGACTGTGGGGGCGTATCCTGACTGGAGCCTCGTCACAAACGGTTATTTGTCTGAATAGTCTGCATGTGTGTGGTGTCAACACAATTAATTTACTGCTCCAAATTTCATCCTAGTATCCCAGACCCTGAATCATTAATATCAAACATGTTTGATATTTACGATTCTAGGTCATAGTGCGGCTCACGGAGTACCTACAACAACCACCAGACGGATCATACGTACAGTCACTGCTCAAAACGATAAACACAACCGGACCTTCATTCCAGCCAGGATTTCATCCTGAGTCTTTCCCTCGTTTTATGATTCTTGCTGCACCTGTAACGCATGCCAGGGCACTTCTGTTGTGGAGGGACAGCAAGACGGTATCAACAGACATCCATGTTTGTTTTTTCTGAACTCAGGTGATCACGCAAGGTCGTAGACAGGTAGGAAGGTGTGTGGTCTCCAGTGATCTGACAATCTGGCTGAGGATTAAAGATGAAAAACTGTCTGGTACTGTCCTCATGTCTGCAGTCTCCCACGGTTTTAAAATCCTTTAAGTTTTCAAAACCGTCTAGTGTGTGACCGACCTTACTCATCTTTTTAAAGTGTGGCTAAACCCCCAACCACTTTTTTAAGCTGAAAAGTAATGTGTTTTGCCATTAATTAGTGTTATTGAATTATTAAGGTCCTACTCTCAATATTTGAGCGCAAAGTTTTAGATCTTACATTCTGTGTAAGAAATCTGCATAGTGACTGTCCTCTACAGGTTGAAACCAGGCTACAGCAGCTGAATTTTTCCAAGAGATGAACTAGTATCTGTCATCATCAACAACTTTAGAACCCAGCCACCCAGTTATTCTCTTAATGTTTAACAATGCTGACTATTTCATTTATAACTACTTTTAGTGGGTTTTTTCATTTAAATGGATTCTGAAGGTGTTCTAAAAGCATTTTTATGAATTCCAGGGTGGATGCACTTTAGCCCAACCTCTGGGGTTTAGCAGTGAGTCTTTAAATAACATGCAAAATTTCTCAATGCCAGAGTTTGAAGAATCTGAATTGCTGTTTTTGACAGTTAAGAGAGGCACATTTTTCCTGTGAATGGTTTTCAATATATTCCACAGACACATCCACAGAATTCAGGGATTACTGCCTATTTTTTTACAGTTTTGAAACTCAATTTGACTTACTGTCTGACTATTACAATGACTGAATTTCGCCCTGGTGGTTAATAACATTCTTTTGTTATACTGTGTACATATACAGCATAATACATGTATTTTTGTTTAGTTGTACACAGACTTTAAAGAGGAGATCGTCAATTCTTACTTTTAAGAAGAAACTGTTTTCATAAATTGAACTTCTGGATGGTTAAGGTTGTTCAAAGAAATTCTAGAAGAAAAAATCTGATCTCATCAGCTGTCAATGTGCAGAGCAAGCTCAAATTTTTAGAGGAAATTCTTTATTGATGCTGTTCTTCAAAACCTAACATTTCCTCAACTCCAGTGTTTTTTTTCTTAAAGGTAATTTGTCCCTTTATTCTTTAGTATAAGTTGTATTATAAAAAGTTCCATCATTTCTCTCACTATTTGTGGATCAAAAAAGGAGGATAAACATAAATACTGAGATATGCCAAAGTAAAACTGGTAGCCGATATGCTCTATTGTAGAGTCTGGATGAGTAGATTGTCTTTGCAAAGATTCAGTTCATACACAAACATTATCATCAAAATGACAGATACAGGGTTACAATGTTGCAGTAATAGTTAACAAAAAACTACATTTCTGGCACATCAAAGAAAGCAGGTTTCACTGAGGTGAGTTATATATTGCACTTTTTCTCTCCATTTTAAACATAACTTCAATGTTGTGGTTCATTAGTAAGTGAGTTACACTTTCCCAAAGGCACCTTATTGGAGATTTAAAGTTACAAAAATCAATCACAGTCCGTGTTGGAGGAATGCTCAGTATGAAGGACTCATCACTCCTGAGAGTGAATGGCTCAATTTATCGGGACAATAAGCAGCCTGAACAGTGAGAACAGGCGGGGTGTTGATTCTGCTCCTCAGAGATAAGGCCGGGAGTCATCTCTCTGACCGAGGGAAAAACCTAATGAATGAACGACTGAAAGAAAACACTGAGGAGAGAGTCTGGAAAGTGATATAAGGTAAGCACGGGGAGAGCTGACGTCTTATGAACAGCCAGGCATGCAGCCGTCCTCCCTCTGTTCTACGTCCTCAGAGGGAAAGAGAAAGGAAGCCATAATTTCCACCTCATTGCGCCACTAATGACACAAAAGGAGAGGTTTGTCCTTCACGGAAAAGAAAGACGTTTCTGTACAGCCTGGGAGGATTTTGTATTATTCTTAGCAACAATTTATAGAGATTAAACTCTTTTAGACCAACTAAAATATGAACCCTCTTAGCCAATGACGCAAGAATGTCCATTTGTCTATTAACTGTTAAAAGAAACATACTGAAAAATTTAACAGCAAAGAGAGACAGAGGTGAGATGCTATGAGACTATTATTAGTCACCATATTTACATATTTATGTATGCAAATTCACAATAAAGGTCCCCATCGTTTTCTCTCTGCCATGGTACTTCAGATAATCAAAGTAAGTTGTGGAAAGATAACTGAACAAGTTTAAATAAAAGTAGAGAAACTTTTCACACAGTGTGGACAAGGGTTGTCACCTTATAAGACTTTTAAACTTTCATATGAAAATCAAACAACACTAGTAACTTTTTGGCTACCATGGCAACAAGATTAGAAGTCCTAGATACCCAGTATAGGTTCTTTGCAGATGACATCACGCAGTAGAAGAGAATGGGGGCCAAGAAGTGATTTCTGCAAAGAGAAACTCAAACAAAAAGGCCATGTTTGAATGTAGATGACTATGCCAAATGTTCAAAGTGCAAAATTAAAAACATTCTATTTTATTAAGCTACTTTTTTGTCTTGCAAGGTGTATTCAAGCAAAAATGAAAAAAGAAAAAAAAAAAAGTTTAAAAACTCAGAGAAATGGCAGCATGCTGGAATTAAAAAAGTCTTTGTCTAAACCCCAAATGAACTGTATCACACATTTGTGTATGGTCTGTTTCCACAAAGCGAATTGGTGTGGTTCAGTCCAGTTTTGTCCTGGTTTAAGCTCATTAACCTCTGATCTTACACGTGTTTCCTCAGCTGATGTCTGTCACCAACCTCCAGTCTCGGTCATTGTGACAGGAAATCCATCTTTTTAAAGAGATCCAGATCATTTGGTTCAGTCCAGTAGATCTGGTTGATTGGCTCTCAAACGGCTCTTTATATGTGATGCCAGTTTGGCGTTTGTGGATTAAATAAGGACAAAATACGGAGGAAAGAAAACAGGCCCTCAAATGGGAGCTAGCACGCCACAATAAAGAGCCATGAACAGCATATCATAATGCGGTTGCTCCCCTCATAAGGTTTGTTGGGTTGATAGTACATCATTGTTTCAATTGGAAGGACAAAATTAGATTTTTTTAATATGATCAAGGGGCACAGCTAGCCTCTTAGCTCAGTACAAGACTCCTCTAGACTCTTGACTCCCTTCATCCGTCTAGATAACACTTGATGCTAGAAGATCTGCAGGAATGAGTAATTTGTAATATTGATCACCTCCACACCAGGTAAACCTGTTGAACTGTGGTAAAAATCCCTTTTTTGCCAAGTGTAGGGATTGTAATCAATGTATGTTGATTGGACCTGAAGCATTTGATGGCACTTACTGATGTTGTTTGTTCTTGTCTAGATCGTTGCTTGTGTTGTTCTTGCTCTCGAATGTACGTCGCTTTGGAGAAAAGCGTCTGCTAAATGACATTGTAACATGTAGAAATGTTCTGATGATAACTGCAGCATCAAGGTCCATTTAGAGCTGCAAAGTACTAACTCTCTTCCATTCCTATTCATTCCTAATGGCTGTCCTACGCTTCCTGACCCCAACTGGCATTCTAGATCAACTGATTGCAAACAGCCTATAAGTTGTTTGCAATCACATGATTCCAGTGATATCAGATGGGGGGCAGGAAGTCAAGAACAATGGGTAGGAGTTGATGGGAACAGAGGAAAGTAAGTATATTGAAGCCTTAAATGGATCCACATGCTGCAGTAATCATTACGAAATTATTTCCTATGATCCCTACGCTTCAACAGAAGGGAGTTTTGTTTTTACAAACTGGCCCAATGATGATCCAATCAGAAGCCAGAAGGCCATCACTATTTTTTAACTGGGCCAAATGATCAAGATCACTTAAAAGAGGCAGATTTCCCATCACAACAAGCAAAATTTAAACGACAGGCTGCGAAAACTAAAGCAAGATCAGTGTGTAATGTGCCAAACTGTACTGAACCAAACCAGACTGTTTTGTGAAAGAAAAGACCATACATGAGCATTGTGTGACCCCATTAGTCCAGGCTTTAAATGGAGGCTTTTTAACCATGTCTGCGCTTTTTCTCTGTAAGCTTTCGCATTTTTTTGCCTGAATGTGTCACTAATTTTGAGACACAAAAGTAGCTTAAGATTCTTTTTTGTCCCCTAAATTGAACAGTTGCCAAAGTCATGGAAAACTTTGCATCTTGATAGCACTCCTCTGTGCACAAATCACCCCATGGAGTGACATGATGCCATCTGCAAACAACCTGGAGGGTAAATCTTGACTTCAGTTATCAAAAGTTGCAGTCAAACTCCTGGAAACTGCTTGAATTTCAAAAAAGTATAGGCAATGTTTCGGTTTCTAAATGCAGGATTTTGTTTTTTGTTGCAAATCAGACAGTGTCCGGAAGTTTTCTGTCAATTTTTGACCAATTAAATATTTTCCTATGCACAGATGTAGTTTTTCTTTTTTTCCTCTTCCTTTTTTAAAGTCTCACTACTTTTTGGTACTATTGATTGTTAAATAGAGATCAAATTGTACGTAAGTATCGAGTAGTCTGGCAACTTCAGTGCTGACACATAGCAACTGAAAGGCAAACTGGAGAAGAATGTGGAGATGACATGTATCAGTCACATGTAAATCTTTAAACAGTTTCCTTATTTATGTGAAAGAGCCCTACATGTGATGAAACAAAGGGCTACAACACACAAAAATACACAACGCACTGGAACAGCATACAGCAGCACAATGCACTTGCAAATCAAGGACTTCACGTGCAGGTATATATAGTCTGCTCCTTTGTAGTATTAACAGCAATAATTCCTCTGTTTACCTCAGGAAGGCCACGACCGAGGATCAAACATCAGCCACTATGATAGCTTTCCGGAGTTGTACATTTCTCCCTCATAGTATCATAACCCTGCGCAGTGCTCTGGCATGCGATAAGCCTTCAAAGTCATTGATGTGCCTCTTAAACTAACCCACCCGGGTCATATTTCATTTTCTCACTGGTACCTGTAACACCGCGGCCTCTTGTGGATTTTTAACAGAGAGTTATTTTTGGTGCTAACATGGCCTTCCTTGTCAGACCTGGACGTACAGAACAGCAGAGCCAAGGTCATTTATAAACTGCACAAATTATAAATATGGATGCCATGGCCCCAACCTGGCAGTCATCCATCATATCTCAGGGTGTGCACGCTGAAAATCAATGCCAGATGATAAATCAGGTACAGTAGATCATGAAGACTGAAAGCTGCAGGGAGGAGCTACTGTACATCTGTGAGGGGATACTTGATTACATAACAAGAGCAGAGAGGTCACAGTACACTTAACTTATGATACGTATCATGATAATGGATTTATGAATAGTAGACATCAGACAAAGAGATTCCATGAGAAATAGTGCCCTCTGCTGGAAAAAAAACAGTGTAGCAGTATTTACAGTGCATACGTTTTAGGAAAGTAGGGTGCTAAGGAGTCATCATGGGGCCTGATATGCCTCAATCCAGAGCTGGAGAGGTTAGGGGAGGGCAGCCAGAGGCAATCTCGGCATGTGTCGGCACACGTGGGTCACCCAGAAGCCAAGGTCAAACTCGTTATTGTTCCTTATATCAGGGTTCTTTTCACCTCTGGTGGTACGCCCGGAGACCACGGCAGTTTTTGGGCCCTTGGGGCATTTACAGTACAACTAGTGGCTTGTGGCAACCCTACTTCCTGCCTGAAAGGTACCACAGGCCGTGCTTACTCGCCACATTTTCCAATGCTCCTGGTAATATGCAAGGACATCCAGGCCATGACCAGGGTTGTGTCAATTCTCCTTCCCACTTGATTATGCCCTCAGGGGGCTTAGTCTGCCTCAGTTTTTGGCAAAAGCACTCCTTAAAGTTTATAACAATGCTATATTCTTATTGGACTTACACAAGTTTTCAATATTTGCATCAATTTTGGATTGTATTGTTAAATGACAGACAGTGCCCTCTTTTGGTGAGAACACAGTGTTTAAATATTTCTGTCATAACCTGAATCGTCCCGTATTTGCATTGATTCTTAATGTTTTGAAGAGAATAAGAGCATCTCCTATTTATTTCTATCAATAGTCAAAACCAAGGTTACAATAAACTTAATAAAAGTGTAGTTGCAAAGTGTTGATGTTCACTCTAGAGTGAACAATCCACCTCTCCACATTTGTCTGTTTTTACATCATTAAGAGCAACTACAGACTAGTTCTCAGTTCTCTCTTTTCCTGTGTGAAAACTGGCCTCCTGCTTCAGCTTGGCTTCCACTATTAATTTTATTTTAAATTATTTTGACAAGTGTTAACTTGATTCAGCAGGGTCTACTTAAAGTGACAGAAACTGTTAAAGCAATGTTTAATAGACTAAATGGTAAAAAGACTACCTTGGTTTTGGCTTTGAATGCTTCCATTTATCTGCCCAAAAGCCTCCCCCACAAAAATTTAGTTGTTATTGCAAAGGGGAAACATGAAATGATCACACTGAAGAATCTTAAAAGATTATTGAGGCATTTTTCTTCTTAACAAGGTTGCACTGCATCAATCTGTCCATAGCTTATCAAAAAGATTGCTTGTTAATTTCCTGTCTTAAATAAATGATACAAAACCCACTGGGAAGCTTAACATGCGCCATCACAAAGCTGTCAGTCAAACTTTTCTCTCCTTTTTTTGGCTTTCAGAGGTTGTTGTTTATTGATTATGTTGGTTGATGTGGCCCATGAGTAGCCACATACAACAGAAAAGGTTTTCATTGAGCTATGTTGTTGGACAGTTTGAGGCTCTCTACCTTAATCAGGTCAACTCAAGAGACCTGGCTCAGACTTCACAAATTCAACCAGACTTTGGCCCAACTGCAGCGTTGCAGCTCATTGCCAAACATTGGACCCGAATATTAGCATTGGGAAAGAAACGCTTTTGTATTGTGATATAATCAACAACACGTCAAAGACGCCTCATGACTACGATTCAACAAAACGGGCATGTCAGGAAAATACTTATATAGTCGTCTAGTTTGACAAATGCTTGTGTGGCCAGTCTGCCAGCAAAGAATGGACAAGATATTTGTTGCATAGTCTGACATGGAGCCGTTGTGAACGGCCAAAAGAAAAAGTTTAGTCTGAGCCGGCCTTAGATAGTAAATAGACCTGAAACTTGGATAGCTATTTTTTGTGGTCTGTCCACTAAAAGCGCTTTTCTTATTGCAGGTCACACCTGCCTATTCATACTCATTCACATGGCAAAGGCTGCTGTGTAGAGCGGCCATCAGTCTTAACTAATCTCATCCATACAATGGTGACACACCAAAGATGCAACAGCGGGAGTATGTTGAGGTTGAGTGTCTTCCCAAAGGACACACTGACATGTGACTGCAGTAGCTGGGGGTTGAACCCCTAACCTATGAGCCACCCTGATTAAACAGTCCTTCCACGGTATTCTGCTTAAAAGGTATATATACTTCCTATATACCCTATCTACATGAAAAGTGAAGCCAAACTCTCCCTGGATTTGTTGTTTTCAGTTCTGTGATCACATTGTGTGGCTGTGCTTGCTCGTGTTTCTCTCAGAGGTTCAAACATGTTTCATACGTGTGTTTTTGGCATGAGCCCCTCACTGTCTAATTGTTATTCATAGATCCATGTAAGGGAAGAAAGACCACTAAAACACTTTGGAGAGGGTCTGTGGTGGATTTAGTTGCAAGAGTACAATTCAGTGACAAACAATGGACATCTAAATTGTAGAAAAAAATATACAGTATATAAATAAATAATTTAAATATATATATTTGTTTTTGCAGCCCTGTCAAGTTTGTGCTGCATATCTCAATGTAGATGTCCTAAGAATGTCTACACTTTGCCAGAGGGGAGGGGGAGCTGGTGTCTGAGGGACAGTATGACTAAAAAGACTGGTGCAAAGAGTGATAACTACAGGACATCTAATCTGACAGTTGCATGTTTTACCTTTAAAAAAATCCTTTAAATAACAGCTTACTATCAAACACCACTTGACATCGCCTCTTTCTCCTGCTGCTCTGGTGATGATTACAAACTTTTAAATTAGTCTCATTACAAGCAGAACTGCAGAACACTGCTATCACAGGTTAGATTCTGCCTCTGTTTGAAAGCATTTCGATGTTTCTGCTCTCTTCGTGGCCTTGCATTTTGGAGAGGGAGTAATCCTCTTGTTGCTTAGTCAGTGTATATATTTGTGCTTAACCTATGATGCCTGAACAGCACAACTACTTCAGTATGAGCACGTGTTCACACCTACAAACCCTTGTATTTCTGCAATTAAAGCCATAAAAAATCACTTGATGAAACCTGAACTCAAAGTGAAAATTAGAGGTGAGAAGCACAAGGTTTTAGTCTTTAAAAACAACCAGTATGAAGGGCTGTTTATGTGGTAAATATGTTTTTTTAATTAACACTTACTTTGACAGTAACCCTGTTTAAAGGGGTTTATTTTTCTGATATTAAAAGATTGTTATACGGTACAAGGGCTGCTGTTCCCTTGAAGGACAATGCCACTGATGTCTAACTTTCAAGGTTTGGCAAAGAGAACTTAAACTAGCAACAACTTTAACTGCATATCACAGATAAAGCAAAGCAACTCCATAAACATCACATTAGTCACCGTCATTTTTCCTTTCCTGTGTCCCACTGCAGACCATGAAAAAGTAGAGAGAGCAGAGACCACACACTGAGACACAGACAGCAGGGTTCATACACAGATTAGACAAACTATGCAGACGGCCGCATCAGTTACAGCCGGTCAGCTATCCATCCACACAGGCTGTCTTCACTGATGACCAGATTACAGCGAGCAGGACGCTGTGAAAGGCACGGGGGCGGTGTGCTGAAGGTCAGTGCTGAGACATATTCAGACGAAGACAGAGGGGGAAAAGGACTGGATGCAATGATTCACAGCTTATATTTCTGAAGGAAAATCACCGCTAAGTCTGGTGAGCAGCCAGGAATAAAGTTAGATTAAATCAAAGAGCATTTGCATTAAATTTATGATGCAAAAACAAACATCGTCACAAGAGTTACAGACGTCAACTGAAGGAGATTTGATTAGTTTTGAGTGTTTGCATGCCCGCTTTGACCACTTCAGTCATAAACTGCAGACTTTTAGAGTGTTAACTTCATCAGTTCTTCATTTTACTTCATACTATAGATTCTTCAACTTTCTCTGTATCCAAAAAAGGTATGGTTCAGCTTAAAGTTTGGACAAAAATCTTTTCTGCTTTATCAAGGCAGTGTAGGCGTAGAAATACTGATTTACAGACAAAAACTAAAACAAAGAACACAGTTTAAAAAAAACACCCACTTTCAGACTTTTCTAATGTACCAAAAGTTGATTAATTGCACAGAATTGCAATATATGACAGAACACAAGCAGAGCGTACTTCAAAGCAGTGGGATGAGCTCAAACGAAACCACAAACACAGTTTTTATGTAAAATAGCTAAACTGTATCAATTTAAACTACAACAAAAATGAATTCTGTTTCCTTGAGGCTTCACATCACCAGTAATAAGACACTAATTGGGGTGAATATGTTATAATAGCCATCAAAAGAAAGGAAAGGAAAAGAGGATTTTCATCCCAACAGCCAAACTGTTTGATTTGTGTTAAGCTAAACTAACAAATGATAATGGTGTAAGACTCAAATGAACAAAGCTGTGCTGATTGGGTGATCACAACACTGAGCATCTCAGGGGCAATTTGTGGATTTTCTGTGCCACAATGTCAACGGAAAATATTAGAAACAAAGAGGAAGATGCTGGGGCACCAGATAGCCATGTTGTTATGTTGCATATATGGAGCCTATCGTAATTCAAGAGGCCAGGCAGAGTTGAACTGCAACCCTCGGCATTTTGACAGAGTCAGTGTTTTTGACCAATATATGGCAAAAAAAAGTTTGTCCACAACCTTTTTTCAATTCGAAAAGACAGGATGATAAACTAAACATTGATCTTTGTTCATAAAACTGACAGGAATAAAGTTCAGTTATCGTCAAAGAGACTGAATAAACAGTGCTGGACTCTTCGACATTCATAATGTATACTTCTCCACTTTAATTTTTCAAAACACAAGCAGAATTGAGGAGAGAGAGCATTCAAGCGATGCCAGTATTTTCCTCTGTATATTTTCAATTAGTAAGAGTGGTAGTTGTGCATTAATATGAGTGTTTTACATTTATATTGATAGTCCAAATCGACTAATTCAATCAGTTTGGAGAGAATATGTTTCAACTAAAACTACAGACCTTAATGTAAGGACTTTCCATAGACTGGACTTAGACGTTTTTGGATATTTGTCTACTAAGTTAAACTTTAGAGAGAAATGACCAAAATGTAACTACAGCTAATGAATCCAAAGACTTTGCCATAATAACAGCTGTCAAAACAAACACTACCATTTCTTTATCCAACTATCCACCATCTTTTCTTGATAAAGCCCAAAAACATTCTTCAAAGAAATATGATTATGTTCTCCATCCTGTTGCTTGCATCAAATAAGAGCCTTTTCTGACTAAAATGTGGGTTTCATACATTGTTTACAGACATCGTCACATCACCCACAGAACTCCTGATGGGAGGCAGGATGAGATTTGTGCTCTTAACAGCTGTGCCAACCAGTCAAATCAGGACAAAATAAGAACTGCATCCAAGTCCTGAAAGTAGAAACACATAAAGGTGAAAAGTTTAATAAGCTCGAGGAAAACAGTGGCAGCCAAGAGGAGCAGAATATGACAGTGTAGTGACCGCGGCATGAAAAGTAAGGCTACAATCATTACACTACTGAACCATATATAATTAGCCAAAAGCTAAAGAAAAACAGACCTAAGTTGCAATCTTTCAAGAAACTTATATTACACAGTACAGTTAGATAAATACACAAAAAACAATGATTCTCAAGTAAACTTTGACCAAACAAAAACAAGTCAGCAGGCAATGCTGCTTTCAGCCTGAGGTCGTTGATCCAGCCTAACATGAAATCACTGCAGTCCTCAAGACTCTTGTACGCCTTCGTTTAGCTACATGTGTAGTTGGAGGTCAGCAGGACTAAGTACTCTGCAGTATTGACTGCCTCCACGCCGGGCAAATCAGTCTATCTGTAGAGGGGGGGAAAAAGTCACTATCCTATAAAGTGTAGGGACTATAAAAAGTGTATATTGACCTTTTCTGATGTACTCCCTCACTCAGCAATAGCCATCTGGTGTTTTCACTTCCTGCCTTCCATCTAACGTTACGTCAGCAGGATCACATGACTGCTGATGAGCAACACTGAATCACCTTACTGCTTACATGTGAATTTCAGCAGTGTCTTTTTAAAACATGCTCTTAAATGTTCAATCTATTTTGTTGGGAAATTAAACACTACATGAGTTTAAATCTCCTGTGAGGAATTTTTACAAAGCCGACTAAAGTTAGTGCTGATGCCTCTGCATGATACCAAAAGCAATCAAATCGACTTGTTCTCTATAGCAGTGTATTAAACACAGAGCTTGCGTGCATCTTCTGTCACTGGAGTATTACACCTTTAAATTTAAGTCAAGGCCATCATTGGTTAGAAACTATCTCATCAGATTAAATTTCAGGCCAAAAACAAACAGGTATAAAGGTATAAAAACAAACTGAAAGAGAACTAAAGTGCAGCTGAACCTGTAGAGTCCGGAACTGAAGTTGTTCCTTCAGAAGTCTACTGAATGTGTCTAAACAGTGCTGAATAATGTAGCACAATGTGGGTGCAATGCAGCCCAGCTGAGATGAATAATTTATCCAGGGTAATGTAGGTGTTTGTGAAAGATAAAGTGTATAGCCGAGGCTTCCCTCTGCTTCCTGCCTCCATTAAGAGGTGATGTTTAGGAGCCATGGCACTTACACTCCTGGAGAGAGAGTGCATCTTTTCTCAGCTACATACAGTCAAACTAAAAGGGAAATGTCAGAACAGGTGGTTACACAGCGCTATCCAGTATGATCTGTATGGAGAGAACAACAGTATAACATTAAACACACCCTGAACTTGAACCCTGGAGTTATTTAGATCAAGCTCAAGTTAAACGATCACGTGCAATGTCAAAATCCAAAGACAGCTCGATCAGGAACAACTGCAGAGAGCGTAACACAGCTATCACCACAAGTTTTTTATATTCTTAAGATTTACCACTATATTAATCAAACCTATTACTTTCAAATCAAATTCATTTTCACTAAAATGTATAAGGCACAGCTAGATGGATTTCCCTCAAAGCAGACCAGCTATATCAACAATATAATCCCCAGCTCTGGTTGCCTTAGTTAGGAAATCTTTACTAAAATCGGGGGTAAACAATACTGTTTGGCCGATGTCAGAGCTGTGTCGTTTGCTGACTGGGTCTGTGCGCTCCCTGGAATGAAACTGCTTCTCAGAATAGCTGATGGCAGATGCCTTCCTCCCCTCTGTGTGTTATTTGGAGCCCAAGGGCAATGGAATCCAGCCCCCCTGCAGGGTGGTCATTACTTCAAGGCACTGAGTAAAAAAGACTTGAAGTCGAGGGTTGACGAAATCAGACGCGTTTCATTTGTTGACTCATGCAAGCAGAGAGCATGTGGTTAACAAATGTCGTCCAGTGCATCAGGGTTACATCATGGGGAGACTTACTGGTGCATGAAAGGAGGGAGAATGATTTAAACAGGGACATCTCAGTGCACCACATGTCATCAATGCAATCAGTCAGGCTGTAAATCGCTTTTATCTGGTCAATGATATTTCAGTATTAATTTTTTCATGTTGAAATTTTTGGTAATTTTTCCCTAATCTTAAAATAATGCCTTTAAATGTGTTTATTGACCAGCTCTCTAAAACTCAATGACATTTGGTTTTCAGCAGCATAAAAAAGAAATTCAAATTCGCACAATTGAGAAACTGCAGCAAAACAAAGGGATGCTATGAATTCAGATAATGAAGAATCAGTTCATCTACTTTTTATCCTTTTCTTTCCATGCTTGACATGACACAAAAACACACGGGGCCTCATTCACTAATATCTTTCACAGATTTTTTTGCATGTCAGATTCATGACATGTTCTAAAGCTGCTGATTTTTTCTTTCCCATGTTCTTGATTTGATGAACACCATGTGCTCATAAGTTATAAGATTGTCACATCTTTCCTAATGAGCATATAAAAACGTCCCTTTAATGCTCATATAAGGGCAGGCAACTGCAGGGCTGTGTGCAAACACAGAAGGTACACAGGAGTATTAAGATAAGTCACAAGATGTCCAAATGAAAATAAACTGGAAAAAAACACACACTTCAGGTATAAGAAATACTTCTATCAGTGCTTCCCAAAGTATGGGCCAGGCACACTGTAAGTGTGGCACAAGAAGTCATTTACAATAACTTAAAACACAGAGACTAAAAAAAAACTTACAAAATTAATCACATTTTAGATGGTCAAAAAATAATTGATTAAGTGCTACTATTCTAAGTGTCAGAAGTAACAAAACAGCTAGATTTTTAACTTACATCACCTTTTAAGCATTTATCTTTTTCTGATGTTTATAACTGGTGTCACGGTTTAACTGGTGTTGGATTGACTGGTGACACTCTTGTAAAAATGTAACTATGGCGTTGCTCCCCAATTTTACATATTTCTCCCTGTCTTCTGAAACATTAATGCTACTCGGGAAGAGTTTGCTGGGCAACAAAGTAAGTTTAAAGGAAAAAATATTAGAAAAGAAAATATAAGTGACTTTTCAGATGCCTGACTAAAACAAAATAAATGACAGTGGCACATCAACTGAACCCACAAACATTTTCCAAGTAGTGCTAATTTATCTTAAAGCCAAGCTTTTGCACTGAGATCCCCTATTTATGAAACAAAAGTTTGATAAATAAAAGGTAAATATTCGAGTCTCATGTCATAGTTGTAAAAGGGTTTTTCGGTGGATCCCAGAGGGTTTCAGGTCTCAAATTGTGTCAGTTTGGGAAAGTCCGGCTTAGATAGTTCTAAAGTGGATGTAGTGCTGCAAATAAAACTGAAAAAAGACAGAATTAATTATAACTCACTAATGTGATTTTCTTCCAAAAAAAAAAAAATATGATTTGTTAGACTTTATTCTAAAACCTAACACTGTTACATGATAGAACATCATTCAAACAGATTTAAATGCCTGTGTGTGAAGGTAGCTTTTTCATTGTTTCAAATAAGTGAAAAATTTCATAAACTCTTGTAAGCTTGCTTGTTAATGTTCTGAATTTTACATTGTGTATTTAAAATCAAATGTTACACAGTTAAATTAATACTTGACCACATTTGAGTCAAGTATTTCTGCATGTTATTTAATAATATCACAGTGCTTAACTGATATAGAAAAATGCAAAAAAAAATAAGAGTTCACAGCTACAGGTAATTCTGTCTTTCTTAATCTAGCATATCTGAGTGAAAAGAGCTGCAAAATGTATGATTGTCTCATGTCGTTCAAGTGCTAAAATGAGTTTCAGAGTGCTCTTCAGTGTTGGCAGATTTTGTACTTTGCTAAGAAGAAGAAATCACAGACAAGAAAATGAATGTTAGATTCTGCAGTAGTTGGCTTTCAGAACAAAGTCCTCCTTTTCCTTTATTTAGACAGGACAGCTGAAGAGAGACAGGAGACATGGGGTGAGTGAGTTGAAGGGGCATGCACTAAACAGCGCTGAGACCGAGGAAGGATCCTGCGACCAGGGCACTGAGGACTATAGCGCCTGTATATCAAGGACTGCTCTACCCACTAAACCGTACCCCAAACTTCTTCTTAAGAACAAATGCTTGGTGAGTGATGCTCATTATTCTAAAGTGCAAAAATTAAGTTAGCTTTACTCAAACTAGCTTTAGGGGAAAATGATAAGAAAAGACAGAAATTCTTTATATGAAAATCAAAATGGCATCAAACAGTCAAACAACTCAAAAGGACCGACCAAACAAAGCCTTCTTTAGCGCCACGCCAGCTTCACTCGACTGTGTTACAATGTGTTGCATCAGTGATAGAGGAAGAAGAAAGGAAAGTTTAAAACATTTCAAAATTATTAATTAGCCTCTTGTTCTGTCCAACACAATATTCTACATCTGGATATATAAAAAGAGGAGAAAGTGTTTAAAAGTAGTGAGGGGTTGTTTTTGTGAGGCAGCATGATGCTGTCAGGGGATGCTTGGCTCGTTTTTTTTCTACATTTATGAACAGAGAGCGACTAAAGAAGAGACGGCAGCTGCTCCTTCAGGGCTCAGAGTTTATTCAAAGGAAAACGCTGACTGCTGCTGGGTCGTGACAGAGGCAGGTTAGAACAACAACATTTATGTAGCTAAATAAATTTACTGTAAGTCCTCTGGAGAGCCAGAGGAGATTCATCTATTTCATTTTATGGGGCTTAATGAAGAGCTTTTAAAAATCTGCACTGCTGCTGTTGTTAAGAGGCTTTTACTGCTTTAATCAGGTGTTGGTCAGCTTACACAAGTGTTTCTTTGTTAGTGCTCCTGCTATTTCTCATTTTAAGCACATTAAAGTCAATTTTTTCTTATAATTCATATTCTACATTTAATTTTATTTTGCGATCTACTTAATTCTTAATGTGACTTTAAAGTTCAGCAGAATTCATAAATTTGCAGTTTTTCAACAGGTTCCCTGCAAAATGCCTCAAATATGAGACAAAAAAGAAAGGAACTGCAGTACAAAAGAACCTAAAGGCATTGCTTTCAAGGTTTTGGTTTTGAAAAATGTTGTAAACAAATAACCCTTGAGCCTCTCTAAGATCACCTGACGCAGGAGTAAAAGGATCACTCAGTCTCTCACGTCTCGTATATCTTCAAGTCAGCATCATGCCACCCCGGTTTGTCACGAATCAGACGAGGACACACAAGTGGAAGTTGAAAGAGTACTTGTGCCCTCTGTGTATTAAAGCACGTGTTCTCATGTGAAAAAAGAAGAAGATAAAACAAACACACCTGAACGAGGATCACTGTCAAGCAGTTAAACAGCAAAACGGGTGGAAAAATATGGAGTGTAAGTCACACAAAGACAACTGAAACTCAAGGTCTTGGATAAAGTTGCCAACATTGTAATTCCTTTTTAATGCAGCATTTTAAAACTATAAAATACACTGATAGTATAAAACCATAAAGAAACTTTAAAATCTACAACTATTTCATAAAAGAGGTGCATAGGAGAGAAGTGAATCAATGAAAGCAGCAGGCAAATTCCTGCGACAGTAATCCGATATGCTGATTCTTTGAATCTCTGTTAGTTGATACTGATAAATACAGAACTTTTCTCTGATTGCACAATATTACTGTATATGTACTGTATGTGAGGGCAGATATTAGCTTGAAAAGTGAATTATTAGTAACAGCTGATAGGAACATTTGTGCCGATATTTACAACCAGTGTTTTGCCTATAAATACCTGCCTATATCAGCTGTGAATAATAACAATAAAAGTAATAATAGTAATAATAATGATAATAATACATTTAATGTATAAAGCACTTTCAAAAAACTCAAAGGCACTTAACAATGCAGAAAAAAGATTAAAACCCTTGAAAAGCAACAATAAAAGCATGTTGGCCATACAAATAAAAAAGTCAGCTGAAGTAGATCTGTAGTGCCAGTCTAAAACTCAGCTAAGTCTTTTCTTTATTCATCATCATTCTTTAACATTTAAAGTTTGTTTTAAGGACTTAAGTTTAGGTCTGAATAACTTTTAAATATTGGTATCTGTTATAATCATTTTGTAAATATCGGCACATCAGATAATGGAAAAAATCCACAATTGTGCATCCCTAGTTCATTTAATATCGAACACAAAGTCTGTCCTGTCCTAGAACAGACTGTTTACTATTACTTTAAGATTCTGTTTTTGTTTCTACAATAATGATACCTGTCCTATGATTGTATTGAATGTCTATAATAATTGATAAATTCAGTTATTCAAGAAAGTTATTTCTTTGGATTACATGTGCAGTATGTGAAACATTAAGTTTTTCTTATGATCTCAAACATTTACATTTTTTACCGTCTTATTATTTAATTTTCAATCTATAGCAAGTTTACTTTTCCGAGATCAATATTATGTCGTATCTCTAATCTACCAATGAAAGCAGATGTGTATCTGCACAGGAAATCAATTAGCCTTTACTTTTAGAAAAATCTAAAATGACAAAATAGTTTTAGATGCTTAAAAGAAGGGTTTTAAATGTGATATAAAGGATGTGATTGATCACAATTAACTAAAGAGATTCTGAGATTAATGGCAATTAAAATATTTTATCTTTTGACAGCCCTACATAAGAAATTTATTCATTCATTAGAAATTCACATATAAAGTGGTGTATATTAATCTTGGTGTAAATATCAATCAAAACTATTTGGATTAGGATTTCTGCCTTGATCAAGCAGCTATAATTGACTGTAAAAGTATTACACGGTTTAAAAACCACATCTATATCATTAGACAGGTGCATACGAGATGAATTATCTATGTCCTACATAAATATGAATGATAAATACATTGCAAACAAAACAAAAATGTAGCTGCCTATAAAGAGAACCACAGGAAACTCAGAGTCTCTCATCAAGCTCCATAAGAAAGTTTCGACACACCCGGCAACAGCACCTGCTAAAACAGCAGATGCACGGTGCTGATAGTCGTGGATACACGCATAGCTGCTATGGGCACGTCCAGATCACCTTACGCCACAGGCCTGCAGAGAAGGGTGTGGTGTGTGAGAAAAGTAATACCACGCTACTGAAATGTCCTGCTGTTAATGTTCCATATCTTGATCTGCCATCTCCTCCTGCAACAGCTGGATGCTTATTCTGGCTCCCGGAAATGCAGAGGCATCTCCTGGGCACGTTTTAGATGAAACTTAACCTTGGTTTATTTTTGTATTTACAGTATGGGAAGTTTTAGGACTGGTGTGGGTGTCACTTTAAGTTTCTCAAGGGACTTAATGGACACAGCGAACAACACAGCTTCAAAGAAAAGCTCCTATTTTGCAATTTGGAGGAATTTTCACTGCAACCATTTGAAGAAGAAGAGAATATGAGCAAAGAATAAAGCAGACAATTCATCTACAGCTCTGCCATGATTAAGAAATAAGAGCAAAAGAAACTGAGTTTAAGCTAAAAAATGTATTTTATGGTACGAGTTTCTGAAGACAGTTTCAGAAGTCGTACCACACTAGAGACCGTGGGAAATCTAAGCTATGCCATTCACGGTGGACAGCTGCCACAAGAGAAGAGGAGTCTGCCTCTTTGCCTGCACTGTGAGGAGCGACAAGTCCGTGAACCGGCTGATCAGTTTGGTTCAACAAGTAAAGCAGAGTTCATAAAATTCAAGTTCTCTTTCTCTCTTTAAGGCAAAAGTTTGCACCTTTCATGAAACTAAAAGTATCCAAAGGTAAAGAGTGATCCTGGAGATGCATGAGGTGCCTTACTCTTTCAATGCAAACAGAAATGTGTTTGTCTGAGAATATTTAAGACCACAGCATTTGGTGGGGCTTCTGGCGCACAGATGGCAAACATTTAACACCTTAACTCACAGCCTACGGTAATCCAAGCGTCACTTTTCCCATATTTTTGTTTGTTTTAAAATCAGAAGTATTTTAATCCAGCAGGATATAGAGTTAGAAACCATCTCCTCATGGCTGGATACTACATGTTGAGCTAGAACACCTTGATGAAGGTACGGATTTAACAGTTTAAATGTATAAAAACTACAAGAAAGATAATTCTAGCAGGGATTTAACATTACAACTTAATAACAATAATAATATACATTCCCCTATATGGGGTGGAGATCATCTACTGATGCTGAGCAGGCATAATCTACCTCTGTTTTCTCCATCTTCTTTAAGCCTATAAAAAAACAGACAAGCGAACATTTGCCAAGCACACAGATGAGGCAGCTCCCATGAAAAAGTAAAGTCTAAATGTTTAAACAAAAGGAAATGTCTCCCTGAAGCTAAATAAAGGCATGACAGAGGCATGTGAAATTATACAGGCCCTGTGTAGAGATGTAATTAGGTATGATACACAACATCTAATTGTCTACAGAGACTTTTTACAACAGCTCTTTGTTTGCCTCTCTGTTTTTAGAAGAGAGCTGCCTAAACGTTTGACTGGTCATTTCAATCCTGCGGCTCGGTGAAACTAAAGAAAGCTCCTGCTGCCGTCTTTCCCAGCCTCTCCTTTGAACGTACGGCTTCACTAATGAATAAACAGCACTGTTTGAAATTAAATCAGCATAATGGACCCTTTGTGTCAAAAACAGAGTTAAAACAGCGTCTGGCTTTGATCAAAGACAGGAGGGAGAGTTACAAAAAAGGACAAGCTGACAGTTACCCTTAGATCTGTCTCAGTCTTTTGTGATACTTTTCACGACCTTTCTGCTCTCTGTTTCTTATATCTAAAAGGTTTTTTGACACATTTGAGGCTGACATTTTCAACCGCATATCTCCCTGTTTCTGATGACATAAATGACTCGCTGTCAGCACCGCTGAACTTCAGAGGTCAAATGGAGTTGGACACAAAACACTGGTATCAATCTGCCGAGGTTTCAAAAGGAGTGATCTCTTATATATTGATCTAAAAGCTGCTTTTTTTACTTAGACACAACAATAAAAGCTTATTAAACACAGAGTACAATAGAAGAAACATAAGTATGGCTGTCAAAAGATCACAATTTTGCATCAAAACTAATCACACTTGATTGATAGAATTTAAATATTTTACTATTTTGCATTTAAAACTTTTTTTTTGTTGGTTTGTTTGTTTTGTCCTAAACTTAGAGACTTCCAGTTTGGATACAGGCCTGCCTTTACAGGTAGATTGAAGATTTTAACATGAACTTCACCACAGACAAAAGGAACTTGTTATGGACTGAGAAGGAAAAAAGCATACATTAAAAAAGTTAAATGTTTGATAAATGGTTCAGATGACTTTTCACTAGTCTGAGAGTTCTTTAAAGTGAAATGAGGCATTACAGAGCAGAGGTGGACTGTTTTGAAATCATCTTGGCTGAAGGAAAACGCTGACCTGGCTTAACCAAACGTTTTTGGAAAGCAACAATAAAGCCTGTGATAAATTGCAATAAAAAATGTGTGCACTAATTGTGGATCATAGTTGACAAAAATAAGACTTCCCTGTTCTTTAGTTTCACAGAAATCAGAACTAAAATAAACCAATTTTTGGTATTCTGAAATTTAAAATCAAGGAATTGATTATCACAATATGTTAAAAAAAAGAATCTGCCATTTTCAAACCAACTATATAAAATTATTTCAAGAAAATTCCTTGTATAAATGGTGATTATTCATTTAACGTTTATCATTGTTTCCAGAAGTTTCTATTTGTTATACAATAATTTGTAAATTTAGATTAGTTAAAAACATACCCTATAAATAGGCTCAAGTCAAGGGCCTTTTTAAGGTTGTATTTCGGTGTGCGTCGTCTGTCATGGGAGGAGCAGCCGAAAAAAATCGTTGCATCTATAAGTGCATTGAAATGACCAAAGTGGATCTGAATGTAAGGCAAATCAAAGTAACTTATCATTTTGAAGTATCAATCAGTGTATTCAGCTGCAGTTTTAAGACATCATTATGAAAAGGAATATGAGCTGTTTATTTGTGGCACAGCCAATGAAATGCAAGAAAGCTAATTATATTGTGCACAGGCCTCGCTGATTTATGGAATAAGCATTACATATAGATGAAAATTTAGCTGTAAATTCATTAAAATAAAAGCTTCTTTTTACTGGCAGGACAAAACAAATAAAGCAGGACTAAGAAAGAAATTCACTCAAATTGAGTGGCTACACTTTTGAATTTGGTGTACCAGCAGCAGCAAAAACAAGCAACGTAAGAGAGCGTCGCTGAGGTGTGATGACCTTCTGACATTTTTAGTTTCTGTGCCTCAACTGAACCCAAATGCTACGACTGACCTGCTGGGTCAAACACTCACCCGTCTGCGGCAGAAAGGCAAACCCTGGGCAATGATGTTGATGCTAAATATCTTGAGCACTTTCTGAGGGGGTAACGGGTCCTTGGTGACGTCCTTTGGGTCTGCCAGGTCGAGCGGCTTGCTCTCAAGCGGGACGTGCAAAGTCTTCTCTTTCCCACAGGCAACATTTGGCATCTTTCTGCGAGCACCCGACGACGAGAAACGGGGAATGGGGCAATGCCGCAGCATTGCAAGAAAAAGGCCGTTTAAAGGATCATATCCCAAAAGGAGCTCCAAAAGCTGGTCGGCTACTGTCTCAGGCACACAACTTCACTTGAACCAGCGGATCTTCCTTACCACGCTCCCTAAGCCCCTGCACCTAGCTACTCAGAACTCATCTCTCTGCTGACTGGCACCCTTTAAAATACCTCTGAGGTGTGAGGTCACTGTTGCTCCCCAAGCCAGCAAAGCAGCTGCTGTCAGGGCCTGAAAAGAGGATGGACCAACTCTGCAGCCTCTCCCCCCCTCAGACAGGCACTGTGGAATCTGCTCCCATGACCCCCTCAGCGGTGGAATGCGTACCAGCAGTCGTCCGACACAGCACACGTGTCCGGGAGCTTCCTCATTGTGGTCATTCTCTGACCACCCTCTGGTCCTCCCAACTTAGTGGCCTACATCACCACGGAGCCCAGCTGACTGTAGCCTGTGAGCACAGCAAAACAACACACTACTTTACCCTCTTCTTCTCACATATGTCACAGGAAGTGTTGAAGGTAGAAGATGTTAAACGCTAACCTTCTCTGACTTATCCATGAACCAAGGTGTTCAGGAATGTGAAGATCCTTGTCCATGTAGCAAAGAGGCTGAGGATATTTCAGGAGAAGATCCCGGCTAGTACGTGTGACACATGCACTTAAAATGAGGACTCACTTGAGCAAGTGTCAAGAGGGATACGGCTCTTCAAGTGTCTTTAAATGCAGATAGAAAGATGGAAACGGCACCAGGATGTCGCCCTTTTTCAATTAAATCTTTCTACCTTATACTGGAGTCAGAGGTGTGAGGGTGCACAGGGAGCAAGAGTAGGGAGAGGAGCAAAGTTCTTCATGCTGATTCCCACAGAAATTTTAAAAGCAGCTGCCAATGAATATGTATAAACCTACAGGCTGAGTGAGTGGCAAGAGACAAGCTTCTCTGTGTGCATTTTAAATGTCTGCACACATGGTAACAGAAACACCAGGGCTTAACCTCTCTTCTATTCTCACATCCACCATTGTTAGAGGAGGATTACAGCAGCAGAACATCTATCAGAGCAGACCGAGGGCCCCAACACATCAGGCCCACAGGCGGCCATCAGACGCCATTGAGAGGGGCTATCCAACAGCCACAGTTTTACAGTATGTTCAGCACAATTGGGAAGACTTGTCGCCTTATTGGCAGCTGTTCAGCTGATCATCCGATTTAGTTAGAAAGTTATCCTTCCATGCAGGTTTTCGTTGTTTTACCTCGTTGGTTCTTCGTCTTTTGCAAACAAACACCACATCTGGTGGCTAGAACTCCACTGTAGGAGTCAGTGCACAATACAATGCAATGCAATTCAATGCAATGCAATGTAATATACAATAATGCTTTATCACTTTCAGTTTAATCTTCTGGGGAAAAAAGTATGACAGCTGTACTTGTGTATTGTTGCATTATATGATCAGTTAACCATAATTCAAAAAGAAAGAGTTTATGTCTCTTGATCTTAAAGACAAACAAAAGACACAATGCCATATCTGTTGTCAACAAATATGCCTTGCTTTTACAAAATGCATCTATGTTACTGCTACATGACAAAAGGGCCAGGAATCTCAGTGCAACTCATGATAAAACACAGTACACAATGAAATTGTAGATATGGAGTTGCACTGTTAATTGACTTTTAATCGCACTCATTTTGGCCCTCCCATGATCAGAGAAATGTGATATGCAGCAGTAATTCACATTTATAATACATGATCTTAATTTCTCTTCTCTGTATCCTTTTTCTGGAAGGACTTATATCTGCTAAACTGGCTTCCCTTAAGTTCTATAGAAATAATAGATAATTGTGCCAAATAATATTGATTAAATAAATGGTGGTTATAATTTCTGTGCAAAATCCTACAGCCCTTATACAATGCGATGCAATACCATACACTGTAAAACCACTGGTTACGACTGTTTTTAAGTAATGGAAATAAATTTGAATAATCCCAGATGAGTTAAAAAAAAACCTCAAAATATTAGAGGCAACTGATTACATAAAGATTCAGTAATGGAAAAACTGTGCTTTTTTAAAGGCAGGTACTTAGCCATTTGAAGTTATATCAGCTCAATTTTACTTGTACATTCATATTAGATTAATGTAACCTTTCAAGTTAAACTACACTTTCCTGTACTTAAATATTAAGTTTAAATCCAACTCAACAAAATAAGTTGTTAAGTGTGCTTTTTGTAAATGACACATTCTTTATCCACTGCAATTTCCCTCATTTGTTTTACATACTGAAATCTTGAACATTTATGTCGCTCAAGGGAGACAGAGACAACAAGTGACAATAACTGAAAATTACACACTGAACCAGAAAGTCCTCTTCCATTATGATCAGTATAGCCTTTATGGTGTATTGTGGTTGCTCCTAATAGACAGGACTTGTCTAACTGAGTGAGTAACTTCACTCATGGTGCAAAATTTGTCTAATGCCCACGGCATTCTGGGAAAACTACAGATTAAGGGATAACTGTCAAGTAATCTGAGTACAATTACAAATGATACTTAAAATGATTGAGTATTTTCATTTAAAACTAACAATGCGTTCTATAAACTCAGAAAAATAGAGCTGAAGTAGCTGATTGGATTTTTAAATTAGCACAACTCAAACCTTCAACTGCAAGGTCTTACAAAAAAATACAAAACAAAACAGAAGACATAAGACGATACGTGATTCTGTGGTCCAAGATTAAAAAAAAAAAAAAATCCAACAAGGGATTCGTATTGCAGGGTGAGTCATGATACGATACTCTACCATATGATACAAAATGAGACATAATACAAGTTTGTAGCCAATGCTAGCAACTCTATCATGATATCACCATTAAACAAAGGTTGACATATTGAAAAACAATAAGATCATGATCGATAATAATATCTGACAAACTAAAACAATATTAAGCTCCTTTAAAAAGACTGAGTGCAGAAAAATGTTTTCACTGCAATCTGGTGTCCATTTCACTTATCATAGTAACTCTTATCGATTCTTTTCATCACTGTATGGTACTGTGAAACTGTCTTCCATCTTCATCTTTTATCCCATTGCCAACTTCTTTGGTTATATACTGTAACTCTAGTTCAAGTCGTCTTTAATCATGTGATAAACACCACCTTGAGAAGTCATGAGGTACTGATGGAGTTGGACGAACTGGCCGGGAAATCTGCTTAGATGACTGTATTTCCATCAATAAAACATTGACACCTGGTGGCAGCAAGTTAATAATTTTATCCCAAGTGTCAGAGCGACAACACATTGTCTAATTGCTATTTTGTCCCATCACTGTTTAACATACAGATGAACCTTTTGAATCACATCCATCAGCAATTTAATCTATCTCAACGGCACAAAAGAGTTTTTCTGTACAGACCTACAAGATAATAAGTATTTAAAACGAAGCCTTAGTGAATAGCTTAGAGTTATGCTTTTTAAGTCAGTTACTTGAGTGATTGGCTCATAGAAGAGTTCCCCTTCTCTTTCAGTTTACACTTCATGACTGACGATTGTCAACATGCAGTGTGAAATAACCATGAGGCACCTGGAAAGGGGTGCTTGTTTTCCACACAGCCCAGGCCGTTTAGAGGTTACTTGAGCTTTCAGACTAATCTTAGGCTGCAAAGCTATGTGACAGACACACTGCTACAACATGATCAGCCCAAAGTGACTTGTTAAATAGCAGGGTATGTGAGCATATTTACCAATGCATTTCCTGGCAGATGAAGCTTTAAAGGGGTGTTAAAAACCTGCAGCCCCATCAATGTTCAGAGTGATTAAACACAACCAAAACACAGACTTTATACCAGGATTACAATCACTGACTACAAAATTACTCTTAAAACTTGGCAGAATGTGTATATGGTCTCAACGTTTTCACTGCAGCAGCTCATAAAGAATAATAACAAAGCTCTAAAAGGGGCAAATGTCTGCTCTCTGTTCGTCTGCTCTCTTTTTACAGTGTGCACCAACTATAACTGCCTGGTCATTGAGTTTGCAACAGAAAAGACATCCAAAGACTGTTGGAGAGCCAGAGGTCAAGAATGTCCGGCTTCTGGTAACTCAGTACACGTACAAATCAATCCCAGCTTCTCACAGCAACTGAGATGACAGAGCAACGCTGCAGACGCAGGCCATGGGAAAGTGTGATACTGCAGACCTTTCTGTGGTACAGTAAAGTGATAAACAGTGAATGTTTAAGTCATATTTAGCATCATGATAAAGATTAGATAAGGTCCAAAAATTGTAGTCCAACCCTACCCAAGCCCATGAACGTTCTCCAAGCCTGTCCCATCCCATTCACCGCTTATAAGTCCAAACCTTATTCAAAGCAGACAATTTAAATAAGTTGGCTGTTCTAAAGTTTTAAACTGCAATTCAGATTTGTTTTAATGAAAAAAATCTGTTTCGATAAGATCTTAAATAGTGCGACACAAGCATAATACCCAACATAGCCTATTTATCAGTGAGGATGAGGAACAGATGCACAAATATCACTGTGCAATGAGTGCACTGAGCTCCCTGGAGAGTATCAATCTTTTAGCAGACAGCTACAGTCTGCACCGTTGTTCAGATACTTCATCTGCAAACTGAGTTGCATTAGGACAGATGATCAGTTGAAGTATTTATTTCATTTACCTTCACCTAAGCATAGTTGTGCACTGCCCCCCCCCCCCCCCCACTCTTCCCCTAATGCACTATACCAGTCAAGTTTTAACAGGTTCTCTCCCTCATTATTTTAAAAGAATAATCCCAGAAAGCTTTTTCTCTATCCAGATACAGTTGTATTGTGTTTAACCAACTAGTCTTAAGTAAAGAAAATGCTCAGAAAACAGCTAAACGTTTTAAATTGGTTTATGATTTGAGGCTGGTATGCGGAGTAGAGTGTGGCTAAAATTAGCAGGTAGCTTTGCCAGTCTTTTTTGTTCTTTGCAGATACATATTATGCTTATTGTGGTTACTCATCACTTTTGGTGAGTAATTCACTAGTATGACAAATAACAGCACACATATAACTTTATTTCCATTTTCTTATTTAAAATACTGCCATACTGTGCTGTTCTTACAACATGCTAACTGCTAACTTCTTAGCAAAGAGATGGGGGAATGCTCTAGCAGGAAGGCAGCCTCTAATAACCGAAGCTACTGCAGTCGCTAGTGGTGGGAGGCTTAATCAGTTTTAAAAGAGCATTTGACCAGGATTTTAAGCCTGTTTTTACAAAATAATAGCTAATTAATTAAACCAACTAGTAGATTTTGTTTAACCAACTTGTAATCAGGCACATCCCGAGTCATTAACATATATTTGAAAAAAACAGTTATAACGTGGTAAATTAATTGCTAAGTGTTACATTTTTATTGAAAGGACTTCTTTATTCAAGAAACAGGACTTGCAGACCTGGGCAGCATGTCCTGTAAATTGCTTCATGTGTCATAATGTTACATAACTATACGTTATTATTTCATAGCGTGGTGAATGTGCAGGTCACAACTTGTCCATGAGAGCGTTTTGGAGTTGTTGGATTGTGTATTTGATGAGTTTGATGAGGGAAAGCCGGGATACCATAAGACTCCATTGCATTGGCAATGGCCAAATTTGCCAAAATGTGGACACATCCCTTTAAGGTCTATCAAAATTATGTCAATGATTTCATACTTTGTCTGGTGATTCACTCTTGAATTAAATAACTGACAACATTTTCAGCTTTCTTAGCAGCATATGTAGTAAAGCATGACAGCTAAGCATAAGAACTGGTTGAGACAGTTTAACAATATCAGATATTTTTAAGAACATGTTTTAGATTGCACCATTCTTAAGACTGTTCTTTGGTAACATTGACGAAGAATTTGTGTAAAGCAACCTAGAATTTTTTTTTTACTCAAACTTGCAAATTCATGACATGTCCATCACCATTATTGAGTTATGGTATGCTCTAAGTCTGCGTTGGCCTCAAAAACCCAAACAGCAGTCAGACTCTGATCACTGTATCAGACTATCAAGTAACAACTGTAGTTCAACATAGGCTTTAACACAGCCTCATCAGTGCAGCTAGGAGAGCAGACATTAACTCACTGAAATGAAAATCTTTTTATAGAGTTAATGAAACAAAATATCCCCATTAAAAACATCTATTTAGCCCTAATGGCAGCCAGTGATCTGCAGATAATTCTAATGAGAAATACTGAATTGCATGTTTGTAGTTGTAATAGATGATATAGTGTGTCACCCAAACACAGTTTAAGGTAAAGGCTACAAGTGTGCCTCCAGTTACAAACCACTATTTCCTTCTATATATGCTATTTACTGCTAAACTTTTTCTATTACAGCAAGCAATAACATGAGAAGCTTTACCAAAAATTATCCCCCCCAAAAATCATATAAGATACATAAAAAGGGTGACACCTAAACCCTTGACATCATGTACTGCTGGACAGTGTTCATGTGAAAGAGGCAACAGTGTGCTCACTGCAGAAAGACACACCTACAACCTGTGGATTACTGAATGAACACGACTCCATGACTTCTAGACTACTGCCTCCCTCTGGTGTTCAACTCTGGGACTACACTGATGCAGCACTGCAAATTACAATATCAATGCAGCCGTATCTTCTCCAAGATTTTATAAGAAATGACAAAATGATTAAAAAAGCCAGAATGCTGGTGCTTGGAACATGAATACCACAACCAAAAACTTGTTTGCAGTTTGTGTTGAAAAATCTAAAGGCACAACAACACAGTAAACCAAATCATAGCTTCAGCATCCTGAACTCCATCAGGTTTTGCTGAGCACTGAATAAGCCCTGAATCTGGAGCTGCCTCCGCAGACAACGGATGTATCAACGCACAGACCAACTCACTGTAAATGTAACGGCCCTATGGAGGGCCAAATCCTTTGGACCATGTTTCTTTGTGATAACCTCCCAAAGCAGAAAAAGCTGCAGACAAAAACCAGGCTGAGTTTGCAACAGTGGTGGCTGCACACACACACACACACACACACACGTATGTAACAATAGATCAGATCTCTCTTTAACAGCTAATGTAAATCTTTGCTAATTTGGTCATATATATATTAATGTGACATTATTTAGTGCAGTGGTTAAACTTAAACAGCTGGTTAGTTTAACGAAACCTCCCTCATCTCCCATAAAGCACTGATAGAAAGTCAGCTGTTTCTGCAGAATGACTTTGCAGCCTTTAGCGTGCTGGCAAGAGGGAAGCCAGGGAGGAAATATGGGGTAAACATAAAAATTGGTGATTGATTTGGTGAGTTTATAAATCTATATAGGCATTGGCTGTGTGTCTTGTGTTAGTATTTAAGTACTGAAGTGTTTACCCTGTCATCTTGGATGTTTTATTCATCCTAACAAAAAGCATCACAGTCAGTTGTACCGAGTGAAACCTCTTAGACACTGGGTGTTTAAATGTCTCTAAAATGTCATTACATGGTGACTAATGTTAACAAAACCAGCTGAGTTACTGTGCTAATTATTCATTTACTTAAAAAATAGAAAGATGATGACTTCACTGGTCAGTGGAGGTGTAACAGTACATAATAAGAGTCTGTGTGAATAACATTTTGTCAATACACATCAGTAGTGACTCAAACTAGTCGCTTCATGTGGGAGGATGAGCACACTGCTCCTTTGTAACTCATCTCCGCCTGTGTGACAAGGTGTGTGGGAGACAACATCTACAACAAGCAGGCGGCATTTTCTTTGGAAAAACATTTAATTAGCACTCACAGACAGAAGTGTGTTGTATGTCTGTGTATGTGACGAGATGTGGCTCATTTTCTGTAAGTTTGCCATAGAAGAAGTGAGCCAGCTGTCAAGTTATTTTGATCCACAGGAAAGATCTTTACAAGGGATTAGGGATGCACGATTTTGGATTTTTGCAGGTATCTGCTATGACAATTTACAAAGTAATTTTTGCCGATATGGATAATGATATTCAGATGTTCAGACCTAAAACTTCTGTCTTTAAAACACACTTTAAAGTGTAAGGGATGATGATAGACTTCAGCTAATGCAGGTTTGTTGGTCCAGCCTGAAACTCCATTAATCTATTTGTTTGTATGGCCAATATTTACAGCTGATATAAGCGGATTTTAAAAGGTAATATATAGGTTGTTACTTTTTAAGCTAGTATCTGCCTATACTAGTGCCGTGCCAATAATTTTGAATGCAAACATAGTTATTTTTTAAAATAATGATCAAAAATACACTACATATTAGACACCTACCTAATAGTATTAATGTGTCTATTTTAACCTAACTAATTCCTATATTTAGTGGTGTTAATGCACCCTACCCTCAGTGGTACCCTCCTATTTTCTCCTATCACAGGCCTGCAGATCTGTTCACCACTGATCTCTGCTGAGTCATAATGAGACACTGAACCCTGTAAGATCACATAAAGCCTAACTCATAAGTCATGACTGAGATGTTAAAATTAAATTCTCAGAAGGAGCTGCTGCAGCACACTATAGCAAATAGGTGGAATGTTCCCATTTGTTTGAATTAGATTAAAAACAAAGACAGTTTAATGTAGCTAATTCGATTTAAAGGCAAATTTGTATTCTATATGATGTATCTAACGCCCTCTTCTTGGCCATAAAATCAAATCAGTCTACCTTGGTTTATTTAAAAATTGTTGTTTCAACCTTTAACACTTACCTCAAGCAACCTCTCACATTTAATCCCTAGCTAATGTAAAATAATCTGCTTCTCAGGGACTAATGTATGTATCCCAGTATGCCCATATCAACACCTGCTTCAGCCCTGCGGCTATAAGCCTCCTGATAACCCAACACCACACACTATCATTCAACACGTGAGGATGTCATGAAATGCACACCCTTTTCAAGATCCTTTGACTAGAGAGACATCTGAACCAACAAAGTTTGGACTCATCTGAGGAATACATTTTTATATAAGGCCTGCCAGGGTGATAATGCCGGGTTTTAGTTTTCTCTTCATAAAGAATTTCAAAGGTTAAAAGATGAGAATGACCTCCAGTGTGAGCTTGTTGCACAGGGTCAAAGGACAAGCGTGGGGAGTTAGAAGAGGAGGCGAGGCATGTGATTCTGGTGATGTGAGTCTGGAACACAATCTGTCCTCCCCACAGACAGGCTAAGACGAGCTCAGAAGGATGAACGTCCTTTTATATCCGTGTTTTGCATCTTTGCCATGTCATTTTTTGTGTTTTCACACTCTGTCCACATATGAAGTGCATGGGTATGTAATCTACGCTCAATCATGCTGACACATATATTCAGTTACTGATCCTCCACGACAACCCTGCTGCCCCATGTTTGACACATGAAGACTGCAGCTGTCAATACACTCGTATCAGAGTGTGAAACTGCACATATGTGCTATATGGGAGCCTTCTGACCATGTCACCTATTTAAAGGTTATCCACTAGGATGCACTCCATCACCCTTGTTTTTGAAAGTATAAAAATAATCACTAAAACCAAATGATAAGGTTTAACACGCAGTAAGATGGAGATGACAACAGTGTCCAGTGACTTAAATGCTGACATTTAGTGTTTATTCTCATCTTCTGTTGTTAAATTGCAGAACTGACTCATTTAATCAACAACATACAGTCTTTCACTCCTGTTTGGCCCTTGAAAAACAAAATTAAAATGTGCAAACAACTTTAATTACTGCTTTTTTAAGTGACTAAATTCAATGACAGCTTTGCAGTTTTAAAAAGGATTCATTCATCATAGTGGGTGTTAAATAAAGACTACACACTCATCAAACAGCCTTCTTTAACGCTGCTGTTGCTGTTCATCATCGTGTCAGTGATCATCTTACAAAGACATGCTGTCTCTGTCTGCAATAAAAAGTTTACAAATTAGTCACAAGAAAAATAATACGTCCTTTTTGCAAGAGACATAAACGCCTTTTCATTACATTTCTGTGAGGGATTTCTGCTATTCTTTATTCTATATCACTGAGAGCTTAATTCAAAGAAATCATTTTAGTTTTCTTATTGGGATACTAAGCAATTAATCAATAAAATGTTACTGACGACAATGGCAATACTACTTCATTTAGCTAACTGAGCAGAATCAGTGCAGTTAAATTTTCTGTACACTGTTACGTCAAATTTTTGATATGTGTCGCACCTTGATATGCATAGATATCTCTAATATTTTAATGATCAATAGCAGTGAAAAATACACATTTTTAAATCTGATTTCCAGTCTTACGTTCAACCAAAAACAGCCTCTAGACACACAGAAATGACAATGTTTAAATCACACAAATTGTGGGAACATTGTTGGTAATATATTTGCAAAATTAGGTAACATGCAGACGTTTGCCTGCCTTTTTGGTGGTCGGAAATAAGAAATTACCCAATATTGGGACTTAAATTTTTGTTGGGATAGCTCTTGGTATTGATATCATTGGAGATGCATTTTAGTTTAAAATTCTTGCATTGTGACAATCTAAACTTCTGTTTAGCATCTTTGAAAATGTGCATAAAGCATAAAGCCTTGATACAAAAAAAAATTAACAAAAAAAACTTGCAGATAAATGTCACCTGAAGAAATTAAGCAGACCCTCCATCGATGTATTTAAAGCAAAGCTGAAGACCCACTTGTTTACTTTTGCATGAGTCTTACATTGTTGTCAGTTTTACTGATGTCCTTTGTACTGTTTCAGTGTTTCTATGTCTGTTAAGTCTTTGTTTTTATTGTTAAATGTTTTTATCTCTATGTACAGCACTTTGATTAAAAGCGCTTAATAAATAAATGTATTATTATTATTATTATCATTATTATTATTATGTAATGCTTAATGCAAAATGGGCTACTGCTGCCACCTAGATACCCTTTGTTTGCATTTCACCTACACTTTAAAGGTAAGGAAAACCAAATTTGTATCTTAGGACACAGTGATATACCCTGAACTTAGTGTTTCACCCTGTGCTTTCTGTTTCTAAATGACATATAATTGTGCATACAAGTCAGAGAAGAATTTCTGCATTTGCATATAAAAGTAGATAATATAATCTTATTATATAACTACTACCAACAACAGCATGCTTTACTTTATTCTACAAAGTACTTTTTCCCAATCTTTTGTTTGAATTTTTTCACTTCATCTGTCAATACATATGCTCCTCCTATGCCACTCCTAATTCCAAGCATTGAGGAGCAATGGCTGAACAAAATGTGTACGTTCAACTTCAAAGCCAGCTGGCCCGCCACGGTGACTAAGACCCTGACGAACCCATCCGACAGCTGTGTCAGATGGCGAGAGGCACACGGGAGGAAATTCAGACTATCTGCTATATTTAGGCCCATATAAGCAAGGGCAATGTCTCCATCAAAGGCTCAGACACTCATAAAAGAGGAACGACATAATACAGGAAACAACTGTGCCAGTTTACAGGGGGAAATGCTCTTCAATAGCAATCATTTAACTTCAGCGCTATAGGCTGCTTCCTGTTGTCAGAGGGTGTGGAGAGAAAAATATCCCAGTCATGAGACTGCACTGCTGATGACAAATCAAATCACAGTTTGTAGAGATGGGAGTATTATCTATGTTGGTGTCCTCTGCAGAGCCTCTGGTGCTTTAAGACAGTATCTGATACCATAAAAAACATATCATGAAGCACTGTTAGATTACACATAAAAGCAAATATCTGCCTCTGGCAGAACTTACTAAAAGATATGGGTGAAGATAACAGAGTCACAAGAACTTGCCATAGAAATCAATTTCCACACATGACAAAAATGAACAAATATTTTTGTTAGTTTGAATGTCTCACCACTTTCTGCTGAAATACTACGATAGGATAGGACAGGACAAAGATTGCAAAGATCACTAACAATTGATTTTTTAACTATTAAAGGAGATTTTCTTTAAAAGAACACTCCTAATTTGTACAGGATAAAATAAGTAACCTGTTAATGTTGCCTGAATCAACACATCAAAAGTAGGGATGCATCAATACCACCTTTTTCAGACTAAATACAAGCACTTAGACTTGGGTACTCACTGATGCTGAGGACAAACATTAGGCTTGATAATACAATTACAGTTCTTAAAATTACTTTTAAAGTTTGTTTTTTTTTACTTTCCTCAGATGTTTCTCTCTCCTTCTATTGACAATTTAGTGATGCACAGTTTGCAGTCTGCTCTACTGATGTCATCCTCATTAATGCTACAATATCACTTAACTCCAGACATGGCTCCAACTTTGCCTACCTGCCCATATGCAATGTAAGCACTGCAAATTATTACCACCCTGAGGTTCAACACAATGCTTTGGCTTACTCAGTTTTCTGTTTATAAGTACAGGTGTTGTTGTGAAGGCCACTGCAACACTCAACAAAGAGTCACACCATCAGTCATCGCAGAAACAAGACACGAGTATGACATCCACACACATACTGGTGCTGTGCTACATCAGAGCCTTTTGAACTGCGCACATTAATTCAGTAACAGAGGAAAGATCTGACATGTTACACTTGTCTCCTGAACATCACGAGCTGCTCCGTGGTCGTCATTCATCATGACAGTGATCTATCAGCGAGGCATGAACGTGCCTGGAGTTTTAACGTGTCATAAGACAGGCTGCTGTAAATTCTACACATGAATGAAGCGTTTACATGAGGGCGTTAGGCTAAATTTATTTTATACAGTGCTGCTGTTCCTTGATTGCAAGCTGCACAAAGTAGTCCAAGAGTACAGCAAGTGCGTGAATAACTGATAGAATGTGTGGAGAAGGAGACCACTCCTATTTGTTGTAACACTGATAACTTGTTCCTTGTAATGCTGCAGCTGTGAACACACCCCGCAGCTGATTGATTCTGAGATAAATGTTGTAATTTAGCATTCATTCAGCGATTTCATGCTAAACACATCATAAAATCCTTAATTAATCCCCAAGAGCTTTAGAAATACTGTGTATGTTGTTTCAGTAGCATAACTCCCCAAACAACAACAGTATTAGTCAAAATACATCAGAAATACATTAAAATAGCCATGCTTGGATAGACGTGGCAGCTTGGATCCTTAGTAAGGGGAAGAATCTCCACTACAGCAGCTTTACGGGAATGTAATCATCGTCAAAGAGAAGTTTTGGCTGAATTTTTCCTGATTTTGGTGATTTGAATAGTGTCCCTGTGCTATATAAGGGTCTAACATGACAAAAACATAAGTTTGTAGGAATATCTTTTATCTTTGAGTGATTGCCAGATGATGCAAACGTGAATTAAGGGTGACTGCTTGCTCCTTTTCTCCCTCCAGGCCTCTGTACAGGAGCTATAAAGTTATTCCAATCAGAGCCACTGTGCAAACTTGTCCTGATTAGGGCTGGGCAATTAATCAAAACTTAGATTAAATCGCAATATGACCTGCTGCTATTTTCAAATCACATAAGGTGCAATATTTATTTGACCTGAAATCTGTGTCAAAATTGCAGATTTAAACGTTTTTTTTTGCAGCAGCAGCAGCAGCAGAGATGTTACGAATGACATATGCAATCATTCAGGTGCCATTTGTTTTTAGAAAACTCTACAAAAAAAATCCTTCATTTTTGTACTTTTTTTTGTTAAATATAAGAACGATAAAAAATCAATTGCAATAATGGGGGAACAAAATTGCAATTAGATTATTTTCCAAAATTGTTCAGCCCTAGTTCTGAAGGTATTTGAGGTTGAACTGCATCCACTCTTCAACTGTGCATGTCTAAAGGTCCTGCATTGCCCCATTGTTTATCAAAAACATAAGTTTGAACCTTGAGCTTTTAGTTTAACATGGGAGAAAAGCAGAAAAAGATCACTTGCACTACATGAAGTCTGTTCATTTTAAATTAAAAACAAAAAGGAGTATACAGGCATTTGATGTCAGAGACAGGCGAGGAGGAGAATTAAACGTCCACAGCAAGAGGAGAAGGAAGCAAGGAGTGATAGCAGTGCTCATTTACAACATAGGCAGAGTTAATGATTCCAAAAAAACTAGAATGAAATAACTTCAATCATCATACTTATTTAATAACAGAGTGTATGATTAGCTGCTGCAACTGTCCTCTTTGTCAGTCAGTGACTACTGAACACGGATCAAGTTATAATCAGAGAAAATGGCTTCTGCTGCTGTTTGTGATTGATTAAATGGCAGGACAGCTCTGCACATCATCTAAATGTTTTATACTGAGTAAATCCTTGATGTATGTATAAACACATCATGATCAAATGAATCCGAAATAACTAACTAGAATGATTTTAATCGCTCTGATTGCACATTTAAACATAGCTTTGTCCCAGCTTTCAAGGAAAAACTGAAATCTGCCTGCCAATGTAGTAACTCATTTATGCCAAAAGAGGGAGCTGCTGTTTTACTTATGAACGATGGTTGGCCGGTGTAGTACAACGTGGTTTTGTTTCCACAGCAGTGATGTGATAATAAGCCAACCCTGCTGTGAACAACTTCCCAAGAAACTTCTGTGCCCGCTGCAGAAGAACTTAAAGGATCAGTCCACCCAAATTCTCCATTTATCACTTACCTTAGCCTCCAGCTAAGCAACTGCATAGCTGAAGAGGTGGTCAATACAGTGCCTGACTTTTTCAGTACAATGGAAGTAAAATGGGATTTGTAACATAGTAATGAAAAAAGGCATGTTAAAACTTCAAGATGAAAGAAGAGTACCTGTTAGCTCACAGTGAACTGTTTACACAGGAACTATTTTATTCAGCTCCAATGAAAGCACTAAACAAATACCAGCTGTGCTTACCTTCTTGTTGGAAGAGCTTTGGTGTGTACAACCAGAGTCCAGGTTGTTATTGGGGGCAGACACATTGTTCCTGAGAGAGGGAGACCGCAGCCCTTCCTCCCCTTCTCCTTCCTCCTCCTCTTCCTCCTCCCTCCCACTCTCCACAGAGTGTTCAAAGTCATCGCTGTCTTGATCCATCTCCTCCTCGTCTTCATCCTCCTCTTCTTCCTCCTCGGCCTCTTCCCTCTCCTCTTCTTCCCTGCCCTGCTCCTCCCCTCCCTCTGTCCTCTCCTCCGCCTCCTCCTCCTCCTGATGACCACTGCTGTTGTTGTTCTCCTCCTCTTCTTCCTCCTCGTCCTCCTCTTCGCCCAGCGGCTGGCCTCGTAGCCGCCTCTGCTCGGACCCCCACATCCATCGCGCTCCTTTCTCCCCTCTGTTCACTTCGTTTGGAGGACCCTCGTCGTCTTCTTCGCCCTCGTTGTCTCCCCTTGGGCCGTTGCTGTTTCCCGATTCAGATGGCGCCCATGGCTGCTCTCTCTCACCATCAACCTGCGACGCCTCAGGCTTAAAGAAAACAGATTAAAAAAAGAAAACATCAAAAAATGGCACCAAAAACAGTTTTTTAGAAACCTATATAAAGACAGGTTTATGCAGTAAAATCCCAAATATTCAGACAACCTCAACCTGAAGGCCACTAATCTAATTTTAAACAGTCAATAAGAGAGCAGAGAGAAGTATGTCATCGTAGTGTGTGAATAAAAATTTCTTGAAGAATTTTTAGATAAGAAAATAACACAAAAGATATCCATCTGATGCCAAAATATAAGAGTACCACAAAGCTAGCAGTGCTAGCATGAACACATTTGCACTGAAGCTTGGCAAAAGCTGCCTTGTAGTTCCAGGTGCAGTCCTTAGCTATAGCTCTGACTCCTCCAATCATTTCTCAAAAAACTTACATTTACCCATCAATTTTACACACATTTGATCAGAAAGTTAACTTGCTAGCTGCAGGCACAGCTGAGCTTTCAGGACAGACTGACAGCTCAGGGATGCAGAGCCTGAATGATGTCAGATCTGGCAAAGCTCCATCAATATCTCCTGGTGATTACAATTGAAGATAAAAAAAATTTATTACCAGTCTGGCTGCTACTTCTAATATTGGAGTTTTCAGTTTTCTATCAGTCATGTTTGTTATTGCTAATTCCTCACATATTTCTACCATCATTGTTGGCATTATAGCCCTGTCCAACCATAAACTTATCATCTTGTAATTTTGTTGTTTCTCTTGTCCCTCCTTCTGCATCTCTCTTCCTGCTTCTCCCCGACCTCCTACCCCTTTCCAACTTCAGCCCAGCTCCAGCAGATGGCTATCAACAAGAGTCTGGTTCTGTTCAAGGTTCTTGTCTGTTAAAGAGAAGGTTTCTATCATAATACATCAAGAGCTGCATCTCACTTTGCATAAGATGTGGCTTGAGTGTCTGGCTTGGATCTTTTCCTTTAGTCAGTCCCTCTAACCAGAAGACAGAGGACCGATGTTTTAAAAGCTCATGAGATTTTCTCTTTTGCAGCATCATGTGAAGCAACATCAGTTTGTGATGACCATGCCAGCTGATTATCAATCAACTGTCAGGAGGCTTAAACAGCTGATTGTGTCTGTGTAAATATGTACTGTATTAATTCTAATAAAAACACACATTAACAGTGTTTGGTCTCAGTGCTGGATCACAGACACCTGAACAGGAAGAGAAACCTGCAGTCAATTAAAGAAACATGCAGACTTTCTCTACCAGCACATGATTTGTTATAGAATTATTTATTAGCCTAATTATTCCAAATGTAGACTACGCATATTTCATCTGATTACCATCTCTGTGTTCCATGAACACTGACTTTTTTTAGTACCATACACAATGAAAAATAGCTAGGAGTAACTTTAGAAAAATATTGGTATCAAAACAATGATCAAACCGCTGACTGATATAAACTGTTTTGACCCCACCATGACTGTAAAACAGTCAGACTTTACTTACTCTTCATAATCTAAAAATAGAAAACTACTCACCATTATAATTTGTATGCTTCTCTTGATTTTACGACCTAAAACATATCTCGCACTTTCATACTGATGTTATTAAATATAAGCCTTATATTTCACTGAAAATACTTATAAACACTTTCTAAATCCCCCCTCATCACATATTTATTCTATTGAAACTGTTGATGTTTATAATCTGTTGAGAGTATTGTGTTCGTTTAGCATCTATTTTAAGCTCCGTTTCTCCTCCGTTATTGATCACCGCTGATGTTGGGAAGTTTCATTAAAGTTCACTGTGCAGCAGAGTCCAATCAGAGTGCAACTTCCAATAAGGGGGTGTGTCTGTTAGTAAAAAGAGTTCCTGGGAGCCTGCTCTCATGTGTCTTTGCTTATTGGTCCTTAGATCTAACCCTAACCCTAACCCTCTTCTAGAGGCTTTGGAACAATCTTTAAGTTCATAAATTACTTCCAAAGACCAAAATAAACAGCTTGGGATGAGGCTAAAGAGTATGGTCTAGACCTGCCATCTTTGAGAAGTGTCTTAACTTTGGTTATGAGTTGGTGCTATAAAAAATAAAGTCTGATTAAGTGATTTATTGTCTAATCGAACAACAGAAAAACTAACCTGCAACGTCTTGATGGAAAAAACATGCCTTTATGACTTTTTATTCCTTTTGAAAGCCTAAGTTTTTGCTTAACTGATTAATAGACTTTAAACTTTTTCAATACCCCACAGGCACCCTGAGCAAGGGGTATTACACATCAGCCATGCAATGATTTCTACATGTTGATCTCATTAGGTGAGGTTGTTGAGATAAGCCCATAGTGGGTTTCTACCTCACCTGCACATGCGATTTACTTTAATTCACTTTTTGTTGTCTGAATGTGCTTTTTTTAAATGTGCCAAATAAAGACATAAAGACAATGATTTGTTGATGTTATCATCAAAGTCAGATGGATGAAATTTGTCACTAACACCTTTCACTGGTGTTGTGTTTTCATGCATAATGCATACCTTACATTGTTCTCCATCATGGAGACTAATGAGGAGTGAGTCATCTCAAAACTTAACAGTCTTTTCTCAAAGTTGCAATCAAATCAGCGGCCATGACACAAACAAACCATAGCATAACGGCAGACGGACACAACATTGCTGTGTGTCCCAAAATTTAGAAACTAATGAGCATTTATACTCAACCTGCATAAACTGTGTAATTTCCTGCTGCAGAGTCCTGACGAAAGCCAGCAATCACTGGGGAGACTGACACGTCTGAAGCAGCACAGAAGCTTACTACGGGGCTAAACTGCTATTTTACCTCTTGAGCAGTGAGCAACAAGCAGACAGGGGAGCACGGTTCACGCCTTGAGGAGTTGGGACATTTATTGTTGCACTCACAGCTGTAACAGAACATTCACCCAGCTCATCCTTTCAGCAATCAACCCTGATTTCTCCTCCCCCTCTCTCACACAGGAAGTGTGAGTGCATTTAGGTATGTATGTGGCACACTGGCTCCTCGCTTGCTTTCCTCTGGTTACAAACATAACACTGCTCCTCCTATGACAGAGATTATCTGTGATACTGGTAAAGTGGACCTTGCTTGACATAGGACCATGACAGTAGTGTGCAAGTATTTGAAGATAGGCACGGTTCACGTCTATCTTTAATTTTTTTATTTATCTTAACATTTAAAGTGTTTTTTCTCTTAGTTTCCATTCACACATTGCAGCTTTTCTCTCATTCTCATATTTTGATTTAAAGAAAATCATCCAACCCATATTTGTCAATTGTTATGTTTAAAACTAAGACAAAAATGTTGCTTAAATTTTGATTCTTACTGGCATATTACCTCAGTAGCAGCTATTAAGTAAATGCAGGAAAATCTACCTGAACAGCCAGGTAAGTGTTTCAATAGGGAAACTAGATGATGAATGAAATAGTTGTTGGTATTATCACATACAGTTGTTAGTGGGTGTAGTAGTAATTCATGCTCAATGGCCATTTGTCAAGCCTGTAAAGGACCACAGAAAGGGTTGGGGTAAGGGAATCAGCTGTGGCCAGCAAATGCACACATAGCTTTAAAAAAAATGCATCAGCTTTAGCAACGCCTCTGACCCTCTCTGCTGTCTCATCCAGGGCTTTTGAATACAAGCTGGGATAAGTTGTTAGATACCTGTTTGCTCTGGGGATTGGCACCTCTGGGTGAGGTTGTCTGATATTCATAAGCATTTCTGACATTTTTCCCAAACACAGATTACCCACAAAACTGATAAAAAGACGCAGACGGTTCTTTGAGTTCTGCCGTATCCACTTATTAACAGTTAAATTACTTTTCTTTTCGTGTGTTTTGTTGCATCTGCTGCTTCTTTTTCATTTTCTGTTTTATAGAGGTTAACAAATAATAACAAACATGACTTGGGTGTGGATGCTGCCATGTGTGATGACTTTTTCTCCACTCAGATGTTTTTGTTGCACTGAGCTGTGACATCTGAACCAAGAAAGTTCAGCACAGAGGCCTGCATGTCTCTCTTCATCCTTTTTACTTAAATTGTTGTGTCTACTCCTGTAACCCTTATAAACAAGTGCTAAAAGAATCCAATTATGTCTGTGAGCAGCTGCTGCTATATACAAGATAATCAAGCTGATTTAGGGTCTCAGCCCCCCTTTATAATAAGACTAGGCAAAGTTAGGATTTTTTGATGGTGCTGAAGATTATCATGACAGATTGTTCTCTGTTGCAGGGTCTGTAGGAGTAATCCCATCTGCTTGGAACAACATTGTGGATACACTCATTTCAAATCATAAATATTAGATCTAGCGTTGTCCAGTTGTGTGGGGGGAACCCTGAGGACAGCCAAGCATGATTTTCTGTGGATTGAAACAAAATGATAGCCAACTGGGGAGAGCTGACTGAAGCAGAAGCACTACAATTACAGTAAAACATCTTCTACTTTAACATGGAAGGCCTTTGAATTCATCCATAGATTTTATGTTTTTTTAGTCCTCTTTGAATTTTTATTCAAAACAAGAACTGTCCACAAACTAGGATCCACAACTGCACAGAAAATACCTAAAACAGGCAACAGGAATGTGGCTAATTTCCTTAATATTGTGGTACACTGAGAGATTTTGCTAGATTTGTGGTTTCATGGACTTTGTTTTTCATGACTGGTATTTGTTAGCGTCTGGTGTGCTGTTGGATATATCCCTGCTCTCCACCCACCATAGGAACAAAACTATTTAATTTGATGTTTTTGTCCCCGTTTGTGGGGTGTCTCTCATATTTTCAACATCTGGTAAGATTTTAAAAATCTTTCAGTGTGGGTGAAAGCTAGCAAAATGTCAGGCCATCAGTTTTAGTCCAGGAATTTCTTTGAATCTCACTTGTATTTGAGTGTTATCAGTCAGCACTAAGGCCTACAAATGAGAATCTGTATCAGCTTTGAAAATCCAAACATCTCTAACCATGACATAAACAGCTGTATTTCAGTCGGTCTTACCCTTTGCTGCAGCTGCCCTTCCTCCTCGACTACCCGGTTCATGTGCTCATCCTCGTCCCCCTCCTCTGCCGCCTGCTGAGGTGCCCGGGCCGTGGAGGAGGCGTTACCTCGCACCGCCGGACCCCCCGGCCCTCGACTTCGCCTGCTGCTGCCGCCCCCCGACAGCAGATCCTGGTTCATTTCCAAAAGCCAGCTTGCTACCTCCTGGACCTTCGCTAGGCTGTCTGAGGAGGAGAAAGGTTTGGCATTCTGCAGAAAGACACACAAAAAAAGAAAAAAGTGCAAAGATGGTCAACATTTGTTATTTATTTCTCTTCTGTTGGATTTCGAATACTAAAATCAGACAACTGGTCTGTTTGGGCATCATGTACACAAAAAAAATGCAAGGTCATTGCATCTAAAGTATGAATATCACTCTTTAAATTCTATTTAATCCTCAAAAACAAAAAACATTTGCTATGGGACCCACACTACTGCTGGTCAGCAACAGAAAGGAAAAAAGGTGGGAGTGATTGTGTTTGGCCTCAGATCACACAGCGTTTGGATGGGGAGAAAAGCCTTGAGAGCTTCTAGTGTTCCAGCCTCCAGCAAAGCCAATAAACAAAGTCCAATCTGTCAAATTCAAAGGCTAAACATGGCTTAAATGTTCCAGAAGCTACTCCAAAATTTGTCCTAAGGATTTGTGTAGTCTACACTCAAGCATGAGACAGATGAAAGACATCATGTAGATCATTTTCAACCTGATGTGACGCTGCAACAAGTTCAGCATTTGATGATGCTGAACAAACACAGACGTCACAGAGATTGTTTCTCAGACTACAAACTGTGTTTACATTTTATCTGTAGTGAGGGAGATTTTCTATATGAAGCAGCAAAAGGGACAAGAATCCAACTCAAGGATCAGAGCTAATCTATCATCAAGGCTGCATTTCTTTGGTGCTGAAGTTCCTCTAAGTCCACCTGTTCTTTTACTTAATGGCAACGGACTGCACATTCATTGCTGCATTACTTTGTTTGAAGGGTAACTGACCAAGATGGATAAATACAGGAAATATGGACAGAGAGAAACACACAGACTAAACATCAGCCAGGCCTGTAGAGAAGATTCCATCCCATGGCTACATTCACTGTGACCACTAGGAGGTGATAAAATTCAGGCTGCAATAAACTTCCAAATTAATAATTAATCATTGAAAATTAATCATCAGTATAACATTAGTAGAAATTAAATAGTACTGATACTAATGGCAATACCATTGCTGCAAAAAATAAAGTCCTAGGCACTGTATGATGGGAAATTCCTTTTTTATTTAAAAAATACAGGCAGACTCCTGCATGCTGTCCAATCTGCACAAATGCATCTTGGTACCAGAATAATGCTGAGGTTTTGGGCAATATGGACAGTGTGCTGTAGTTTGCTTGTAACTTTTGGTTGATTCATGACACGTTCTTATCATTAAAATGTAGATTCTATAAAGTTTTGACAATTTTCCATACTATTTGTTACAGCTGGGCAATTAATAGATCACAAATCACAATATAGCCTGCTGCAATTTTTAAATGGCCGAAGCGGCAATATTTCTTTAACTTGAAATTAGTGTCAAAAACACCAGCGATATTATTCATTATAAATCATGCAATAATTCCGTGCCATTTTTTTTTAGAACAGTCCACAAAAATCCTAATTTCTTAATTTTTATATATTTTCTTGATTAAATATAAAAATGAAATAAAAATCATCACTTCCTTCAACACAACAATTCATTTCCAATTTGCATTATGAGTCAAAAACAACACAATAAGATATTTTTTAAAAACTGTTCACCTCGTTTAATTTAATGGTGTTTTGGTTTTTATATAGAATGATTTATCGCTTGTGCATGTTGGAAAAGACATAAGATGTGGAACTTACGGAATAATCACATATCAAATTGCAGTCGCAATATTGGGGAAAAATATCGCAATTACATTATTTTCCCAAATCATTCTGCCCTACTATTTATCAATAAGATATCAGACTGTATTGAAATTAAATATGTGGAATAAAAAAAAGTATGCAGTTTTAACATGTGATTAAATATGCAATATGTGGCATGACTGATTTTTAAACTCATCTTTAGGCTTGTGCACCTCCATTGTTTTTGTTCTAAAGCTGGTAATATAATATATAAAACTCTGATTGCTTCAACGAGCAATATCCAAAGACTTAAACCACAGATATAAAAGACAGTCTAAAATCAACACATCTGACATATACCGACTATAGTTTAATCACTGATGTTTATTGTTCTGTCTCCTCTATAGCGATAATATTCTAGTAGTTTATTATAAAAGAAGTTCAAGTTACCACCCTAAACTCTGAAAAAATAACTAATAAACAACCCTTTAAAAGTCTCATCACATCCCCGTCAGCATCACCTACCACAGTTTTCTAGGTTGTTTTTTCCTATCTAGCACTAACACAAAATCACATGATAGTTTCATAAATCTGAGTATCTATTTAAATAAATAACAGGTGGTTCCACTGGGAGCAGTGCTTCATTTTATCCTGTTGTACTCCATTACACCCGACAAAATCTGCAGTTGTATCCACAGACAAACTCTGCACAGATCTCCCACCTGTGCAAACTGCTCCACAGGAGAACTAAGTGAGAGAAAAATAATAATACAATACAACAGCCAGCTATATTTCCTTAAAAACAGACATGAAACTCTAAGATCCAAGGTGTGGTATAATCGTGGCTGACTGATATATCAATACAGGACTGATATTTAATTCAATTTGTTGTCGTATATACTTGTTTTTCTTCTTTTCTGTTTAGATATTCATGAAAATATGTTATAGATAAAACAAGTTGTGCTGACTTAAAAAGATTGATGTCCTGTATGCAACTGAACATCCCAACATTATTGAATTTGGGGTGGTAATATTGGACTACACAGTGCTGATTTTATTCTACTTGACATCAAAAAGACAAGCACCAGTAAATCAAATCTCTGTTGTGAGTCTGACTAGCAATCTATCTGAGTATAAAAGAAAACAAAGCCAGACAGGTACAAAATGTCTCTGAATTCATAAATGCCTGCTCTTCAGATCAGATCATAGTCCGCAACATGGTTTCAAAACTGGAGAAGAAGAATATTAGCAATATTATGGCTGCTCCAATAATCAATAATACCATATAATCCTGCTAAAACTAATTTATTTCAAATTAACCCCAACCATCTCTTGTCTATAGATGATGATTAATTATTATTACTTCAACAAAGAATAAAAACAGGCTCTCAGAAAAAGTCTTGTAACCATTCTCACCATCTCTAAATGCAGGTGTCATACATTTATGAACAGCTCTGTTCATTCAAAGAGAAACGAAAAGGCTTATTTTGTCAAAAGTCTCCACATTGGTAGTTTGTAAGCCCCGTGTGCAGAGGCTGTGTCCTCAAGAAGGACTGCCGAGGTTCAAGAGGTTCAAGTCTAACCTTTTTCTCTTTTCAAGCATGTCATTCCTAACTCTCTATCAGATTTCCTACTCCAGTCACTGCCCTGTCTCTTAAATACAGCCATAAAAAAGTCCAAAAATGTTTTTTTTTCAAGTCCTCTCAGTAACCCACAGTGATGGGATGTTGTAACTTAAAAATTTAAAAAATAAATAGCCATCCTGCAAACTGGCTGAGTAATAAGGAGAATCAATCTAAATGTATAAGCTATTTCTTCTTTGCACTGTGGAGCTCAGTGTCAGCAGGTTATTTTGCTGCTGTTTATTGCCCTCAAAGATGCAGATGACTTTGGCTGTACTGTTAAAATACATGCAGCATGTAATGCACATGTAACCCATGTCATTAAATATTAGTATCAGCCAAAATGAGTTTTAAAATACTGGCATAACGGCTACAGCAAAAATCCAATATTGTGCATCCCTATGAAATACTCCCTGGTTAAACTACTAAAAATCAAACCATCTAAACATTCAAGTTCTATACTAACTCGACTCTACTGTGGTAAGAAAGCTAATGTAAATAAAGGTAAGTGGGATGTGTGACTCATGGATTTGTCAGGTCCAAGTGGTGTGGGTTGAGTAGGGAGCATGCTAAACAGTACCCTCCTTGAGTTCTGATGACTTCCACTTATACATATTTAACAGTTTTACAAGTTGTAGGAAAATAAATACTCCACTGAAGCTTCTGCATGTGAGGAGAATATTCTGGGAAGTTACTACAGGTGCAGGAGAGATTGAACATCAGATATTCAGCAAACATGAAAAAAAAATTGTAAGTAGCTGTGGATCACAAGACAGTTTACACATCAGTACAGATACTCACACACACTCTTTCCTCTTGTCTACCTCATAGATGCGCGGTGAGCCCGTATAGAAAATATGCCACACACAAATTCAAAGTGTTGTAGGGCTGAACAATTTGGAAAAATAATCAAATTGCAATGTTTTATTTTGAATGTCAAAGATGAAGGCAATTTAGCATGGATTTGGGATGATTCAGTCGCATCCATATTTTGTAACCAGTTCTCTCTAGTTCCAAGCTTTTCCTCTCTTGATCTATTAGCTAGTAACATTTAAAGATTCTCTTTCAGACGCATGTCAGGCCAGCTTCTCACCACTGGTCAGACACATCACTGAGAAAAAGTACATTTTTGTCTGTTGAATTGAACATAATCTGGGGTAATGTAGCTTTAAAAGGTGCCAATGGGCTTCTAAATGCCCACATGAGGCCTGTGGCTAATCTTAACTGTGACAAATTAAGGCTCAGCCTTGCAGACTGCAGTTTCCAAATCTCCTCCATGCACTACATACGAGATGAGAAAATGTATTTGGGAGGCTCACACACTTTATCAGACTCAGTGAAAAACCAATTGCTTTGACCTTGAAGAAAAAGTCACTGGTCCTTTTGTCAGGCAGCCTTCTCCCCGTCTCGGCTGTACGGTCGCACTGCTGTGGTGGGAAGCATTAGACCTATCTCAGATTGCAGTACCCCCCATCCCCTCGGGACTGCCGGTTCATTGCTGTGAGCTGAGAAGAGGAAGGCTATGAATAGCTAAAGTTGTCCCTGCCTTTTACCGGAACAAACGAGGTTCCGTCATTAGTTTCCTAAACACAGAATAAAATGTGCTTGTTGGTAAAGATATTGCGGGAAAACAGGATAAGAGGCTGACGCACAGTAAGCATGTGCTGATGATGAAACCTGGCAAATATAACTGAGTTTTGATTTGTTTATTTACAAAGGACTTCAGTGTTCCTGCTTTGATACCATCCAGAACCATCTAGTTTAAAAATGTCATGATTCACTCTTTAAAAGAAACGGTTGCCACTTGAATGCTCTGTTACAGAAGCAGAAAAACTTTTAACATTTTAAAAAAATGCTGTTTTGAATGGGCTTTTGGGTCAGCTAACAACCGCAACAGTTCTCTAGCAGAACTTACATGGAGAACAAAGTCTTGGCACATGTAGTATTTCATACACAGATTTCCTTCTTCAGTCTCTATTCTTAGTCCTGCAGAGCTATTGAGTGTCAAAAATAGCTTTAGGAAGCTGAGGAGGGCAGGTGTGGGTTTGTTTTTCCTGTAACAAATGGGCAACAACGGTACACAGAGGATAAGGAGCCTCTGAGAGCAAGCACAGAAGATGTGATCATAGATGTCTTTCCACTGGTTATGAAACGCTGATCCCAAAGAAAATATAAATTAGTGTTAAACATTAAAAAACGTTACTAGAAGAAGATCTGGTGCAATATTCATAAGGAAGAATTTTCTGTTTGCTTGGTTTAGGGTAAAAAAGATAGAATGTCAAGCATGTCCATTTAATTATTGAGCTTTTCTGCCCTAAAAATAACATTCAAGAACTTAAAATCATTAAATATGTTTACAGAAAAATTGTTGGTTTTCCACCCTAAATCATCCCAAATATCTTTTTTTTTTGTTCGTTTTTCCTTCTTTTTTTTAAGCATTCCACAACTCTCCCTCAGTGTTTTGCGACCCCGGTCAAAGATCCCATTATAATCTTAACACTTGCTTAAAATCGTCCTTATGTCCGTGGTCTCCTACACTTGTAAAAACAGCTAACATTTAAAAGAGTATGTAAGTGAATGTGGACCAGCCTTAAGAAAGTCTGCTCATCTTTCTGGCGGTCTAAGAAGCAGACAGCCCCCACTGATGGGAGGGGAGAGGGGGCGTTGGGGGTTCTCCAGTGGGTGCTGCCAAGTTGGCACTTCATAGATAATGGCACAGCTGTGGCACACACAGACATTACTTTAGCCTTGTTTAGAGACACAACATGGGGCACTTCAGCAAGAGCGGGCTTCTCTTGGAGGGGTTTGGATGGAGTTCTTCTTTATACGCTCAGGGCAACAGGTATTCACTAACTTTCTATGGAAATTACAAGGAGCTGCTTACCTGCTCATGCTGCCACGCAGCTGATATCAAAACTTATTTTCCACCTCTACAGATAAAGAACAAGACAAATGGTCTTGTGGGTTTGTGGGTTACTTTAATATGGAGTAGTGTTAGAGCTACATCGCTACATCACTCCATCCCTTTTCATCTAGAGTTGTGCTCAAAGCCACTCCAGGATACTAGTGAAATCTGCCTGGGATGTTTTGTGTCAGCAGAAAGCAATTTTAGGAATGTTTAAAGCCCCCTTTGAAAAATTTTATAGAATGGTATTGATGCATAACACTGAGAAATAAATTACACTGAGAAATAAATGTCAAAATTCAACAACTTAGATGAAGCATACAGATTACCCTTTATTGCATTACCAGCGCACACCTGACCATAGCACCTGACTAATTAGCCCACACAGCTTATTATCAATATCAAAAGATATTGATTTTGCCAATATCCAACATGCTGATATTTCCAAACTCATTTTAGTCGATACCGATATATTCACACTCTTTTAACTGTAAAGAACACCAAGTATCTTTTGGTTTAACTGTGGCTCAGTAGATAGAGTATCACAATCAGACAGTTGTGGGTTCAAACCACAGCTCCTGCAGTCACATGTCCATGTGTCCTAGGGCAAGACACCTAACCCCATTTGCTCCCACAGCTTCATCAGTAGCATGTAAACGGGTATGGAAGTGTGTGAATTGAGATTGGCTAATTTTGATGTCCATAAATGTGTGAGTGAATTGGCAGGTGTGACCTGCAGTGTAAAAGTGTTTTGAGTAAAAGCCCCCCTTGGACTGACATGAAAAAATAAGGACATCATTTTGGTCAAAATAAACATCAACTTTAATTCTGCTACTACCCAAAGACCATTGTATGAATTATTTACAAGTGACATGTCATGATTTTAAGTAATACGTGCAAATCTAGTTTTGAAAACAAATAGATCTTTGTCATAAAAATATAGCTCTTAAGTCAAAATGGGGGGAGGGGGGTGCATTTTAGAGCCACAAAACATGTATCCTGAAACATATAGATCTCAAGGTCCTTGCACACCAGATGCGTCACTTCTGATCTCCACAGATGGTCGCGACAAAATTCACCTCCAAATTATCAGCATCTTTATGCCATTTGTTCACATCTCCCTTAATGTGTAAAGGCCTTTAGATTATTGAAAAGAGGCCCATTTATTCACATGCACAGTCTAAACAACTAGCAGGAGTGCCTTTATCAATACCCATTAATCATGTCACATCTGGTGTTGTTCTAGGCAAATTATTTCAAATCCAGTTCAGCGCAAATTACTCAGCTGGCCTTAAGTTCACACTTAAAAGATAGTCAGAACAGAGTATTGCACTATTTATTTCAGACAAGATCACAGCGACAGTGGGTGATAGATGGAAGCTGATTCACAGAATGTGGCCAACATTAGCAGTTTAAGAACTGCCAGCCTTGCATCCTCTTTCAGGGTAATCTCAGGTGCTGAATGTCATCACAGTTCTCCAATCATATGTGAGTATGACCTGACACAGCTGATGTACAACGTGATCCATGAGACTGTATCGATACTATCACTTCACAGTTGTTTACATTCTGGTTAAGAGCCTTTAGGGAGCATGGCAATAACTGAAGCTATAGTGGCCAAGGTTAGCAAGCAGCTTCATTACAGTATAGACAGAGCATTTAAACAAGATTACAGGACTGAGCTGTTAAAAATATTATTAAACAGTTTAATGACTCTGGTGCCAACCACCAAGGTATCAAAGAGACTGTTTTTGTTAAGTTTAAATTACAAAATAACTTTACTTAATACCTTTAAATGATAACTCATAAGTGAAAATTCTTGTGTCACTGTTGTGAGGTAGCATCGTACCCTGAATCCACCTTGGCCAGCAGACATGATGTCAGCTCAGAAAATAAAAGCATAAAAAAGGGTTGTGTATGATGATAATTTCAAATCCTTCATGTTCAATGAGCTCACATGTTTGATAATGGATTGTGAAAACTGCAATCCCATGGGGGGGGCTGAAATGTGACAATGATTTCCAGCCTTGAAAAAGATGACACCTGACTTTAAAGAGGCTCAATCGTTTCAAGGCTGGATACAGCGGGCACATAAACCCTGGTGAGAATAAGGAAAAGAAAATTAGAGGAGTGAGCCAAACACCTCCCAAATGGCAGCGATAAATCACGGCAATGTGACCTTAATAGAACAGTGGGAGAGAGGAGGAAATATTGGCTGTTAGAAAAGCACATGCTGTATTAACAGATACAGATTGAGTGCATGTATGTGGCCACGTTTAGATTTCAAATATTAACAGTGGGATGTTTATGAAGGCTGAGCAGAGAACTGTTGGGGGTTTAAAGCAAACTGCTGATGAGAGTTGTCACACTAGAATTTATACTTCATTATGATACGATTAAAAAAAAACAAAAGAATTTCAGTCTTAGGCCCTCAGTATCTTTTATTTCCATAGTTTTATTGTCATATCATCCAGAGTAGAAGATGCCCTTTTAATAGCTATTTTTCTATTGATTAAGTGAGCTGCCTCATATCTACTGGTGTGATAAAAATACCACAATAAATGCCAACACATGCGTCACCTTGATCACAAGTGCAGCCACCACCGTCAACCACAGTTCATGACATGAAAGGAGAGAAAATTAGGTATTGTTAGTGGCTGCTTTGCTGCACAGAGCATGCTGGGATACATAGTGGCATTGACTCTGCTGTTAGTTTCACTTTTTCACAGGTTTTCGCCTTCATTAGATCATCATCATGCAGTGACAAAAATCAGTAGTGAACTGTTTGGAGCAGCAGTTCTCTAAGTGCCTGTCCTCAGGTCCCTCCACCTCCTCACTGAGAAACCACAATCAAAATCTGGAGCCATTTTTTAATACACCTTGTTTCCAGTGATGACATATATTTGAAATTTTTACGACATCTCAGGAAAATTATCAACTTTAAAAGAAAACAAGCTTCTTTATTTCAAGATTAAATTGTTTTAAAAAGTGAATCTTAAAAAAAGAACAATCAAAATATACTCACTGCCACAACAAATGGAGTAAAATCAAATAGAAACACATTCGCAACCCACAGAAAGCAACTCCACAACCCACTGTAGGGTCCCAATCCACCAGTTGAGAATGTCTGGTTTGGCAAATAAACCCTGACTGCTGATTTGATCAAAAACTCTCAGCCATTAAAGACAACAAGACCACTTCATGGGCAGTGCAACATTACGCAAGTTGGTCATGAGCTGTGGATCAGTACTACACAACTATCATTGTTATCACAGGCTGAGGGCACAACTACTGTGCTAGCAGTGAAAACTCCACATGGCAAAAACAGATGATTCAAAAAGAGTAGGGATGCAGGCTATTGGATTTTTGCAGATACCTGTTATGAAAATAATGATACTGTATACCGTTAGACTCACAGCATAATTGCCTAAGTCATATTTTAGGGTTTTTAGGGAATATAACATATTTTGGCAAACACAACAGGTTTCATTTATAGTGTAACAGTAAGTTCTACCAGGTGTGTGAACAAGTTTCTTAAAAAGAAAAGCCACAACAAGGACTACATAAATAAAAGTGACTTAATAGATAATAAATAGATGAATTAGGCATGTAGTGATTATGGACTGTAACAAGCACTGATTGGCTGAGGATTCAGGCAATAAGGCACAACGAATCAGTAGCGTTAGGAGAGTAGAGTTAGGCAGATATCACAGTTTGGCCAAAAAATGACTTGAAAAGACTGTACATTTAAGGATGAACAAAGACGGAAATTCTAGTCTTAAGACAAAACTTTGAAGTTTAAGGAATGAGGATGAACAAAGAAAAAGAGCTCAGCTGATGTAGGTCTGCTAGTCCTGCCTGAAACTCCACAAACGTATTCATACATTCTGCTGATGTTTAAAGCAGTATAGGGCAATATTTACAATCAACATATTTGCTGTTAAAATCTGCATAATTTTTAAAATCTGCTGATATAGACCGAACCTTTCTAAGCAGATGGATTTGTGCTGAACCAAAAACAATTGCTGCAATTGTTGTGTGGGGTTGAGATGTACTAGCTGGTGTATACAATGTTTACTGCCAGGGTAGTGATTAGCTTGGATGTAGCTAAAGAAAAGCAGCAGTTTAATCAGACTTAAACAACTGTTATTTTATTAAAACAAGCTCAAAGAACAACACTGGGAGTTCCCTTGGCAGAGAAGAAGTGTTTGCAATTCACACTGATTCATAAACTACAGCAGAATTTTGAGCTGAGGTTACTGCCAGAGGTGCACATGCATACCATGTGCTTACAACCCTCATTTTGTCCTGTCACTCTGATTGGCTCATCAGCAATGTGACAGACAGAATGCTCATCCAATCACCTTTCAAGATTTTTTTTTTTTTTTTAAAGTCCTGCTCTTCCCAAACACTTTGTATTGGAGATTTCTCAGCTGAATACATCCCATGCATTGAATATATGAAATCTGGCATGTCAAGTTAAAGATAGTGAACTGCTGAAGCTTCTCTCTATACTGATATCCTCCTCCTAATATCCAGCATTGCTTAAAAAAGCACTACAAAGCTGCACAGAAACTTCACAATGCTGACACTAATGAACATGCTGACACTGACATGCAGGAGGTTAGTTTAAACCTTTGATTTTCTCCAGGAGTCTCCAAAACAGTCTGAATTTTGTACATGTGCAACTGCATTAAAGTGCTGGCAAACTGCTAAACATTGGCAAAGTTTTGGCACTGAAATCTGAATGTTTTTGTTATTTAGACAGTTATTAGTGTCAACTATAATTCCTTTATTTTTATTTGTGCAATTAAGACAGTGATGTCACTTTCACAGCAGCAGCTGTTTCTCTTTAAAAGCTTCATTACTTCTTCTTATAATCAATCACAAAATTTATGGAGATCGTTTTGGTTCAAAACATCAAAACAAAGTATTACAAACATTCTGGACACCTTGATATATATAACGAGCAGGAAAAAAAGTAAATTGAATGCAGTTGTTTTCTGAATAGAAATGCTTTGAGTCAGGAGACTCATTATAAGAAAGTGTTTACAAGGATTCCTACAAAGTCAAGAAATCCTATAAATACACTGTTTTGTTGAGCCCTCTGTCTCAGATTTAATGCAGGTCCTATGAATCGATGGCTCTATTTCCAGCCGGTGCCCTGTGATGTCTCAGAGGAAGAAAGTGAAACCTAACTCTCTGGGCTGTTTGATGGAGAGACCACACTCCTCCACATCCACATTTTACCGTTAAGTACTTTATTCTGTGACAATGCTTTCTCAAAACAATAAATTCTGCTCAATAAAAGGGAGAAGGTTTTGTCTATAAGCACTACGCCTCCTCTGAGACTGTCACTCATCATCTCTTTTTCTTTTGAATCGTTGCCATGCAACGGCCCAATAACACCACAACATTTTCCTTTGTGGATTTTCTATCATTACTCATGAGGGCTTAAATCTTCTCAGAAACTAAGAGAATCACTCTCTGCTACTGTGGAAATGGCCGACAGCCAAAGTGACTGTGGAGGGGACTTAAAATCTCAGTCAGAGCCCGCCAACGACTCAAACAGCCATGTGCATAACAAACAATGAAAGAGGGAAAACCCGAGGAGCTCCAGCTATGAAGCCTGTGTTAGAGCTAAGTCACACTCCCGCTCACACACTGCTGGCACGTGCACACAGCACTCTCAGATGCACACAATCTTGTTTGGCTTTTATTTGTTCCATTAGGAGAAGCTTTTCCTCCGATTGATGTGGGGCAGCAATTTCTGTAAACCACAGGCCGTCTAAAGGCATCCATTTAAATGACTCTGCCAGCTGAAAGCAAGTCCACTGTTGTCAAGGCAGCAAGACAGCCATTAAATCACCTGCGTCTATTAAAGAATCAATTACTGGGCTGCTGCTCTCCCTGGTAGCAAGTTCTTAGAGCTAAGAAAGAGTTTCTGAAAGCAGATAAACAAGGACACTGGACTTAGCATGTGGAGCTTTCTGCCACATGCTGTCAGGCTCTGAATGTTTCCCGCCCTGCACACAGATAGGGAGCTAAGAGGCGGCTGATAAGGAGGCATGGGGACACAGATTACCTTGGGTTGAGGTTGGCAGCCAGTGGCCAGGCGGTGCAGCTGCTCTGAAGTCTGGCTGGAGAAAAGATCTGAGCAGCAAGCAGTGCGGCCCAATCTCTTCATCAGAGAGGAGATGATGCTGCAGCCACAGCCACACATCGACTTGCTCATTAGGAGCCGGACTGTTTCTGGGGGTTAGAAGACGTGAGAGGAAAAGGAAAGCTGCGCAGAACTGCAGCTACTTTCTGCTGAATTCCTTCAGTTGTCCTGTTGCTCAAATGTATTCCACATGGTGCTGCTCCACAGGTACTCCATCTCTGAGATGAGGATACAGAAACCAATGCTCACTTTAATCCAAATAGAAGGAACATGAGTTTGGAAGTAGAGTTTGTGAGTCCATTTCTCTCGGGCTTTCTTCCCACTTAATCCACTCCCAGCATTGGACTTGTATCAGTAAACAGCCCACAGCTCCTGCTGTAGCTCCCCTCGTGTTCCAAACTCACTCTGATCCACAAAACACCTTCATCTGATGAAGCAAATCTCACCCAGGATGCAATGTCTGCCACTACTCCCCTTCTGTCTCCTTCAATTTCCATCCGTTTCTTTCCCCTCCCTCTGCTGCTGTGCGATGAGGATGCTATCCCCGTCAACGCTGCCACCGCCACCACTGTACACCAGCCCCCCTCCTCCCTCCCTCCCTCCGCCGCCACCACCACTTGCAGCTCCAACAGCAAACCACTCAGACAGAGCTCCTCCAACTTCCCGATAAAAGTGCTTCTCTCGTATGACATCGGAGCTCCTGTTCGCTCCATTAATTGAGGAGGCAGTGGACAGAATATTAGAAGAAATCCAAGCCACTCTGCATGCACCAGGAGGACTGATAAGCAGGATACACTCAGAATGCGATGGGGGAGGGGTCCAGGGTGAGCATTTAGGAGACAATAACTGAGCAGACTGGATTCTTGTGGTAATAATCTGTCACTGTGGTGGAGATGCGGCTGATGACTGCTGCGATAATCAGTGAAATGGATTAAAAAATGCTCTCTGACTGAGCCGGGAAGTGGAAAATAAACCCTCCGAAATCCTGGTAATGTAGGTGTTAAGATAAACTAGACTGAGCATGCATACAGCCTGGATGTTTGTGTTTAGTGCAACATCCACGTCTGAATGTATTATAACTTAAACACCTGTCCTGCCTTCAGTGAGACTGTTCACCTCATTGTGGATATTTGACCTTATGAATCTACCCACACACAGGGACGACACAAATATTATTCCATACTGAGGCTAATAGTCACAAGAGCTAATGAGGCAGTGGGAGGGAGAGACAGCAACAGGGAGGAGAGGCAATAATGACAACAAAAAACAAGAATGGGTCCTCTGTTAAAGAAATGGCATCAGCTTTCTATTAATAGCACACACATAATAAAGCTAATTGACTATTCCCAACTACTGTCTGCTGGCAGCAACAAATCAAGAAAAGCAAAATGGCATTACAACAACGAAGCCACAAGGACACACAGCAAACAAAAATATCACACTATGTAAAGTGCATCTAAAGCATCCTAGAGCCAGCTCCCTTCATGCCAACACAGACATATTCTTTACCTCAGCTCCTCTAACACATGACCATCACAGCATGGCCACCTTCAACAAACCCAGGATGTGTATAATCAAGCTCCAGGTAGTGACAATGCTGATACTATCTACCCTCGCACATGGCTCATAATTGCCACCACGAAAGACAACTATTCCTGGTGCAAATATCACACATGAAAAACAACTGCGAAGAGCTAGCAAGAGAAAATGGAAAAAGAGAAACGTGTGAAGAAAGAGGTTAGGGAAAACAGAGACAGGGTGAGGTACACTGGTCTGGGCTGGCACTCACCAATGCCAGGAAGTGCTCATGAATATGATGATAAATGGATACTTGAAGCTGTGATTTGGTTTGCACTTAAGCTCCTAGAGAGAACTTTTGGTTTGTGTCGATTTTGATGTCCCATTGTGGACAAGGCTCTCTTTCCTTGAATTGTCCTGTGTTTGTGTAAATTGTGATCTGACTTTAATTGAGAAAAAATATCCACCACTTTTTCAAAAAGAAAACAAGTCAAATGTATAACTCACTTTGGAACTTTCCATTAAAAAAATGACAAAATAGAGCAGATCTTTAAACTGATCGTTTACAGACTAATGTTCAGTAAAAAAGATAACTTCTTCAGTTCAGATTAAGGTTATGAATCGTTTCTTTTTTGTGATACCGGTGCTAAATTTAGACTTTTTATACAGTGCCAGTGCCTAACTGTACCTGAATCAGAACTTTTGAGAGCAAAAAATGTGTCTAAAGTAAGAAGAAAAGCTGTCTGGATATCATAAATGATTCACAGAAACATCTTTATAAAATGCAAGTCAAACATGGGAGAAGAGAAGGAAACTAGGGATGCACGATATTGGATTTTTGCCGATATCCAATATGCCGATATTTATAGATTCATTGTAGCCGATACCGATATCAATACTGATATTTGAATATGTTTTATGTAACTAAAAATTCAGTACTTTGAACGCAATTTTAGGTTTGATGATGAAAAAAGAAATAAACTTTGCTTCTTAAAACACACTTTCAAGTTTAAAGAATGAGAATGAAAAAAGAAAAAGATCTCAACTAACATAGGTCTGTTGGTTCAGCCTAAAAATCCACTAATTTATAAGTATATAAGAACAAATTTTACAGTTTATATATGCTGATATACATGTCCAAAATGTCGTCTGTAAATATCTGCAAAAATGTTGATATCTGGCCAATAATATCGTGGATCTCTAAAGGAAACCTTTGTAATTTAACACATAAATCACTCAAATTCCATAACATATATCTTGCCTTTCATTTGGGGTGGCAGGGGGGTCACATTGGGGTGGCGGGGTATCAATTAAGTATCGATATCTGCGTTGTAATTCAGTCTGGTAGGTACTGTTTGTGTACCATGTCTGTACCGGATTCCGACACTCGTCCCTAGTTCAGATAAAGTGAACAGCTTCCAGATGCACTACATCCACCATGTGTTGATACTACTGCACTACAGGCACCAGTAAAAATAACAGCTGGTTGAATGTTCAGCATTTAAAAATCATTTAAAAATAAATAAAAAAACTTAGTATCTCCAGTTGTATTTCCAAACAAAAGCTGCCACAAGAAGGAGAGAGGGTTGCCCCGTTAAACTGTCACAAATATTTTGGCACAGTTTTGGCACCCAAATGTTCCCAATGCAATGTGCAATGTTAAAAGTGCTTTAAGTGTTGGTACTTAAACACAAGATACTGAGGCGTTGAAAATAATCTTTTCTACGATGCACTGCAATGATAATACTGCACCAGTACAAAGGAAGAACACAACTGATGCATGCTGACTTTGCTCAAAGGTATTCACTTCGCAGGCGGACGTACGGTGAAACAACCAAATGGTAACCTGTTTCCCTTTTAAACAAGGCTGATATTGATTATTTCAACTGCAGTGTATTATAAATGGTGCAGCTTTTCTTGTCTTTACAGTTTTAATCCCAACACCTGATGCTGCAAGAGTCTGCAGAGTGCAGGGACAGTCCACCTTTGGAGAAAATTCACATTGTTCAATTAGTTTCAGATTTAAGTTTTTGGCAATTTTGGTCCTCAATAGGCTTCAAATTTCAGTATTCATTTTGTCCCTGTTTGTATTTTATCATCTTTGTCATGAGAATGTTTAACATTGCAATAATAAAACAAACTCCAAAGGGTTCTTTTATACTTAAAAATTCCAGAAAGATTTTTTTTAATCTGGCAGGTGTATGCAACCAGTGTGTGAAGAATTATTTTACTTCACCCTGTTGTGCAACAAGTGAATCAGACAAGGTCAATGCAAATAGTTAAACAAGCTCCTTTCACATTAATGAATTGTGTCTCTTCTGTTACATATGAGTTGTTATATTTTGTTGTCTTGGTATATTTGCAAAACCAACAGAACCCAATGAAAACTACCATTAGCTGTAAGCCATCTAGCCAGCTGCCTATTTACTGGCCTTGTTGGTGATTATTCTTCCACTCTGAATGTAACTGCTCTCTTCTTTTTATTTTACATCAGTGCACTTCCCTTCTGGTTGTGGTTCAAAGAAGAATCATAAAGCCTTGAGATTAGTGCAGAATTTTATCTCAAATTGAAGCCCTTTTTTTTTCACTTCAAGCAGACATGTCTCGTCTGAGTTTTCCCTGATCAGAAAAAATCTGACCCAAGCCACATGCATTAATGTTTTCAAACTAAGTTTATACACAACTACACAACCTTTAAATTCTTACTGCACCTTCAAAGTTTGCACATAAGCATTCATGCATCTCATCTGTTCAGCCTGTTTAGTAATGGCCAGACTTGGTTAAGTGATGCAAACAGATCCTCTCTGTAATCGACCACCATTAAGTCTCTTTTCAGGTGGATAATGCAAAAATGACGGGGCCCGTTATTGCACCATCAGTTAATTTGTGTGAAGTGCATCACATTTTGATGTGCAGCTGTGACTGAATGCCAGTCGCTCTCTGTGTATAAAGGTGTTGGAAAGGGTAATAACGGAGCACTTAAAGCTCCTCTGTGCTTGTTTGTTTGCCAGCACATCTCTGAGCTGTTGATAGGAGTGTTACTAAAGGTGACACCTCGCTGTGATTCATTACAACAGAGATTTCCTGAAACACCAGGCTGTCGTCTCCCTGGAAAAAACATCACATCAGGAGTGCAATGGATCACAGCAAACACAGAAACCTCTATCTGCAATCACCAGAAACAATCTGTAAAGAAAGTAACACTGTCAAACTGGAACAAGGACATAGGGCAGCAGGAAAGACACCCAAACTACAAATGAAGTCTGCAGCAGCAAAGATGAAGGAGGCACAGTGACAGCATGTGTTATCTTAAACCAGAATGCTTCATAAGCTAAATATTAGCATACTATTAAATATTTGAGTTCTCTTCTGTTGTTTTGCAGGGCTAAAAGACAAGGCTGGGTGAAAGGGTGCCCGATACATTATTTATGAATATTGCTTTTCACTGTGTCAGCTCACTGCTTCAGTATCGATCCATAAAGCAGAGACTCGCTGCAACTGAGCCGAGAGTTTCAGAGGAAGACATGACAACACAATGCACAGAAGCTGCAGGGAGTATCACCCCCCAATGAGACGGCTAGACTGGCATAAAACATGGCATGACTTTAACTCCATTGTTGTTTGTCAGATAAAAAAAATCATCATTACATAGTTCAAACTCAGCAGCTCTTACAGCTCATATTTGACTCTGTGTTTACTGAGCAAAGTCTCACTGATCAATACTCTGCTCCATAACGATCTTTGTTTTCCTCTTGTCAAGGAGGGGAACAAAAATTGATGAGTTTACAAGAAGTGCAATATGCAATGTCGTGCAACTACCACGGCCATGTCTATGTGATGATTTCATTGTCTGGTATCTCTTTATTAACTCATTAAGTCTCACTGTAGTTTGAAGGATGCAATATAAAGCCTATTAGAATGTAAACTACCTATAAACAGAAGTTGTTAGTTGTCAACTGGAGCATGGAGAGGAGGTAGGAGGATCCCTCAGCACCTTGTTATTGGCCAATATCTCATTATAATCCTGTCTGTAAGACAGTCTGTTCTGATTGGTCAATCACTTTGGTCACTGATTTCCTAATAGCAAAGATATTTCCACAGAATCAGAATTGATCCTACATGATCAAGACAACCTCCAATTTAGGCCCTGTCCACACAGAGAAGAATTCAGGAGTATACGCAAAAGTTTTTTGTCGTATCAGCGTTTCATCCACACGGAAACAATGTTTTGGGTGACTGTAAACGATACTTTTTGAAAACGGGTCCCAGAGTGCACAAATCCGTAAATGACTACCGTTTCGTCTGCATGTGGACGGCCAACCGCATCTTTCTTGAAACAATTACGTCACACATAGCGTAGCTCTCTTAAGACGCATGCACGGGTCAGACCAAAACAACTATGGTGGATTACAGGGTTGTGTTCGTGCTGCAGAAGCTACTGAGCTTGTTCTGGCTTTTACAGCAAAATCTGTTGCTCCTTAACCACCTCTGCAAAACGCATACACCATTTGTTCTTAAATCTAATGCGGAGAACAACCAGAAGGGCAACTAGAAGAAAGTTTGTGTCTGTTTTCCATGATCTTCTTCTCTAGTTTGGTGCGTTTCCATGGCACATACAGGCTTAGCATATGCACAGCGTTTTCAGTCTTTTTCAGGGGATCCGTGCTTACGTGGATATTTCCTGAAACGATCCCGTCTTTACGGAAAACTTTTTCAAAACAAAACGGCAATATATTGTTTTCGTCTCCGTGTGGACAAGGCCTTAATGAACCAGAGAACTCTAGCCAAAGTTAGTGTCTGCTGATTCTCAGGCTCCTTCAGTTCTCGGGGCTAAAATACCTTGTGGATAGATGTAAGAGAATGACCAAAGTTTGTTCTAGATGATAAAAAGGGAACAAAATATTCAATAACCGCTTAGTAAGACTAGGTGTGATTACCCTAATAGAAAGATAAATCTGAATCCTTTCGTAGTCAATACAAAAATTACCGGTCAGTAAAACTATCAACATTTTAAAACCAATACAGGTCCACTATCCCCGTCAAATGCTCAGTCTTATCTGTAACGCAGCCATCTGCCATCCACTGTTCTGAATGACTACCCAATGCTGCAAAACTGTTCTTTAATCCAATATAACAAGGATGAACTGATAGCATCTTGCAGAGGCAGTGGGATTTAGCACTATGTTGGTCTAGAAAATGGGGCTAGAGTTGTCCAGAGGCAGCATCAGGTAATACTCACATAACTGAAGCATGGAGTGAAATTATTCAGCTCAGAAACTTTAATGTTTACCTGCAAAGGAGGGGGGGGGGCAGCGGTGCTAGCACTGCTAACATTAGCAACATTCTGTAAAGCAGCTTCACACTGTTACAGTGTCTAGTTGGTTTATTGATAATCCACGGTGAATGGAAGTGAAATCATTTGCCAGTAAACATCAATAGTTGCTACCGAGGTATGCAGAAGGGCATCTCTGAACACACAGCTCATCGAAGCCTGAAGCAGATGGACTACAGCAGCAGAAGACCACAACACTGTTGCTAAGAACAGGAAGCTGAGGCTGCAGTTTACAGGCTCAACAAAACTGGAGAACGTAAGACTGGAAAAATGTTTGAGTCTCGATTTCTGCTAACATTTTAATGGTAGGGTCAGGATTTGCCATAAGGAACATGAAAGCCTGAAAGATCACCAGCAATCATGGTACATGTATTCCCATGCTCGGTTTGGACTTCCATTCATCGTCTTGACCATGTCAACATGCCTCAGTCTGTTGGTTGCTGCAATGTCACTGCATGTTTAGATATTTTTTGCAACAAGCAACAGAACAGGTGTAGCTAATATAGGGAATGGTAAGTATAACAAGGCACAGAGAGCTAGAAAGAGATCTACAGAATCAAGGAACACTGATATGAAATAAACACTGAAGATAAGACAGGCTCTATCAGTGTCTTCAGATAAGTTTAACAGAAAGAAATTGCCTGCTGGCTTTCAGGATAGAAGCCCCAGTGGGGTGCTACAGTGAACTGTGAAGTCATATTTATCTTGTCTCACTCACAGCTGAAGTGTTCCAATAAAATCACCAAATGTGCTTCTAAAAAAAGCTTCATATGAGGAAGAATATCACGGCTGTTTGAAACAGATTTAAACTTTTCAGCAGAAGTCATCACGTTTTGAAAATATATACTTAACCATTTCAAACTCTAATTTTTGAATCAAACTTTTCTTTGACGTTTAAAGATTTATTTTTGGGCCTTTTCATGCCTTTATTTGATAGAGGAAGGACAGTGGATAGACTCAGAAACAGGGAAGAGAGTAGGGAGAGACATGTGGTAAAGGGCCACAGGTCGGATTCGAACCCGGGCCACCCGCGTACATGGGTAGCGCCTTAAACCACTCGACCATCTGCGCTCCCTGAATCAAACTTTTGATCCTTTCAGTAATCTGAAGTGGAGTAAAGAACAGCAGGCGATTATAGCAGAAAAAACCTTGAGTGAGATACTGTATTACAAAGACAGAAAAGGTCTATGAAAAATGTTCAGGCTGGATGGAAGTATGACAGCATCTAATCCAAGCTGAAGATGAAACTTAATTGCATCTTCTAGTCTATTTATTGAAGGTTAAAAGCCATGAAATTTGTCAGTTAAAACGTCAATCAATCATGGACCTCAGAGACGGATGTAAAATCAACAAACTTGTTGCACCTTCGCAAAAATCTGAGTCAACATATGGCTTAAAAAAAAAAAATCACAACAGCTCCTGTTATTGACCCGTGCTCATCCTTTCATGATTAGTTTAACCTGTGACTAACATCAACATTTATGACAGCCATATTTTAGTTTAAGAAAGATAATTGATATTGATAGTCATAATTAACTGAAAGAAAATATTTGGTGGGCAAAGAAAGTTGATGTTCAATCTGGTACAAAGTGAGAAAAAGAGTGAAACTGAGCCTCTATCCATCCAAAAAATTACCAGTTTATCAGTGAGTATTCTGTAAAGATATAAGCATTCAAAGTCAAACTCTTTTTAAGTACTCTACTGGAAATCTATTCTTTAAACAGGCTCCTGCTGTTATATTTATCAACTGAACAGCAGATTCCTATTATCTGTCCAAGCGGCTGATTTAAGCACAGTTCTTGTCTGTGCTTGAAAAGTTCTCTTACCCAGGATATATTTAAACCTAAACGGGCCAGAGAGTTTTATAAAACCATCTAAACTTTGTGAAAATTTATCTACTGCTCCTCTCAGCGCCCACTGTGAAATTTTATACTTCACATAAAGATTCTGTAGTTCTATCTGCAAACACATCAATCTCTGTCACAAAAACTTGAAATCAAAAGCTTGCATGCACTCTGTCCTCTGTTATTCTCTTATGAGGCCTCTTGCTATTACTCCTCATTACTGAAAGATAACATTTCATTACATGGCTTTTCAACCATGAAAAATGACTCCAGAGCAACTTCCCAGACTCCAAAACTATATTGGGATGCAGCTTATTCATTTCCTGTCTTTTTGTACTCACTATGAAAGCTAAGATCCGGACACAGGCCCATATAGAGTACTAGGGTTGTCACAATACCAGAATATTAATCATTGATCTGCTGCTCAAAAATACTGAATGGATATAGTTTGATACATATTATCAGTAACTATTCTGATTTACCACAGTAATGAGAATGAAAGTTTTAATTACCAAACATTTCAAGCAAACTCCTCCACAATCCAAAAACACAACAAAACACACAAAAGGGCATGGCTGAGCTGGTAGATCCACTGGCTTTAGTAGAGAAATACACTACTAGGCTATATTTAAATACAACGTACACCAGGGGTGTCAAACTCCATCACAGCAGGGGCCAGATTCTGGATTCAGGTTTAACCTGGGGGCCTAACAGGGTTAACATTTAACCATAACTGTCCACCTCATTTTCACCAGTAATAAAACATGAAAAAAACAGCACTAATGATAAATCATTTAGAAATTCAAAAAGTTAAAATGATAAGTTTAAAGGCTCATATCTGAGATAAAAATTCCAACTTATTAGTTCAAAAGATCAGAACACATGATCAAAAAAGAAAAAAAAAAATTAAAGAGCAAAAATACAAGGAGAAAGTTGAAATCACAAGTTTGAAATGTCAAAATATTAGATCAAATTTGAAATCATGAGTTTTAGAGTCAAAATAGGACTTAAAATTTTAAATTGTGAGTATGATAGTTCAAAATATGAGATTAAAAAGCCAAAAATTAGCAGCTGAAAATGTCAAAATATGAGCTAGAATTCAAAATGATGACTTAAAAGGTTAAAAATATGACTTTTGTTAAAGTCAAATTGGGAGTGTAAAAGGTCAAAATATGATATTTAAAGTAAAAATTATGAATAAAAAATGTCACAATATGAGAAAAGAATTGAAATCATGTTTTTAAAAGTCAAAATATGGGATTCAAAAGCCAAAGTAAGGAGTTGAAAAGGTCAAAATTTGACTTAAAATTTTAATTTGGGAATCTCAAAGATAAAAATGTGACATAAAGTCCAAATTATGAGTTGAAAAGGTCAAAGCATGAAATGAAAAGTCAAAATCATAAGTGTGAGTTGTAATCTTGAGATGCAAAATTAAAAATATGAAATAAAACACAAATTAATTTCTTTCCCCACATTCTTGACCTTTTATGAAATCTTTCTTACTCTTCGCTTTCTCAGATTTTATGGCTTAACAAGGATGTTTTAAATAATCAAGTTGAAGTTTACATTATTATACTGGAGGAAATCTGCAGACTTCATACTGGTGGGCCAGTTCGAATACAAATATGATATGATCTTGTGGTCCGGATATAATCGTTCCATGGGCCAGATTTGGCCCCCGGGCCTTGAATTTGACACCCATGATGTACACAGCAGCAGTGCACACAGCAAACAAACAAAGCCAGTTAAGTAAGGAGTTAATCCAAGGCATGCTCTCCATTGACACGTCTAGAGGAGGCACTACTGAGACATAAAGGTAGACTGCAGCGACTGATGTCTAATGGACAACATAAGCATAACAAGCAGTAATGCTATTGGAACTTCAAGTTAATTATTCACTTAATCTGTGCTGTTTAAATCTCCAAGAGATGAGCAGTGCTGTTTGTACAAGTGCATTCAGATTTGGACTTGTTGACAAATAAGTTTCTGTGGTTTATCAAGTGGTGAATGTGTGATAATTAACATGCTGCCATAAATCTCTTCAAACCAATTAGTGGTTGAAGCGTTTAAGTGGCTTTGCAAGTCTTGTTCTCAATTACCCTAAAGTGCAAACACGAAAAGAGACACGCTGATGAAGATGGGTGGGATTTTTAAGAGTGTATGCTGGTTTGTCTTCAAGTTTGCAAAACATCATTTAAAGGTTGTCTGTGCATCTTCTGTCAGAACTGTTCAATGAGTTTAACTGCCTATTGTTTCACACCACTGAACATGGAAGCAGTAAAAAAGAGCGAGCAAGTCAGGGAAAGTAGTAGAAAGTAGAAGAGCTTTAATAAAATATACACAAAACATATTAAAGACTGTTTTACATTCTTTTTGTTTAAGTGTGCAAAGAAAGAGCTGCCCATGTTTTGCTGGAAGCTGCATCAATCTGCCCAGAGGAGCTTAAGCTCTCCGTGTTCGATTCAGAGAAAAAGTACTATGAAATAACACTGCAGTGACGCTTTAAACATTAAATAATCCTGTCTCATTAAAATAGTTAGTCCTTGATATGAGCACTGCACACAGTAGAACTGAGTCTGCAGACAGACCATTTTCTCTGAGTAGGCTGCACTCTAGTGGGCAAACACTGAAACTCAAGCAAAGCAGCCACTTACATCTGAGAGAAGGGCAGACACTGGTTTATCTTTGACTAACAGGCACTACGACTGGCTTAGTTGCGTGTGTATTATGCTTTAGGTTCTCACAAATCAAAACTTGGATTCATTTCATTGAAACACCACAAATAACAATACATACTACAATAATGGGTGTGACATTCACCAGAACTTTAATCTATACAAAAAGAGCTTAAGTCAGGTACAAATTCAGAATTTCCTACTTCTATAGGATCTTAAAAACATGGCTGAGTAAAGGGATGAGGAGTTAGCCTCAGCTCTCATAGGTCAGCACATGTCTTCCCATGGTGCAACTGTAATCCGACTAAGACTCTCAAAGCCTAACAGCAATGTTATAACAACAAAAAATATGTTGATTTGACTTTAAACCCCAAACACAGGTTCCAAAAGTAGGGGTCTGGACTAGGGATGGAGATTGTTAGTTTCTAGTGATACTGATATCCTCATCAGTACTCCTTATCAGCACTACTATCAATTCTTTGATTGTTTAGTAAAAAGACAAATTGATGGCAATAAACAGAGGTGTATACGCCGAGTAGAGCTGAGTAAAAATACGATTTAATCTCTTATAAATGTGAAGTGAAATGACTGATTTTTTGTTTTCTTGATGTGATATTTGAACACATTTCATTCAGTCTACATTCATCTAATTTACTGAGCTCACCTGAAAGCATCATATATGACCATCTTTCAGCTCTTTAAATCTGCTGATTAACTTTTATTCTGCTAATCCCACCACAAAATTATACTTTTAACTTACAGGACTACAAAGTTTGGGAGCTCTTTTCAGCACTGATCAGAGTAGATGAAGAAGAAAACTGTGAAGTAGCAGCCGAAGTCAGTGATAGGACTCCAGGTAACTTACAACCCAGCCCGAGTCTTTTTGTTCCTTCAAGCAGACAGTTCAAGGTAGCTACTGTATTTTGGTTTGATTCGATGTACAATGCTGATGTGCTTTCAGCTTAACTTCCCCCTGCTAGAAATGATTTATGTTTTTATATTAGTGATATGACGTTGTGTTAATGTCACAGAGCTTGTGAGACTCAATAGCAGTATCAATATGCTAAAAAGCAATACGTTTTTCTTTTTATTTATTCATTTATTTCTAAATCTTATTTTTCTGGCATTTTGCCTTTATTTTGATAGCACAGTTGACAAGAGACAGGAAATATGGGAAGAGAGAATGAGGGAAGACATGCACTAAACAGCACTGAGCCCTGGGAATCAATCCCCTAACTAGTTTGATGAGAATTTAAGCCTCTGCTTTTGGTGCCCGCTCTACCCACTGAGCCACATCGACACCCAGATGTTTGAGTTCTTGAAAATCTTTTCAGACCTTGTTTTGATCTCCATCACAAATTGGGATCCCCCAGGAGGTCACAAAACACCAAGAGGAGGGCCAATGTCTCAAACTAGCCAAAATACCTCCCTCTTATTCCTGAGGGCTCTACTGTAGATTTTATTAGTAGATATTATTATGGGTGGAACTTCTGGTGATACAGCAGAAGTAGGGAAAAAGTTTTCCACAGTGTCTAACCATAGTGGCTAACCACCAACGCAGCTTTTTCTGAAAGGAATCACAACCTTTCTTTAATCAAACACCCATCTCAATTTAATTGGAAGCTGTAAGTTACATGTTATAAAATCCAAGTTCTGGTACCTGTTGCTCTCATTGTGGTTGTAGCAATAACTAGATTAAATTAAATGTGTGGCTTAAACATGCTGTTTGACTGCATCAGAGACGTGATTCTTTATAATTTATTACTGAATTTAAGATTTATAAATCTGAAGCAGTGACCACCTGAATCATGAGTATTAAATCATCAAAATATTAAATTAAAAAACAATAATAAAAGAGGGACTAGTTTGGGAAATAATAAGAACTTCAGATCTACAAACTAAATTGTGTGATTTTATTTTTCAAAGCATCCATGCTGATATTTATGTGAAACTTTAAATAAGCTTGTTTTGAAACAGTGAGACAGTGTTCTGTGTTTAGTGGAAAACAACACACAAATTAAAACGCAGGCATAGTTATGTGGGACAAATGTTAGGCCATGACTGGGCTCTACAGCTGGGTTTAGGTTAATAAGGACATGTCCCAGCTCCTTTAACAAAAGCTAATAAAGTTAGACATATATGTACTTGTGTATGTTATCTAAGGCTGTTTCTTCACATCATCCTCTCACTCCTTGATAGTAGAGGGAAGAGGATCACATCAACCTGTTTTAGATGCAACAGTTGAAATTCACACAAATTAATCTCTGAGCTGCTCTAACGATCAGGATGCTGCTCTTTAAAGACGACGATGGTGACACACTGGCATTAACTGTGTAGTGTATTAAATTCAGCAACCAGTGCTACAGTCTAAACATGGAGGTCGGGTCTATTACGATAGTTTTATTTGTGTTGTTCTTATGCTAGTGTCAGGACAGGCCTATCAATAAGTCAGTTTTGCTATGCACACTTTAACAACCTCCTGTGACAGTGGGGGTCCCCAGGCTCTGGCACTGTTATTTTAGGGGTTGGGGGCTGAAAAGTTATGTGACCTCTGCCTTGATATCCCCAGTACAGCAGTGAGCTACTATGCTAAACAACAGCACTATCAATGAAATAGTGAAGCTGCAGCATATAGCCCTTTTCTTCTACCTCTCTTCATTATCCATCTAATATAAAAAAAACTTCTGATTTTTATAAGGAAGGAGGCCTGCAATCAATTCATTATTTTTAATCAAACATTACTGGATTAAAAATAATCTAATAGTTGATCTTTATCAATCCTTCCCATCATTTCCTCCTCTATGAGATGTCATCTAAGTGTGATAAACACTGATCAACATCTCTGACTGTTTAACTGCATTCTATAGGCAAAACAGCAAGTTAAGAAGACCATCAGCAGTTTGATCTTTATGCAAATCTGATCTTTAATGAAGATTTGTTTTAGCTTTTGGAATGAAAACAGCACTAAAAGTCAAACTCATAACAGAACGGTTTCCAGATAATTTGACATTTAGTTTAAATAAGTCAGAAATGGCACCTAATGTCCTTTCAGTCCTCTGTTATTCAAGGCACAGTTGACTTTAGTGTTGTTTTATTTTCACTTGTAGTCATTTGCAAAATAAGCTTGACATTTATTGCTAGCAAAACATGTTCCCATTGAAGATTCATAGGTTGCGGTCAGAGTTTTAAACTTTCTGGACTTCTTAAAAGTGCATCAGCAGCAATTTTGTTCAGTCCCTTGCTATCTCTCTGTTATCAATTGTGTTTAAGCTCTTCTTCAGTGCAGGCAAAAGGCTGCTCTGAATTATTTACAGAGAATGAGTGGGTGAGAGGTGTGGGACTGATTAGGGAGGGACGCAGAGGATGGCTAAATCTCAGTTCCTTTCAACAGTGTGCTTAGGAAGCAGTTTCACATTCAAGTTTTATGAAATGACAGCAGTGCACTTCTTCCTGGAGGGATTCTGCGGTCACCTTTTCACTCCAATTCACTATTCTTCTATTAAATACTGTTCGGCTGAAAGAGTCCCCAGTGTGTGAAAAGCATGCACAGTTCAAAGATGGAATAAACCAGGTGGTTCGGTTCCAAGCTGAAGGATGAGGTGCTCGTAATTTCTTTCTTTTGTTTACTTCAGGAGGGCCTTCGGTGCATTCACATCTCAAGCACAAGAAGATGGCACTGCGACACAAACAGGGAAGTTGCACTTGGATGAAAATTCAAACCCCAGAGCATCATCCTGAATTATTCAAACTCCATATCAGATTTCCTGTATCCGCTCCTTGAGACCACGGTAACAGTTTTAGGGGGAAGACGATGTTAACATTTAGACATCTGAGTGTCAGTCCACACTCTAAAATGCAGCACAGAGCCAGGCGATGTACCGCTATGTGCTATCATTTTACCTTTAATTCATCAGCGTGTGTCTGGGATGAATTATTCAACGCCGGCTGCACCACACTCATGGCTTTAAGGAGGAGCACCTCTTAGAGATACGCGCACTGAATGCACCAGAAACACATTAACCATATACCTTTAGCACCACTGTAATGTTTGAAAAAGATGGACATAACAACCCAGAGCTACACAAAAATCAGTTTCTACAGCCCCACCGTATGAAAATGTGGATTAAAGTGTCTGGAAACACAAGATTGCTACTGTGTAGAATAAAAAAATCATGTAATGACCAAACAAAGGTTGCATATATACAAAAAAGGTCTTGAAAGTCCGGCTACAATAATTAAAAAAAAAAAAACATCATATACATGTTCGTATGAACCTCATATAAAACCAAAAAGGGGTGACTTCATTTGATCATAACAACAACTTCCACTGTGTCTTGTGCACACGTGTGAAAAGATATGCATCCTGTTTGAGTCTGTGAAACTCAGGGTGGAGCTTTCCGTGATTCAACTGCAGCTATCCTTTTTGCCATTTCTTGATTTCTACACTTCTTTTTCCTCTCCATTAGATGACACAGAGCTTTAACATCCTCTAACAGAGAGCTAATGTAGATCAAATACTCTTTCTGATGGAAATTTACAACAATCAAGGGATTTGAAAGTACATTTCCTCTTTTATGTGGAAGACACAACTTTTGAAAAGAGGAGATAGGTAAAAGATAGAATGATAATAGCAAGTATAAGGTGATTACTTTTTGTTTCTTTGAACATATCAGTAAAATAATAATGGACAAGATTTTGAGTCATTTGAAAAATCCAGGACTGTAAAAAACATTAACTTTGGAAAATAGAAACTAAGCTTAAAAAAAAAAAAAATAGGCAATTCTATAGATATATTTTTTCAGAAGTGATTAAGACAATGATCTACAAATTTACTAGGAGAAAATGTATCATAGCAGTCCAGTCAAAGCAATTCCAACCGACATTTCGACTTTATTATTTTAATGGACGTATAATGATAAATTATTTCTTCTGTGCACCATTACCTGCAAACTGAAAGAAACAAATGACACAAAACCATATAGAGTAGGGCTGAACGATCTTGGAAAATAATCTGAGTAAACATCCAACCCCTTTATTTTATTGTTCCTACTGAATTTATCAGGAAGGCCGAGCAGACCTGCACACTCACTGACCAAAGAATCTTGCCTCTTCATCCCTGTGTCAGTGCAGCTGTCAAATGTTTACATGAATGTGCTGGGATGGCTTGACTTTATCATGTATGAGAGTTCTCCACTGCTACTACTATATCTGCTTAAGGTGTGTTTGAACCAGTGTCTCACTTGCTTCAAGTCAGAAAGTGTTAAAGGGGGCATATTATGCAAAATACACTTTTTCAGGCTTTTCTGACAAAAAAAATGTGCCACAATCTCCCCAAGAATCAGTCAAATCCTCCCAAATGGCTTGTTTTTCAGCAACAAACTTCAGCATGTTTTGGGGACCTCTGAGACTAATAAAAACTTGTATTAAAAGGGTAAAATATGTGCCCTTTAAACAAAGCCTGAATTTAAAATAAAATAAAAAAATATATATATATTTGTCCCCAATTCAAGGGCTCGGCTTAAGACTGCAGAAAATGCACAAAAAACATTTAATTCTAATGAGTCTAAAACTTACAATGCTTATGGATTTGCTGTGCTCCGGTCATGTAAAGAACAAATTGGTCAACAATGCTGTTAAAAATAAGCAACAGTTGTGCAACAACTCCCTCTTATCAAATAGACTATGCCTTAAAGACTATAATTAATCTTTATATCTAATAGTGTGGCTTGTTAAAAAAGATGTGGCTGGTAGATATTTGAGCTCAGACTGCATACAGAGTTGGTCTTTCTATGCTTTTCTTTTGTCTGTCCAGCCTCGCTTGTAGAGATGGTAACTAAAGCTCTTTGTAGAAATCTGGATCACTGTGGGTCAGAAGGAAGATCTAGGGATGCACGATATTATCAGCAATATATCGTTGTCGGCCGATAATAGCTTAAAAAGTTAATTAAGCACACATGATGACACCGGTCGTGCACCAACAACAAACTTAACATGTCGGCTGTGTGGAAGAAGTTTGAGGTGTGGGAACAAGACAGCAAAGTAGCTGTTTACATCGCTTGTAAAGTAAATGTGATGTAAGGAGGACTTGACAACACGCCTTTAACAACACCATTTTGATTTTGCATCTAAAAAACCGTCATCCTGATGACAAGGACTTTCTTCAGATAAAGAATGACAAAACTTCATGCCTGAGAAAACTCGTCAACTGCTTCTACTTAAGTCATTCGACAAAGCTAAAAAATACAGCAGCAACCACCCAAAGGTAAGGAGCTGAACAGGAACAGTAGATAGATGAGAATTTCACTCTTAAAAAGCCTGTCCAGCACTCAGAGGAGTGCTCTGGTTCTCACTTTCGATGACATGTTTTGGATATGGAAAATAGAGAAAAAGAATGCACATTTACTACATATTGATTCATTTTTCCACTTTTCTTTTAGAAATCCTGAGAGCATTTTAATTCATGATAACTAATGGGAAAAATCCTCATCTTCAAATTGCCCAAAAAGAGTTAAAACTAAGATGATGCAAGACCATTTCTTTTATAATAAACCATATATTTTTATTACTATACACAAAATTTAATACATTTTTATTAAAAGCTTAATTCTGTTGTTATATTCCATATTAACTTAAAATCAAATAGTTATTTGTTTCTATGAATAAACATATATATATATACACACCCACATATACATACAAATGTGTGTGTGTGTGTGTGTGTGTATATATATATATATATATTTATGTTAAATGCCAAAAATATCACAATATATTGCCCTGCTCACAGTATCGCACTATATCGAAAAATATCGATATCGGTACCCCTGTATCACGATACGTATCGTATCGCCAGATTCTTACCAAAACTCACCCCTAGTTTTAGATGTGATGAAATTATCACTTATGCCTCTTTATGAGTTTAAAAAGCAAGCAATCCATGAGAACATTCAAACTTACATTTTATATTGAAAATATCTGATACATTTTAGTGCGTAAACACTGCCATTGGGTCCGTGTCTGAGGAGTATTCATAGCATTCTGAAGTAATGGCATCTTTTTGCATTCTATCATGAAAAGGTTAAAAATAAGTAGCAGATTAAACAGCTAAAAGAACAGGATGAAATATGATGTTAGCTAACACTTCACTGGTATGTACAAGACAAGATCAGCAAGTGATAGGATGTACTGCTCTGACTACAAAGGCTGCCAAAAAACAGTGAAGAGGGAGAGTTCTCATGGTTGCAAAATCCTCTGCACACTTTGGTTTAGAAAACATTCAGGGAAAGACAGAGACTGCTTTTGTGAGATTATGAAGTTCAATTTTAATGTTTTTTTTTGATTAATTTTTAATCAATAGAAATACAACAACCCCCTATGTGCCTGGGCGTTCCCTGACAGGAGTGGATGGATAGAGCTGCACTGATTGCTATGAGGTCTAAAATTTGTTATGAACTTTTAAAAAACCTTTTGCAGTCAGAGTTCCCAGACTGAAACTCCAATTACACAGGGCCAGCCTTGTTAGCTTTGTAAGCAGTTTACATGCAGGTGCTTTAGCTTGGAAACTCATATGAAGTGGTTGATATCATAACGGAGCAGGAGTGACTTTATTTTAAAACAGACCCTGGTGTAGAGTAGATGAGGTGTTGCTAGGAAACAACTGGGTTCAAGCTTGCATCCTATCAGCTGTAACACCTGATAACAAACACGACAAGAACCTGAACCTGATGTTTGCAACAGTGTTTGTCAACGTGTGAAACTGTGAAATCATCTATACATTAACATATTTTTCCCACCCTTGATTGCTCCTCTCAAGTTTGATGTGCAGGTTTTATTTTCTGATAACAAACCTTGTGAAGAAAAGGCTTTATCCATGGACTCAGAGAGATGCAGAGAATACAAATGTGAGTGCAAGCAGTATTGTCACAGACTGTTAGATGTTTGCAGCCATCTGCTGAATATTTTGGTCCAAACATTAATGCAACGATTCAATATATTATGATAGCCCCGGGAGAAGTTAAATTGGTTTCATTGTAATCTAAAAACAACATATCTGCTGTTCTTTATTCAGTGGAAGCACACGTTTAAATGCAATACGTGCAGTGGTGGGCAAGATCTGCATTCACACAGAAACTATCTGACCTCTAAGAAGTTGTCAAAGTTGCAGTGTTTACTCACAGTTCTCTCTTTCGGTCCTCCCTTAAGCCACAATTAGTCTTCTCCGCTCCAGGTCCGACTCTTGATTCTTTCTGTGGACAAAGGGGGAGAAAAAGCAGTCAGCAAAGCAAATCTCACAAGTCATCAAAGAGTTAACAGGCCAGGAGGCAGTTTGGAATATGAGAGGAGAGAGCAGGAGGGCCAGAGTGGTGAGATGAGGATGCTGCGATTTCACAGTTTACTCTCCAAGAAAATCCAGCCAGAACGCGCCAGTTCTTCAACAGGTCTGCCAGAAAAACTACAGCAGAACAATTTAACAACCTGGCACAACATACAACACCTGCAACAGTGTGGAGCAATGAGTCAGCGCCACATGTGCGTCAGTTCTTCCTCTGTCTCATCTGATGGGAAGTGAACAAAGGAGCAGCTGCTGGGGAACCAGCGCAGCTAACAGCTTCTACATGACAATGGAGATATCAAATATGAATTTGATTTGATTTCTTTACACGCTGCAGAGATATATATAATGTCCTTAATCACCGTATCAGTCCCATTACAACGGCTATCTTCAAGTTCCCATGCAATACTCACCCTAATGATTCAACAGGTATCTGACATTGACATTGAAACAACAGCTGCATCCTACTATATCTGACACACCCTATGTTTCACAAGCTTTGTTATCTAAATAGCTAAGAGTGGGCAAGTCACACCCAGTAAAGTTTGATACAAAGGTACCCATTTGTGCTTTTATTTCCAGCAGAGCACATTTAAAGATCCAATATGTTGAATTTTTGCTGCAAAATGTCAACCATAATTAAAAAATGATGACTCCTGTCCTATGGTATCTAATACACTATGGATCTATTTGGGAAAATTTGGCACTACTAAATCATATTTTGTACTTTTAAGAAAAAATGTTGAGGAACAAAAAAGAGAAGTAGATTGCCTCGTAGTTTCCCCTGACTGGCTTTTAGAAAGTATGCATGTTTAAGGCATTTGGGTGTGGGCTTTACTATTAAGACTCAAAAACTGTGTCCACTTCTCATATACCATTCAAATGTTCCCACACCCTTCAAGCTTTTTTTGGTAACTGTTCGTTTTCTATTGCATACTTTGTTTTTTTCCTTTATAATCTCTTACTTTTGTCTGTTCTTCAGAGGTTTTACATTTTCACTTTCTTGTCAATTAAGGATTTTTTTGCTTATCAAACCCAATCAGCTGTTGCTAGTACCACTCCTATTGTAGAAATAAACTTGCCGTCCAAAAGCAGAACCAAATGCCCATCCTATTAAACCGCTGTAATGTTGCAGGTGTGTTTCAAGGATAAGCTAGGAAAATGATTAATATGTTCTACTGAGAGGATGCTAGTTAGCCAAGTCAACACACACTACACTACATCAGGCCGATTTTGGGAAGATTACACCCTTTCATCCAAAGTCAACAGTGACCTGATTTTCCTGTGATGTGGATGGAATCCAAGACTTATTTCCCCATGGGGACATTCAGATTCAGACAACTTTATTTACCCCGAAGGGAATCCAGTTTTTGCAGTCTACCCAGACCATATGCATATTTACAAACAGCAAACAGGAAATGTCAGAGATGACAGTTGTTAGGAATAAGCATGACGGATAAGAGTCTTTCTTTCTTTCCTTTATTTTCTCTTTGCAAATTGTTTTGGACTGGTTTTCATGTGGGAAATAAAACATTGGGTTAAGCTGTGTTGGAAAGTCCAACAGTCTTGAATGCACCGTGACAGCAGTGCGCGCGAAGCTGCGACTGTGTCATCTTTAAATGACGTCACAAGACTCGGGTAGCTGGGAACGCTGCCACTGAGAGAAGGAGAAGACGCCAACTCATTGTTTTTGAGTTGTTACCCGACCAAACTATAACTGAAGCAAGTCGGCCAAAGGAGGAAGCAAAACAAACACAGCCATGATAACAACAGAAAACATGAAGCATAAAGTTAGACTGACATCAGAGGGCCAACCTGTTGATTGGATTTGTGGCAGAAACATCAGTGTTTCAACAACATGCCTTGTAAAAAAAATACCACAATCCAGGTGACGAGGACAAAAGTTGGTCCAAAACTGCCACAAAGGATGTAGCAGGTTGCTAACAGCTGGCCTTATTTAGTTTTAGTCTAAAGTCATGTTTCACCATGTACGATTAAGAGTTTGGAGAATGGTTGTTGTTGGAAAGGTTAAATGATTTATTCTCTACTTTTTGTCTCCTACTCTCTTATAGCAGAAATTGGAACAAACTCTTATCATATTAATATTTAACTTTATTTATATGAAGATAGTATTTACATAGCTGATGGTGGCTGGCATACCAGGCTGCACATCCAACCACATTTATTATTGATTATGTTTGAAGCCAAGACAAAAATGATATTGGAATTATTTTTCATCATTTGAGGAGAAAAAGCAATACACCTACCCGAATAGTCGACGACTCACCTCAACAGTCTGTGACTGGTCGGGTAATGAAATAGTCATCAGCTGTGTCCCTAGTTGTCCATGAATGAATGTTAGTGTGGTGTGTTTAGTTGATCATCTAGTTGCACACCAGACACTATAAGAGCAAAACTGTCAAATCTGCCAATATTTGTTGTCATTTGTTGGGGCTTTCATATTTCAAAATTTGTTAAGATTTTAAAAATATTTTTGAGTGTGCCAGGGTTTAGCTGAATTTCCACTAAGTGGTCTAGTTCAGCCCAGTCCAGTCTGTGAGGAGCGCTTCCACTGTTTAATGTTTGTAAAGGTACCAAAAACAGTGATCTGTACGGCCCTTTTTTGACACCCTTCTATTAGGGTACCAGACCTGCCTATCTGACTCTAAAGAGTGGTGCAAATCTCACTACAGTCTATTGCTTGTTTGAAAGACTCTTCACTTTCTGTGCGATCATGGTGATAACGGAAAAACACAAGTTTTCTGAGCTGAACAGTTTTTCTATTTTGTTGTGTCATAAGAAAGCCTTTTAAAGGAAACAGTAATATACTATTAAGCAATAAATCTTGTGAGGTCCTATTAGATTGAAATGGCAACTCCAATTCAAGAAGGAGAGTTGTGACTTGTAGAGATGTGTCATTCAAATGAGTCAGTTCTAAGAGCTGATTCTCCAGTTCCAGTTCCATTTTTAATGTTGTTTAATTGAATAAAAAAGTCAAACTGGTACCAAATAAAAAGCCATTATGGAGCTTGAATATCTAAATCTCAATCAGATGTGTAGCACTGTAACCTTAACATTACTTCTAATGTCACAGAGCAGTGTAGGTAGTCTGTAGAGTAGCATGGAGACAGGTCTAGATGAAGTGAACACTTCAGCAAGGTACAAAACTTCCCAGAAACTAAACTGATCAAATAACAGTCCACGTATTGTAAGGTATACGAAACACTCATAAGCCCTGAGGTATCAGTGCAGAAAAGTAACACCCACTGAAATAACACACCAAGAATAAAATATCCTTTAACAAACATTACACTGAATATAGTAGTTCAACTAAAACAACTGACACCTCTGGATAACATCTGTTTGAGTCTGTGTGATCCTTCTAACACGATCCACATGTTCAGATGTTGAAATACTGAACCTTACACAAACACTGCACGCAGAACAGTGCACAGCTTATGTCTGTACATAAGAGTTTAATTTGGTCAATGAAAAACACAGATTAAGGTGTTCTAATATGAGGAATGAAGCTGCCAGATTAGAGCAGCTGCCTACATACTATAATAAGCCCACCTGACTCCCCCAGCAGGGCTGAGGAGCTGCTTTTAGAAGAGGATTTCTACGTTGACGTAAACAAAACTAGCTGTGGGAAATGGGCAGATGTCCTGACAGGCAATCCAGCTGTTTGACATCTGATAACTGTGAGACAGAACCACTGAAATCTTCATCATTCAGGGCTATTCTCCTGTACACTTTCTTTGCAAAGATGAGCTGGACTGAAGTTGCCACACAATTGGGTCATTGTGAAACTACTTAAATGAAGCAACTAGGGGATGATTCCAGATGTGAGCAGAGGTTAAAGACGGCCAATGACAGGATCAGTTTCAGATAAGAAAACGTTGCTGGTCCTCAGCTTAAAAAAAGCAGAGTATTATTCAAGAGAGATTTTTTAAATGATGGTAAATCCAGGGGATGCAACCAACTCTCATTTCCATTATCAGTTCAGCTTGAGTTGATCTTGGCAGCCACTGAGGACAGAGTGATACATCTTATCTTTGTGTTATCCTCTACATACTTGAGTGCTGTTTTCTGTTTATACATATAGCATTGCGTTCTCTCAACATTCAAATATATTACTAAATGAACATCTCTGATGTGGAAAATGTCCCTTATGAGCCTTGCATGCAATTTGTATCTCAGAATGGCGGCCAAGGTGCTCCACACCTGATTTTTCACCATTTATCTATTTGTTTTACAGGGGCTGTACATATTAATTAACATTTTTGTAAATCTGCCAGGTAGCCAAAAAGCTTGTTTCCATCTGCAGTTCCTGGCCAGATGTTAAATTTGGCTCCCTATAAAATATAAAATATAACAGGAAAAGTTTAGAGAGGAAAAACAAAAAGAACAACAACAGAGTATACAGAGTGCAAGCAATGATCTTCAGTGAAAGTTACTAAAACTATGTATGGATCTAAGATGTCATCAACAGAGTGGGCAGGTAAATAGCATAAGGAAGTTTCTGGAAAGTAACAGACTACTTTAGCGCCCAAAATAACCAATATGTACAGATTATCTTCATCTACATATGATCACATAAAGGTGTTCATATTAGACTAAACCTTTATAGAAACTGTCTGTGGTTTTTATTTGTGCCTGATGTTGCTGCTGCTGCAGCACATGTGTTTATTTATTGTAAACTTGATTTCATTTCTCATCACTGATTTACCCCAGGAAACAAAAATTACAGTGCTTTTAAAAACACATTACTATGGATTACATTACAGCCAGCGGTGCATGTTTTACAGTTAGACCACATTGCTGTGCCAGTGCCATGGCGTGAGTATCAGCACACCTAAATAGCAAGGCCTTCTTGACAGGTTGACATATTAGGCCTACTTTATCAACAGAAGTCATGTCATCACCTTTACAACATTTCAAACACAGGCAGTAGTGCTGCTGCTGGAAACGGACACACACTGAAAGCATTTATTACAAACATGCCCTTATTATACCGTAACTTTTTACATGACGGTAATGAGGCAATATGATGGCTATTTTTAAATACTCCAGGACACCACATAACCACCCAACCTTAGTGTGTATGTCCCACTGTGTGCTTACATGCAGTGGCACTTGTGCTTATTCTTAGAGCTATACATTGCTGTTTTTCAATGTAAAACCCCAAACTGTTACTGTGACAGATGCAATCTACAAGTACAGGTGTTCTGACTGCAGAAGTGTGTTACCACACTACATAGGAAACCACAAGGTCCAAAAAAAAAAAAAAGAGAAACAATATAAAGCTGGATTAGCTGGATCCCTACAGAACAAAGACTGTGCACCCGCTGCAGCCAACAAGAGGTGAAAACAGAGCTGCACCTTGTAACTGCTTGTCCTTTATACAAGGACTTCAGAGACAAGTTCTTTCCCCTTTTCACCAGAAAACATATAGAATTCAGCAGTGTGAACTAGGAACGGAAACTTCTGTGTCTGCTGGGTGAAGTGAAACAGTGTGAAAATGCTGCAACACATTACGTGAGCTGTTTTGACCAAAGAAGAACATCAAACCCCACCGCCATGAACCGGTCTTTCTGCACATTTGAAGAAATATCAGATTGAAAAAAAATCAACCATAATTTTGTAAGAAAGAAAGAAAGAAAGAAAGAAAGAAAGAATCACTACAAAGGGTTGACAAGGCTGAAATCTTTTCATGCTCTGTTTCATGTTTCATTTAAACATATATACAGCTGGCATGTTAAGTATAGCTGTGCTTTTCTGGGACGTCCTTGTGGACTTTTTTTTGGCCCAGATCTAATCATAGAAGTCCTTTACCATTTGGTATCTGCTGACACAGAGCCCCACTATCAACACAGACTTGCTGCCAACTCACAAACCCAACAACAGCCAAGTTTTATTTTGGCCTGTTATCAAGTCTCACAGATCTACCTTTAATTAGCAACAGCTGCTAGCTTGTCACATACCACCAATGATATGTCCATTTCTTTGGCCAGAGGTTGGTGCTGGGCTGATATCCTAATATTTTTATCAGAATCATGGCAGTCACAGAAACGAAGCAAATCTCTGATTTACTAACATTTTGTTACAGGTCATAATCCTCCAAGCACACGTCTGCTGAAACTGGGGTCTAAAATCCTCACCTTACAATAGAAACAAAGGTCTGCCACTTTTGTTTCAAAAATGCTGTAATCTGTGTTAGCCAACTCCCGTGTTAAGAAACAAAATTAGCCAATTTTTATCTCCTGTATCCGGTGGACAACCTAGAGCTTTCTAGGAAAAGTTCAGAGTGTTTCCAGAGGCCTGTGGGAGAAGCTCTGAGGTTACACATGCCTGCAACTTCAGTCTGTGTCAGCTGTGCCAAATAAAATGATTCCACACGGAGGAATGTAACTGCCGGGTTTCCTGGCCTTGGTTCAGTTTGAGAAACTCTGCTTTAAATACGAGTGAAGCACTGGGTTATGCAACAGTTTTATGAGAACAAAATTGCTGCTATCATCCAAAAATGTCCTTTTTTAAGAGTGGAGACAGAAAACAATACAAGCTGTATCTATACTTTTATCTATTCTGCATTAATATGGATGACACAGCAGTGTTAAACCACTCTGTTAGGGATCTGAAATTCAGTATTAAACGTAACAGAGTCCATTCCTCCTCTTTCTTTAACAATGCATAACATTATTATAACTATTACATAACAAATTAGCCAAAAGCATTTCAAATAAATACCTAACATTACATAACAAGAATGGCTTACAGCTGCAACAGCATATCATGAAATACTTCAAATTTGGAGGGCAGAATTTTAACATATGCATGAATAAATATTATTCAAGTCTTGTCAAACAGTCAAGGTGCTGCCTATTGAGCAGATCACTGGCATGGTATCACATGCATGTCAGTTTGACCTATACAGTATACAAGAGTCTCTAGTTCGTAGCAATGCAAAGTTTGCAAGTTTAAATGTTGCATGGTCACATTTGTGCAAGTGGATCAATATAAATCTGTCTAATCTAGCTGCAAACTTTTGCTCCAGAAATGAAGCAGACTGTTAAAAGATGGTCCATCAAGCATAAAACCTGCCTCACATACTACAAATGATGATGAATGTGAGGGGAAAGACTTTGCATGACTGCATGATGCAAAAAGACACAGCAGCATCTCCACACCAGATCTTATCTGGGCCTATCATCAGTGTAGGCCTATAAAGATCACTGGTTCTCATCATTTTTCCTTGAAGCCCCTCCTACCCTCTTCAAGTCTAAATAAAGCCGAGCACTGGCACTGCATTCAAAAATTATCATAAATTAGAACTGATTATATTATGGTCTCTGTGGCTGGCTCAATAAGGCCATATTTTTGAGTGAGGTAATCTCACAACTCTCCAGCAAGTGTGTTATCATCTAGGGCTGAACAGTATCGTAAAAAAAACAGAAATTGTGTTTTGTTTTGTATCTTTTTCTTTTTGGATAGATATTGCTTTTTTTTAACAAGCCCTCCAACAGCATCTCTGGCACACAGAGGGAGGAGGAGGAAAAGAGGAGAAAAAGAACAGGTGGAAGGAGCAACTAATTTCTTCAGAAACTTTACAACTAAACTCATAAATTTGTAACCTAAATGTTCCAACCATTTCTAACAACATTTAATGCTACGTCTAGTCGCCCCAGCCAGCCCCATGGGTTTTACTAACACTTCATCAATAGCTCCCATTGCTGAGCTGCTGTGATTCTCCAGCACTGCATGGCACATCTGTAGCTGCAGAGTGAACAATCTGCACATCTGTAATGTTAACAGAGTGTATATTTACTAGCAGAGGACAAGGTGCTGCATTTAGTGGGAATCCACTCACTCAGGATTTGCAGCAGCTTTGCCTGCTGGTTTGAACATACATTCTTACTTACAACAGAGTTTACGCTCTCCTAATATTTAAGGCGTTGCACCAGCTGAGCTAGTTTCAACGTAGGCTTGAGTTCTAACTTAAATCTTACACCTACCCCCTTCTATGCCTTATCATGATTTTCATCCACAGTGGACGTTGTTTGAGGATTAACAGCAGCTGGCATACATTACACTGGATTAAAAAATGCTTTTCAGTGATCATACCTGCAGCAAAATTTTGGTTGGTTTGTTCGTAAATCTCTACTAGTTAAGACTAACCTGACGTCTCTGTGGTGCGACTGAACAAAGACACAATTTCAGTTAGAACTTAACTAGTTTCAACGTAGGGTTTAGTGTGGACTTCACATCACAACTTAAGGCAAAACTTACGAATAGCTGGTTCAACAGGCTGCAGTTACATAAAAGAAATCTTTCTGGACCAACTGTACTGTGGAAGACTAGCAAATTATTTCAGCCCTACATTTGACTCAGAACATGGCTCAACACAGAATCATAATGTACAGCCTCCCTGTGACTGAGTTGTTTTCCTGCTGATTGCTGTGAGTTTTACTGCTTAATATTAGATTAATGTGAACATAGGGGGCAGCATCACAGGCTCTCACTTTCTTTCTCTCCATTATTCTCTATTCAGGCAGCATGGTATGATGACAGGGCAGCCTGCCATTGGTTGACAGACCTAGACACAGGGAAAACAATATGATGGTTAGTATTCAAGCTAACAGTAGAAAAAATGATCTAAAATGGATGATAATGGATAACAGCACTTCCAATATTGATTTTACTGGTGTGGATTTAATCTTTAAAGTCCTGAAAAGTCATCCAAGTTCCAGGCCCACTACAAATGCTGTTGGAAGGGATTCAAAGGCATGGATAGCATCAATGGGACGACAATGGCTGGCTTCAAGAGGAAAAAAGTAAGAGGCTATGATTTATGGTTCAACAGTTATTTAACATTTAATAAACTGTTTTATTTCTTGTCCTGTATGACAACGCTGGTCCGGAAGGTTTTATTACCTCCGGCTTCTAATAACAGAAATCACGTGGCATCTGGCCTTTAATCCTCATGGATGTGACTTAGACTGACTTCGTTTTCGTTATTACTTGCAGAAAAAAGACAGCAATATACCAACTCAGCTAGAAAATATAGCATTATGATCGCTGGCCCATATCACCCAGCCATATTTTAGACTACATGATGTTGTAATGACAGAAATTTATAACAAAAATGTCTTCAATTCCTTTTGCAGGTGTGATCTTCGAGCCCAGTCTGGTTGACATGTTTTCACAAAGCAGCTCAGGCTGATCTCTTAAATATCAATGAAAAAACAGGCCTCATCTAGTCGCAGTAACTCATGCTCTAGGCATGACTCATTCAGAAGTTTGGTAGTAATACTCCAAAGTCTGGTCCACATGACAGCTTGATTCACTGTATTTTTCTCGCTGAATGAAACCCAAGTCTTAAAATGGGAATGCTTACCATTCGGTTGACTTTGCTCTTACATCAGCTAACAATTTCCTTTAGTCGAGTGTGCTGAGATGGGTCTGGTTCTACTGTAGTCAGAGGGAGCTGTGTGGAGCAGCAGTGAACAAGCCAGCAGTACAGAGAGAGTGAAAGACACTTCATAAATCACTGCTGGAATGCAGCTTCATTTCCTCTCTGACCCCACCTTCTCAACAGCTTCTTCTTTCAAATCCAGGAGCTTTCTACACCGATCAGCAGAGACCTGACCATCCCAATCATGACACAATGTCCAGCTGTGAGTCTGAGCTTTAAAAAAAAAATAACCCCACAGCAAACTAGCACATATTTCAATCATGAGGATCAGACGTTACAAAGAACAACAGAAACTAATGAGAGGAGGCAGGCTTAATTAAAGAGTAGAGCAAGAGTGTCTTTGTAAAGCTGGTGGCAGATCGTCTTTTTGTGGCTCTGTGGAGATTTACAACAACTCTGACTGATTAATAGTTACCTTTTCTGGTTTGTCGTTGGCACGGTTGCCGTTGATGAAAACTGATATGACTTTAAAGAGGGTGATGATGATAAATGCAGGGTGACAGTGACTATGATATGAGTAATATTGTGCTGTCTTTTTGTTGGTGTTGTACTCAGAGTAATCTGATACCAAAGCTGACACATTTTCACCACTGGGTTTGAGATTTTCACTCTGAAAAGCTGTATCAAAAATTTCTAAAATTCACTGCATGTGAAAGCATGCCTGATTTTATATTTTAATCATTTTTTACAGCATCACAGAATTAGCGTTGATATTTTTGCAGCACAAGTTGCTGCAGATCAAGAATGAGTTAACAGGTATTAACTGGCCTAAGTGATGAGCGATGACCCAAGGTTTAGACTGACTAAAGCATACATTGTTATTGTTTGTTTTCCCCTACAATCTGAGTTTTAAAACAGCTGATGTACGTGAGAAAGTTAAATGTTAAATTAAACAATGGTGGAATGACATTTGACAAGATAAATTGCAGAACAACGTGACATGATGAGAGTTTCTGTGCAGCGAGTGTGTATAAGAGGAAGAGAGAGGTAGAGTGAGCGGACACTGCAGGGACTTAATTGATCACGTATGGCACGAATCTCCAAACATAGATAACTCGAGTGTTAATTCACCAGTGTGTGACGCCCAGGTAAAGGTTATGTTTGGTGTATATGCTACCTTGACCAAATTTAAACATCGGTCTGATGTACAGAGGGAGAAAAAGAAAAGATGCTCAAACCGAGGCCCCCCTCAGGTGATGAGTCCCTTTGCACTGTGTGTAGTCTGTGTACAGGGAGGCGTGGCCTGCTAGTGATTGGGTTGTGCCCAATGTATGGAAGCTGATCTTCCAAGCGAACAGCACAAGGTTCATATCCAACCTGTGGTTCCTTTCCCACATCTCATTCTCCACTCTCTCTCCCTTAATTCCAACGTTATGCACTGTCCTGTCCTCTTCAAATGAAGGCAAAAGCCCCCCAGATAATAGAGCTTTAAGAATATGATAAAAAAGAATATATTTATTATTGCTGTATCATGCACAACAAAAGTGAGTGTGCAACCTGCAATCAGTGCAATACTAAAAGAGGTAAATAGCAGCAATAAAACAAAATAAAAGCAGGTGAAATGGTCAGGTCCAGTGTACAAATGTGCAACAATAAGAAGGCAAAAGAGCAATAATAAAAGGCAGGATGCTCAGTTATGAGGAAGCCTTAATGGAACTGATTAGGAGGAACTTATAAAATGGAACTTGTGAAAAGTACCCAACTCAGATCAATGTCCTTTAGGACATGTTCAGATGAAAGCTCAGTGGCTCTCAAAGCTGCCATGGCTGATCTAGCAAAAGCTTTTAGATGTTTGAGTCCTTACTAAACGTATGTAAGCTGGTTTATGGGCTATATAAAGATATGATGACAAACACGTGAACACAATGAACAATAAACCCCTGTGTTACCAGAAAAAGAAGACCTATGCAGTGTTATTTTCACTCACAAAAACATAATGTTGCACTCATTTTGTCAATAGGTGTTTTTGTCATATGTGGTAATTATTTCAGTGATTTTTGTCAAATATTGCAAAACAAATCCACATCACCACTGCCTTTTCCTGTGCCTCTCAAAATAAAGGCAAAAATGCCCCCCAAACAATCTTTTAATTAAACTAGAGCAGCACTCAGAGAGCGCAGACCTCTGCCATTAGCCCTATCTCCCAATAGTACAGAATCCTTTAAAAAATTCCTGGATCCAGACGGTGATCCAGATCAGTCCCAAAATCTAATCAGTTCTTCTTTATGCCATTTCTGACATTTCCTGAAAATTTCATGAAAATCTGTCCATGACTATTTGAGTTATGTTGCTAACAAACTAACAAACGAACAAACAAACTAACAAACAAACCCACTCGATCACATAACCTCCTTGGCGGAGGTAATAAATAAGAGACAAGTAATGAAGTCTCAAAATTATGATCGCGATATCAAGCCAAAGAATTGTGACTATGACTCTAAAACAGGAGATAAGACTAAATGAAGCTAGCTTCATGATTTTGCAGATGGGTCCTGAAAAATGGGCTGACAGTACATAATTCACAAAGAGCGCTCTGGTTGTTTGTTTTTCCTTAAACCAATCACAACTGTCTGGGTTTAGATAAGCCTGAGATTTAGATACAGTACTTCTATAGAAAAGTTTCATATGGAACTTGTTTGAGTGAGACATTTGAAGAGGAGGGGAGGTGAGAAGGGTATTTAGGTGACGAAATCCCCAGAAAACAAACCCCCAAGCAGAACATGTACAACATAAGGAACCAAGATCCAAAGCCTGCTTTACTGCATGTTTCATTTCAGCAGTTGTTGTTTTATTTAGGGACAAGAGCTTTGAGATCTGTAGCAGTCAGATAGTATCAAGGGAGGAGAGCTCTGTCTGAGGATAGTTACTTTTAGCAGACATATATTTACAGTCTACATCCTGTGAGTCAGACTAAAGGCTTCATGACTTAAAGGTTTTTAAATGCGAGTCATCTTTTGTTCTACATACTGGCTTCTGATAAAATTTTAGCCTTTACTTGTTTTGCCAACAGTTCAGGGGTGTCTTAAAAAAGAGTTTTCTATCCGTTTCAGTCTTTTTCCAACTCTAGTTTTCTCTGAATGACATCATTTTACATCCTATTCCTGACTTCTTCTTAGCAATTACTAATGAGCTCGCATCTTACCTTGTTCTTCAAAATATAGCAGTTTTCTTACATCATTCTTTCTCTATTATGTATGAACCATTTACACCAAATATTAGCACCATGTATTCTACACTTGGTAAGGACTAGTGGATCAGCTGATACTTTCAATTTTCATCAATTTTACTGATTAATCCTACTCATAGAAAATCTAGATTTAAAACATGAAAATTTAAATATTCCTTGGCTGCTCCCCTCAGGTGGTTAGAAACTTCTTTTCAGAAAGAAAATCTTTGGATTATTTGTGCATCAACTTGCTTTTCTGCCCTATCCTGAACAATAAATACACATATGCATTTGAGCAGGTCAGCATAACTCATAAAACAGAGTGCTTCTTTCATAGCTTTGTACATCTAACTATTTAAGCACTTTAATTTCCCTTAGCCACAAAAATATCCTTCTACATTCAACAGAAAGGCCAAAAGTAATAATTTACCTCTCTACTTCTAATGTATATGTTGCAATATAAATCACACAAGATAATCTATCAAAATTGTGAATATTGCTTGGTGTGAAAAAAATTGAGATTTTTTTTTATTGCGTCATCCCGCCCTACTTGATAAACAATGTCTCATCCCTCTTCTTCGTCTTCTTCTCAATGTTGTAAATTGTTTTGGACTGGTTTTCACTATTTCAAATAAACAGTGGGTTAACCTGGGTTGAAACGTGACTGGATTGTCTGATGGTTTTAAATGCACCACGCCAGCAGTGCACACGAAGCTGCTGCTGCTATGTCACCTTTAAATGACATCACAAGACACAGGTAGATGGTTGCCAGTGAGAGGATGAGAAGATGCTGTTAAAACCCAACCAAACTACAACTGAACACCAACGAAGCTTGGGTTCTCGAGTGATCAAAGCTGGAGGCCCAGCTGACCAGTGTGCAGGTGAGCTTACCTTGCTTGTTTCTCCTGTCATGAAAACCAGTCCTTTCTTCCTACTGTCCCTTTTCTTTAATGCACTTAATGGAAGGGTTAGTAGATGTGTCTTTATTTATTTACTTAGTCTGTAACAACATGCATTATGAAAATTTAAGGATGCATGATATTATCAGCATGACATCTGTATCAGCAAGCATTTGCTTAAAAAAAGTCAATATAGGCAGAAATTAGAATTTTGGCTATTACATACGACCCATATATCGGCTGTAAATACTGGCTGATTGGCTGTCAGTATTGGCCATATGTACAACTTTAGGTCTGAAAATATATTTGAATATCAGTATGTAAGAATTAAAATTAATTTGGAGATATCAGCAAATCAGATAATGGCAAAGATCTAAAAAAAAGGCATCGCTAACAAATTTGTGGCAAAATGTTTTTTAAAAATTGAGACCACAACACCAAATTGAAGCAAAAGATAAAAGCACTATGTCTTTGCTAAAAAGCCAGATTTATATGTCACAAATGACAACACTTTGTAGGAATCAAAACTGCATGGTAAATTATTATCGTGTCTGCATCCCACTGAACATAACCTTTAGCATTCTAGGAGAACATATAGGACTCCTCCTATGATATGGGCCATAATACTGCTTCTGAGAAAATACCAACAAGTTACTCTTTCCTTTTATCTCTTCAGCTTCTGTGAGTTCATACAAATGCTGCATGTCAACAATGCAATTTGAGTGTGCATTTAAGCCCGGGGCTGACCAGAACAATGGAAAATGCAGCGAGAGAGCAACAAGAGAGGGGAAAAAAAGCACTACAAACATCAGCAGAGAGACAGGAGTAGCAAAAACAGTTTCTCTACAAGACATAGGAGACAGAGGAGGGGCCAAACCTGTCAGTGGAGGGACTGCGTAGGGGCTCTGGTTGAGCTTTGCTGCTGCTTGGGGGTACGGCGTGTTATCTGCAGCTCGGCAGACCTTCCCTTTGAAGTGATGCTGAGCCACAGACTGAGCCAGGGGCAGTGAAGTTAGGAGGTGGGAGGCTATAGAGAAAATGCAGAGAGAGCAACAAAGGTGAGAAAAAAAACGTGAGTTATCAGAGATACAGAGAGGGCTGAGGAGTAAACAAAACGCGTCTGTTAACTTTCATCTTGTAATGTCAGAAAGAGCCACCTAAGAGATCGTTCAGAGCAACTCTGTTTGGATGAGAGTATCAACTTTGAGGTCATGCAGCACACGTGATTGTTATTTTCCCTATTTTTATGACTTGTTTAAAGAAGTCATCTTTCTTTTCAGGGAGTAATGAAGAAAGCATATGGCAGCCATGTGCTGGAGAACGATTAGCTGCATCGAAACGGGTTATAATCGGACAGTAAAAGTGAGGAAAGTGAATTGACAGGCTGTCCGCCTGCTCCTTCTGTTCAGTTGAACTCTCCTTCTAGGATTATCCTCTCTAATAGACTTAAAGGCACTTTAACTGAGCTGCCAGCTGCCTGCATCCCCCCGGCGGAAAGCCACCCAGGTCAAGTCTGAGGGAGGATATCCTACCATGACAATGCAACACATTCTCATAGTGCCTTGAATTCTCTATCACACCAAAATAGTCTATTATTAAACTTTGATCTAGAAGGAACTGCGTAAAAAGCTTATTTATGGGGTAAAATATGTAGCAAGCAGGACAAAAAAAATCCATCTTCTATCAAAATCATTTTTTATTTTGAGCATCAGACCCAAATACATACGTGCATTTGTCTCTAGTTGGCATCAGTTTACATCAGATGCATTTTAGAGCGACCAACCTACTTTAAATTTGATAAACAGTAAATAATTCATCTAGAAGAAAAGAGAAATGTGGGCCACAGAACTGTTGATCTACATAACTTCAAGCTACAGTGATTTCCACTTCGTTTCTATGCTGGTAAAACTCCACCATGAAGAGGTGATGTGGAAAATTACCTGACAAACTATGTTTGGGACTTTGCTGCCTAGTTTTGTACTGGTTTATGCTTTCTTGTCTGGCCACCTTTTATGAAATTAAAGTGCATATTTATGCAGAAAATTCCCCATTGCCTATTTCCCTAACAAGTAGAGAAAGCTTTTAATCACAGTTTCTTTTACAGAGAATTTTGAAACAGCTTCAAGAACAGACAACAAAGAGTGTACCAACTCTAGACTCCAGGGTGGCGGGGGGAAAGACAAAAGCGCTGTTCAAAAATTAACCAATCTTTTGAAACTTTCAAAATTTGTCTGTGTGTGTATGTGAACATAAACAGGCACATTTTTCAGCCAGACTTATAGCCTTTTCAAACATACAGTTACTTAACCCTTTGAACACTTTGCCTATTTTTCTGTTTTTTAAGTTTCTGTTCGAAAATTGCATACCCACAATAAAATGGGTATATCTCTGCAACCACAAGGTCTATTTGAATAATTTTGGTGCCATAGTAAAGGGAACACTTGTGAGATTTATTGAGATGTGTTAATATGAGTATATGTGATACTGGTGAAGAGTAAATGAAGATGGCACATGGCAAAAATTTTAAAAATGTAGGTTCACCTAAAAAAAAAAGAAAGCATTTTCAGGATGAATATCCCTTTGAAAATGATGCAGCTGCAGCTCTAAACCTTTATCAGACCATAGTACAACATATGAGTATGGAGTTTGATATGTCATAATTCATTTAGCTGTTATTTGAGTTGTGTTTGGGGCACGTAAAAAAGGTTTTTATAGTCTTGTGGCCCAGGTTCTGCTGTTTAATTTGATGTGCAACACCACTATATTCTTTCATGATTAGTGCATTATTTCACACCTCAGGGGACCTCAGGGTTCACAGCGCAAATCAGAAAATTCCTGACTAGATGTTCACACTTGTCCCTCACAGCTCAAAGTCTTCCTAAGCCCTATTTACACTCGCACAAAACTCCTGAAACTGTCCTTAATTTACAGAGGACAGTTGAAAACAGTAAATCAGGTAATTTCCGTAACCTGACATGCCAGAATCAACAGCTCCATACATCCACTGCATATATCCATTGGCTATGTTTCACATTCATCTGAGAAACCTCCCATAGAAAGCAGGAGGGGCTGGATTAAACTTGTGCCGTAGGCGGTCAGGAAAAGAGTGAGAAAGTCTTCTCCACCAAGAGAAGCTAACAGTGTGGCTCTTTGCTTTTGTTTTAACAAAGAAATGTGGCACAATTCAAATAAAACCAGACCTGCCTATCTTGGCAAAATATTTTGAGTACCACTTGTGTCATGTGGCTGGGGATCAATAAAGTTATTCTTATTCTTATATAGGGTGTAATACACACACACAAACACACCTGTAATACACACACACACAAACACACCTGTAATACACACACACACACACACACACACACACACACAGATGCACGGCTCCCACTAATTTCTTTCTTTTTTATCTTCAATAGCACATTGGGGTCATTAAGGAAACAAGATCGATAGATTTGCTAGAAAAATCTATGATTTTTGTTTCACTTTTTCATCTTGAATGTCAGTGCTTATTCCCCTATCTGAAATGCCACTTTCACAGTGAACATAGCGTTATTAACGGTTCACATTTACCAAAAGTTGGCAGGTCCACTCACGCACAGTTTACCTTTATAACCGCCAGCTACAGCAAGTAGGGGAACGGGGAGGGAGGCACAGGGCAGGAGGAGCAGGGGTATAACGCTGTAGGTTTGGCAGACTCGTTATTCTCCGATACTCTGCATAATTGGTTGAAAGTGGTTCCCCATGCTGCTGCATCCTGCTGTCAGACTTGAGTACAGCACAGCACATTTCCCACAGAATTCACATGTCCACAGCCTTTTGCATAGTTTAGAGAGGCGAGTCGTACCAGCATATTTACATGTCAAATTGCATACCTGCTACACAAAATGCATACAGGTTGGCTGGTCTGTAAAACTGCTACATTTCTACAGCTACGTCTGAGCTAAACGTCACATTGCCACCAGTGGCAGCCATTACTAACAGCTTCCAATACAACTAAACCCTGCCAGTAGCTACTACCTCGTTCTCCTCAAACAACACTGCCTGACCAGATGTCTTTGGGTCTGGTACAAACGGTGCAGATTGGAGCTCCGTAAGATGGATTTGCCTGATGACGACATGGATTCTGGCAAATCCATCTGCTTGTAAGGTTACATTTTCTGGGTAGGTTACACTAAATTTTTTCAGAAATTTTCAGGGTTGCATATGTGAAAGAGAGGGTGAAATGCTAGGAGGCTAGCAGGGAAATTAAGGTCTAAGTCAGGGATTAAAAAAAACAGATGTGTGCATTGATCAACCAGGTAAATTCTGGAAATTTTCAGGAATTTCTGCAAGTGTGAATGGAGCGCATTTGTCTCCTTTTGCCTCAGGTCAACTGGAAGAAACTTTCTAATTCGGACAAGTGTGAAAAAGCACGTGGCATTTTGGGAGGGTAGGTTACCCTAAAAAACCCAGAACATTTTAGGAAAGTAGGTGTAAAAAGGGCTAAAGACAAAATCCAACAGTGACTTTGCTTTTTTGTTAATTAAACTAAGTCTGAAGATCAGCAGTTAGGCCAGCTGTTTTGTGTCCTGGTCTGCAGAGTACAGGAACCAGATGGTTTCCTTGAATGTCTTCTGATGTACTCATTTAGACAAATTAGCTGTCTGACTGCAAAGAAAACAAAACACTCATTACTTTGCATCCCAGTTTAAGACAACCATTGACTGACCTCTTTAATCTCTTTGACCCTGTCTGATGAGATGCTCATTGATTGTAGCCATCAGACATTTCCCTCCATATGGGCACTAAGAGCAGCAACAATACTTGGATTCAGAGGTGAATCTAGAAGCAAAGACATTTTTGTTACAACACAGTCTGTAAATTTAATTTGGGATCAATAAAAAATCCATCTATCAACCTAATCTTTGATTCATTTCCAACCCCTTTTTTTATCAACAACAAATGGTAGTTTACTCTTTCACTGGTCGAACTGGTCAATTCTTTTTATGTTCCTCTGCAAAAATATGACTTATATGTATGATTTTGCAACAATCAGAAAAATCTCCCAAGTCTTTGAGTAAAGCTCATTAAATTGCAAAACCCAACACACATCTACTAGTCATCAAGGATGGTTCAGCATTGATTGTGACATGACTGCGACAAGAATTACCTCAATGCAGCCTTTGCATAAAAAGGAATGGATCTAAGCAAATTATATGAGTTTAGCAACATCTACCAAATCAGAAAGAAGATGATCAACAAAGACCCCATCATGGGAGTATAAACTTAAAAGGTGCTAACAGCACTCTAGTCTGTTTAAACTCACCAACAGAATCTCAAAATGAGCAAAAACTAAAAAACAGACAAAAGAACCTGGACACTGTCACAACCAGGGTGGATCCCCACCAGACTGTTGGCTCCTCTCAACCCCAGTGATACCATTTAATGCATTCAGCTTAACACCTTTGAAACAGATGGTGGTACAACCTCATCCACTGCCGCTCACTGTGACCGACTCTGCTTAAGAATTTATTGGAGCAGTAAATAAAAAACATCCTCTTTTTGTGGGGAAATCTCACATTTCTGAAACCCCACTAAAAAAGAAAGGCACTGTAAGTTGTAAAACATGGCAGTCGCAAAGGCTGATAACAGGAGTTCAGACGCACAGACCAGCGGCTCGGCTTCTACATCATGTGAGTGAGCTCATGGGGTGGCTGAGGCTCAGAGTCGGTTATCTCTTAACTGGAAGGTCAGGGCCCCAAGGGTTTGACTCCCAAGCTGTTGCTCCAGCTCTTGTTGATGTGTCCTTGGGCAAGATGCTGGAACCAAAGTTGATATGTGAATGCATATGAATGGTCTTTAATATTGATGGACACTTTACGTAGCAGCCACCACCAACGGGGTGTGAATGGAATACGTGGGTAGGTATGATCTGTTGTGTTTGAAGGAGCTTCGAGTACTCAGACAGCTAGAAAAGCATTAAACAAGCTCAAGACCATTTAATGTCAAATATGGATGATAGCTTAGGCAGCTGTTTAACACTTGTACTAAATGTGTCAAACTAATTAAGATAGGAATAAGAACTCTGCATGATCCAGCAATCTTTGCGATGCAGTTAAACTTGTCTCCATTCTTCCCATTAGTTTGTGTCAACAGCAAATGAATGAAAGCTCTTCAGTGTTCACAAAAAGAAGAACAGACTTTCAGTAAAACAATCACAGTCCCTTCTAAACAATCAATACTAGAAAATAACAGGGAGTATTATAAAACTAACAGAAACCTCAGTCTGTTGGTCTGTTTAAGGTTTACTTGTTACAAAAGGGTTTTCTTGGACCAGGAGACAGTGGGAAACCTCCGACGAGGCGTGTAAGGGAAGCCTACATTCACAAAGACGGCCGTTTCCATGCCAACAGGACCTCTGCTGGGAGAGGCCTCCTTTCAAACGGTTTTTCATCCTGTACCTCTGCTGCAGTCTCAGAGAAGGACTGGTGGGCATTTGAGAGGGAATAAGTCGTGGGTGGTGGTGAAGAGATGCAATTGTGTTAAGGCAAAGATGGAAAAGGTCTGAGCAAAGAGCCCCACAGTATGTGCACTCTCTTACAGAAACTTAAACCAAGGCTGGAGAGGGCTCTGTATGCTGGGTGGCAACTTATATTCACAGTTTAAACCTGGTTATGTTGTAAAAACATGAGACATCTCAAGGGACTGAGGTTGTAACAAATGATACTTATTCACATAAACTCAGTGGCATTGCACCAAAGTTTCCACAAGACAAACCTCAATGTTTTTAATAAACACTGAGGTGGGCTTTTCACCTTTATTTAATAGGACAACTGAAGAGAGACACTGAGGGGAAGAGTGACGAAGACATGCACCAAACATGCCCCGAGACCAGGAATCCAACGCGCCATGGACTACAGCCTCAATTTACTGAACTAAACTGGCACCCAGTAGGTTGATTAAATGGTCATCAAGTTCCCATCCAATCAAATCTCATTGGTCAGAAAATTGCAGGGAGAAAGTGCACAGCCAACCGTGGTTAGTCTTGTAGAAAGAGTGAGCGTTGGTGAATACAAACAAAGCAGTGGTGCTGAGGAAGACCATGTTTTTCATTTTTTCACAGTTGTTACCAACTCAAGAACTTAGAAACACATCGCCACAAATTTACAGAAAGGTGCAGGATTGCAAGTCTGTACACTGCATGTCTCTGTCAAAGCCTCTATCCGGGCTTACTAAAGTCGGCAAAGATGTTTTATCAGCTCCGTTTAGTAGCTCAACAAATGCAAACATTAATGCTAACGTGTGCTGCAGTCAGATGGAGAGCAGAGGACACAGGCAGCGATGTCTCCTGGTTCCTAAGGTTTCTTCTCAACATCCAGACCTGCAAATTTATTATTGGTTAACCTTGTTAAACTGATGTTACATACTATCTTGTTACAATGAATGTGTGCATTCTGACATTAGCAAACCATGTCACTAATAAAAATAACAATAGAAATAAAAATAAAAACAGAAATAAAGGTGGTAACAATGATTTTTTTTAAATAATATTTGAAACTTCATTGCACTGTAAAAAATAATAGCAACAATTAAGGCTAATCGAACATTAGATCAAATCACCAAAAAAACTTTTTTGCAGCAGAGATGCTATGCATTATTATGTAATCATTCAAGTGCTATTTAAAAAAAAAGGCTACAAAAAATCCTACTTTCTTCATTTTTATACATTTTTCTTATCAAATATGAGAATGATATAGAAATGATCACTCTCTTAAATACAACAGTTCACATCCAATTTGCAAAACAGGTCAAAATTGAAGTTTTTCTTTATTTTTAAAATTGCTCAACCCTTTATATCTAAAATTGTGTTGGTTGTAATATAGAATGGTTCATTGTTTGTGTTTGTTAGAAAATATGGAAGTTGAGGAACTTAAAGGAAAAATTTACTGGTAGAGATACTGGCTTGTGATAATTCTACTATGGCTACACAGTGTAGAGATGAAAAAAATTCTGAAATAGATGCTTCATAGCCTGAGATATTCCATGACAAAGGTCAATTAAAGGGTTCAATACTCTAACTCCCAGAATGCACTGGGCTCATTGCCTCCAAGGCCGCTCCCAGACAGCTTCCTTTTGGAAAGGTGTGGCCGGTGCTGCAGGTGGATGGTTGAATGTAAACATAAACAGGTGCTGACCTGTCAAAGAGCGAAAAGGTGCCCAGACAAAGTCTGTTTGTTCTAACCAGAGGCCTGTGGCTAATGTAGATTTGATTTAGGATAAATAAAATGCAAAACGGAATAAAAAAGTAAATATGTAGAAGTAAAAATCTACAAACAAAATCACTTCAAAAAAGTAAAAAGCCAATGATTCAACCAAACAGGACATATCTAGGGACTAAATTCAGCGAGAAGTAACAACTGTCAAGTTTTCAAACAAAAAAATGGACAAAAAAAAGCTGCTGAAAGCACATTTTCTGATGTGGGCATTCACAATAAAAGCACTTGAAGAAAAAATAACAACAGCTGACTTTTAATGTGAAGTGTGTGTCAGAAGTACCACGTCTATCATTGATTTAACTTAGTTCTAACAGTGACCATCGTACTACAGTCGGCCTCACTGTCTATAACAGCTTCTCTGATCCCACTTTGAATCATCATGGACTCAAGACGAAGGCATCATGAGCTAAAACACCTCTAAACTGTTGTTTGGGCCGTTGTCACTGTGGCTCATATTAAAGCCACAGTCAGACAGACAGAATAGCCCATGTTGAGTTAATACAGACATCAAACTTAGAGACGAGAGAGCTTCATGTTAACTACACAGTCACAAACAGATGTTTGGTTTTTACCTGACTGCCCTTTAGTGTTGGTGTGAAATGTGAGGAGCAGATACAGACTGAGCAGTCAAAGTTTGCCTTAATGACTACAGCCTAAAATGAATCAAAGTATGTTAAAAGTAAAACCAATGAGAAGGAGCTTGCCTATTGTGGTGACATTAACGATGATTATCTTCATCTGCAGAGTCCTTCAGCTCTTTTTACAGTCTGATACTTCATTTTCTAAGGATTATAATCTACTCCATGAACAAAAGTGTAAGCAATTCCTTTCTAGTTAACAACCAGCCAATAAATAATTGCCAATTATATCTAAGAACAATTACTTTGGTACAATTTTCCGACTTTTATTTGACAGGAAAAGCTCAAGAAAGACAAAAATTTAAGAGCAAGAATAAGGAAGTCGAATCAGTGACCAGTGAGCCAGAGGCTTTAGCCGTTGGCGAAGGGACCCCTTCGTCATCAACTGAGCTAAATCTGCTTCCCTGGAAAACACTCTTCAAATGCACTGTTATAAGTAAGTCACTAATTGGCTTAGTAATACAAAATCATTCACATAATGTAAGACTTCTTTATCAATTAATTCAAAGATAAAGTTTTGGAATACTCTTAACTTTGACTTAGAAAATCAGAGTTGTTCATAAAACAAAAGATTTGGCTTCAGACACAAATCAGCCACCAACAAGCCTCCATCTGTAGCACCAATAAGAGGGAGCAGTTCATTTTCAAAAAAGGTTATTTTGTTGTCTGGAACAGGTTTACTTTAGCAGCGTCCTACCTCGAGCAAACCACCGTCTGCTCTAAAGTTTGTCTAAAGTCTGAAGCTAAAAGAAGCAGCAGCAAAAACAGCTTATTTATTGTAGCAGAAGTGGGAGTGGGAGACACGTTTGGAGAGGCGAGTTGCACAAGAAAGCAGCAGCTCTGAAACACCTGCTAAAAGCTGATTATATTTTACAACATATAAACTGTTAAAATTCATTTTTCATCTATGAATGCTCATTGTGTTTAAGCAAGCATTTTCAGACGCAAACAAAGACAGTCTCTCATGGTCAAAGATAAAGTAGAACCCTCCGTCAGTATTTTTTATCCACTCATCCTCAAATCCTTCATCGTTTTCCACTACGTAATTTAAAATAGTAATAGCATCCCTATTAACTTGTTTTGTCTTCCTCTTGTCCCCGCACTGTCACACAGCGTTCACACATCAAAGCGATATGCCTGGGAGATTCCTCCCCCTGTTCATTAACCAAACTCTGAGCTACATGGCACAGCACTGAATTATTAACGCACTCCTCGTGCCTCACAGATACAGAGCAGAGGGCCATTCACAACCGCAGAAAACACCCACGCTCTGCTGTAGACGCCTGTAAATCTCCACTCAACCCTCAGAGTGAAGTCAAACCCATTAAGGAAGCATTTTTTTAAAAAACAGGGTAAACAACAAATGACTGGTGATGGCAGAAAAGATGTGGAGAAATAAGACATCAAACTGTGGAAAAAAAAAATCAAACAAAAGAAATTTAAAGCTAAAGACCAATTTGTTTTGAGTCTGAGGATTGCACTGAATGGAAGAAGGGAAAACAAATGCATGAATCAAAATATGTAGGTGTATAATCACATAAAGGAAAATATGAAGATGTAGAGATACAAAGAGAAAAATGCAGAAAACTTTCACCATGGCACAATAACTTAACACAAAACTGTTTAAAGAAAAAAAAACATCCCTAAGCATCACTTCAAAAATGGATTTTAATAAAGGCTGCACTCTGCAGAGCATGATCTGATAATCATCTGAAAACACTGCCCTCCTTAATATGTTCCTACCCCACATTTTAGCTCTAGTGGTGAGAAATTTTTTTATTTATTCTTTTAAACCATGATCAGCAGGGGGGAAAAGATTTACACGGTTTATACAGCCAGTGATTCAGTAATTCTGCTGTAATAGCTGATAAAACATCCTTTTTCTCTCTCTTAAAAGTATAGATTCTGACACTGTTTAGGCACCAGTACATTTTAAAATTATTGATTTTTGTACAGATATTAGAAAAAAGCCCAAATGATACCCAACCCTGGTCATGAGGGGTCAGGACGTAGTGACACTGAGTCAAACTGCCAAAGAAATCTGTTTAGAGCCCTGAATTTTTTTATTATTGAAATGCCAATGTCTGGTGCAAGATATGCAATAATTGTAGCACACAAATCAAGATAACACTGTTTTACTCTCCTGGTTTTTTCCCCCATAGCTAATCTGTAGCTACTGAGATACCGGCACAACTTCAGGAGTACTATCATGGATAATGAAACTGTTTTTTCCTTCATAAAGGCAATGAAAATTGCTCAGAATGTAATAATCCTGTTTCTTTTTCATCCCTATTTCATAGGCTATCACAGGTGTCGCCATGTTACTGTTGGCTTTCACCAGCTAATCTCCCAGAAACAGAGACTGAAAGTTCTGCAGATATAAGATAAAGATTTGCTCTGCCTATTGTTCTCACTGCTTTGAGTGTGCACTGGTTTGCTAGAGTACATGTGTGTTTGGGACTGAAGTTTTAAAAATAACAGTCCAGTGTTTTTAATCTTTTAAACAATGTGGCTGTAGGGGAGCTGTTCAGAGATATTTGACTCTTCTCTGTTCGAAGGGGAGATAGGGAACCAACACATCCCCTTTTTCGCAAATGCACCGATTTTCAGAATATTTCTAGATGAGCTGCATGTGTGAACATAAACAGCAGAATCTTTCATCCAGACTTTACCGGGCATTTTTCCTGCCAGCTTTCCAGTATTTTCCCTTTCCATTGCCTTGGAAGAGCAACCCAAATGTCAAAACAAAGCTCCTGACATTTTCTAGAAACTTTCAGGTGCACATGTTTAAAAACAGTGTATCTGTGCTATGACAAGGATCTGGAAATTGTCAACTAGGGATGGGTACCTTTCACATTTGAACCGGTACGGTACCGGTACACAACAGTACCCATTTTCGGTACTTTTGAGTGAGAATAATATGCAATAATAAATGTTATATAACCTCATACTTCTGAATTTTAAATATCAAAAAGCAATCAAATATCAAATAAATCAAAACAACATCGCACACCATTTGTAATGTAGCATCACAAGTGTTTTAAAAAAATTAATTGGGGTCCATGGAGGGAGAATAAGTTTAAAACAAATGAACAATACAGTATGGAGTCAAAATAACTAAATAAATACATAAATAAAGGTATAAAATTTTACTAATTAAAGTATTACAAATGAAAGTAAGCAAACTACTTCCTCAACCATGAACTACATGTACTGAACATCTTCCTTCCTCATGCAGTTCTTTTCCAACAAAACTAAGACGTCATCTTTCCCTGGTAAGAGCAGAGTCTGCTCCTCTCTCATCAATCATGCGCCCGTCCACACATAAACGTCACACACAGGGTCCATTACGTTACATTTGTATTTACTGCAAAAAGTTAACAGAAAGTGGCAAATTGTTTCATTCTGTGATGAAAATAAGCAGCGAGGATGAGCCTGTGGTCTATGTCACTCCTTCAAAATTACTCTGGATCCATCCACCCTGACAGAGAGCATCATACAGCACCAGCTGTGCCAAGTTGGAGAAATGGAGAGCACTAGGCAGTCCGCACCGTGCCTTAATCCAGTGAACAAACCTATCCTTTTATCTAGTATATTTCCGTGGTTGATTTCCACATGATAAATGGGCAAATCACAGTGTTTAAAGTGAGGATTCGGTACGAGAGAGAGAGAGGGAGGGAGGGGGCAGAAGGAAACAGCTGGAGCTGATCTGAATCATTAATCATCACACTGCTTCCTCAGATTAGAAGTTTTACCGTGGTAAACCATAAACTTCAAGTCACATATACTGCAGCGTAACCTGCATCGTATTTTGAAATATAAGGCGCTACCTCCGACTGCTTTCTATTAGCCATGCTTGTTTTGTTGATTCAGTGAGCTGCTGCTGACGTCATTACTCACGTGTGTGCAATGCCGCGTTCACGTCTGGCATGAAAAAATGGCTACTCTTCCACTCTCTTGCAGTCAAAAGGTTGCGTTTAGGTACCGAAACATGGTACCGTTTGATTTTACGTGAATCGGTACTCGGGGGTACCAAAGGAATTCGCTCAGTACCTATAAAAGTACCGAATTCAGTACGCATCCCTATTGTCAACACTTCATCACTCATAAATACAGTCAGACTTGGAGATGAAACTTGATGCTACACAGGATGAAAAGCACTGAAAGGTACCAGCGCACCAGAAAACACTCAAGTCTCATTTTTATCCAAAAGCTGCTGCAAAAGGAGAGCACACTGTCTAAACCGTGGTTCTCAACTGGTGGGTCGGGACCCAAAAGTGGGTCATTGAGTGGTTTTCAGTGGGAAAAAAGTGGAAAAAAGTGTACAAGTACCTAGGATGTACTGAAGTTAGCCTAGGCAGACATGTTTCCATATATCTTATTTTACTCCAATTTGCTGAACAAGGAGTACATTTTGTTCCTTTCTTGAAATTTTGACGTTTTTATCCTGTTATCTTGCATAGAAATATTTGAAGAAAACTGGGCTTCCCATGAAAACGTCTTAATTTCACAAGATCTTTAAAAAGCAACCAAAATCTACATTATCATGACAACACTAATGGAAATAACATGCTTGCATGCATGTCCTCCCAAAGTTTTGTTCAGTTTTTGTTTAGCTGTATATTTTGCTCCATCTGGGGGTCGCAATTTTCCTTTAAGGAGGTGACTGTGGGTCTTGACCACTGGTGCAAGTTGTGTTATCGAATTGGCAACATTTGTCGCAGAAATATTGCTAATGTTCTTGTGCAATTTGGACAGAGTGCATGAGTTAGCTTGCAACCATCATTGAAAGTTCAAGATACTTGATGCCTTGTGCTGCTATCTTATTTGTCTTGGTATTCAAACAGGACTGATATTGTTTGATTGTAGTATCATCATACCAAAGTTTAAAATTCTGGCATCGTGGTAACTTTAAGTGTTATAATATCCAAACACATGACTCACTCGCTGCCCTTCCTTTAGTCTGCCTGTCTTACTGCTGCTGCTGCTGTTGCCCCAAAGTCTAACTTTGACTTTGTTAAAAGAGAAAAAAAAAGTGAAACAGGAGATTGGAGATCCCTCTTTCTTCAAGGTGACTTGGACCTCTCCACAGAAAAGCCCTTTCATTTCCTTTCATTGATCTCTCCCAATCTCTTTCTCCAAAGTGCCTCTGCCCACACACAATGTTGACTGCGGGCAGGACTTCATCGGTAAAGTCTCTCAACTCATTTTCTGCTTCTTCTCTTTATGCTTATGAGGCCTGTTTCATTTCCCTTTAGATTTCCCTGTTCACTGACACCTGTAAATAAGTCTCTACAATCTATATTTAGCCCTGATTTTCTCCTTTGATGGTTATTTTCATCACAAATAATCCTACATCCACATTTTTACATATCTGTTAGACATGCCCCAAACAACTCCATTTTTTTCTGACACTGTTAAACAAAATACAAATAATCTGAAAGTTTAGCTAAAATACATTTGGCAAGAGTGACGTCAATACACTTCCCACTTTCAGTTTGTTCTTGAAATTCAAACTCTGTGGCTGAAACGGTGCTGAATCTACCGTTCTTATTTTAAACCCTCAACAGTCTAAATCCTCCTTCCTGAAAAAGTCACCAAACTCATCTGAACCTGTGTCTTAATGCTCCTTCTTTTCCCTCAAGATTGAGGATTCTCATGAAATCACGAATCATGTCACGACTCCGTCATTATCCAAATGTCTCAGTATCTTTCACTCAGCACTGTTTGGGGTCCTTAAGAGCCTGGATGGCTGCCCGTTCTAATCAGACTGCACTCTTAGTGTAAAAAGCAACCAAAGTAATCAACGTCTGCACAGAAGAGTCTTTCTTGAGTCCTCAACCGAGTCTTCTCCTCTACAACTAAGAACATCAGCCAGATGGTCCCTGCCATCATTGTTGACTCAAGATATTCCAAATGTGAGAAGAAACTTTAACGTCCACACTCACACCACCTCCTTTTACTCTAGTCAGAGGAATTCTCTTTGAAGGGGAATAGTACATTACTGCATCTGCAACAATATCACATTGGTGCATCATACACATTTAAAACTCATTTAGATCTGTGGTTCTCAACTGGTGGGTAGGGACCCAAAAGTGGGTCACAAAGCCCTTTTCAGTGGGTCACAGATGTGTGCCTGGGGAAAAAAATGTGCCAACTTGTCTATGAGACTCTATAAATCATGTATGTTTTGTCCCGTTTCATTATTTTGTCACACATTTTGCACTGTCTCAGCTCTATATTTTTATACGTCTGATTGACCAAAAAAATCTCAAAAATTTGGGTTGTAATTCTCCTTGAGTTGGTGGTGGGTCACGTGTCCCAACCAGTTGAGAACCACTGATTTAGATCCTTACCAGGGGATGCTACTAGCCTTTAATTTCCCTGTAGATTAAACAAAAACTTAGACTAGTAAACTAATCTAAAGCTAAGAGAACATGGAGAAAACTGTCTTAATTTAGCATGATTTAACATAGCTTAAAAGCATGTTGCATGTCCATCTATTTAACTACTGTCACAGTTCAGTTATAAAATCCAGGGCTTCCCCTACATGTAGTTGATCGTGGCGCATCACCATGCCAAAATAAAAGCCGCCATGCCTTCAGAATTATAATCTTTTTTATCAAATGTTAAAAATGTAAATTATACTGTATGAATGGATCCATATAAACATATAGTCTATATTTGTGCACGTTTACGTACCACAGGAGTTTGAAACTGTAATCCTGAAAGGTGACACTGCTCTGCAAATAACTTAATTTTGAAAAATGAACACCGGAGTCTAAGCTTCCTTTCTGTCGTCAAACACGGACGGCTGATAAACTTTACTTTCACTTAGTTTAGTACTTCCCTGATTATAATCCAGTGATTAGCGGTAAACTTGAGTAGTTATATTCATCATGTGTCTTGTGATGGAGATGAGACGCTAGCGACCAAAAAACAGCTCGTTTTCATAAAAACTCAGGCGGAACTTTAGTTTCGTTTCTGTTATGGTATGAGACTGGATAAAAACAACAGCGATGGACTGTCAGGCGTTCATCTAATCCATGATATTTGCCTCACTTTGCGTTCTAAATGTCCGCTAAAACGGTAGAGAGGAAGGAGAAGCGCGAGCTGCAGTCACGGGGTAACAGGAGCTGTTGGGTGTGTGTCTGTGTATGTGTGACAGAGAGGAGAGTTTGTGCGTCCGTCCGCGAGTGTGGGTCAGTCTGACAACAAGCAGTAACGAACCAACGTTAGCTTGTTGAATACGTGAGTGATAAATATTTCTAAATTATCATAATATCAAAAACTTTATTGGCTGAGGCTTACTTGAGGCTCCTCTGGGATGAAATAATTGCAAGAGGATGTAATAAAAGCAGAATCCCACTGTAAGAGTCTTTCATTCAAATATCCCCAGGCTGTTGTCATTAGTATGATCTTAAAGTGTTTATGTGTGTTTGTAAGGAGGGAGGCAAAGTAAAAGCATAAAAAATATAATTTTCATTTTTGGGGGAAAAAAATCTGTGTGTTTATTCTGTTGCGTGTTCAAGTTATTTAATTTAACAGAACTAAAAAACAGACTAAAAGAAGGCAAACATTTAGTTCGAGGTCCTATCGCTGATTCGCTAACGTTCAGCACTTATCTCAAGCATCTTGGTTGTATTTTGTGCATATTTTGGTTTTGTGGATTTTTGTAGCTCTTTTATTTGATTTTAAGTGTATGCCTCTCCTACTGAAACTGCTGCTGAACCATTTCCTTTGTGAAACAAATCCTCAGTTTTCTGACATTAACTCATCGTGAATCATTTCATTTGCACTAAGTTTGTAGTGAGCTGATTCCAAAAGCAAGTCTCTGTTTCTGATGCTTGTCGTGTTGTTATCCTCTGTGAGAAACAGTGAGGCAGCTAAGGAAGAAAAAGGACAATGATCTGATAAAGGGAGATTCAAATTGGCCTCAATAAACAATTAATCCTCGTGTTTCCTGCTAAACGTTTCCTTATTTAGCTTAAAAACTACAGAACGGTAAACCTAATAACGATAAACATGTCTGCAGCAGAGTAAATGGCTCTGGGATTTCTAAATCAGGAGATGAGTCAATAAATCTGGAAATTTCATAGATGGCCACAATTCCCATTTTCCCTCTACACATGATGGGTTTCACAAATGGGTTTAAATCAGATGGTTGTCTCTGTGGTTGTCTAAAGGGAATATCTTATCAGCCAAATACCACAAAACAAGTTTAATCACATCATTATCAGTAACAGTTTTAAGGCTTGTTGAAACACACAGACTCCACATGTTCTTTGGATTGTTTTGAATAATAAAGCATTACGCTACTAAGAGTCTTGGAGTCAAGACTGTGAAACACCTGAAGCATTCCTCTCTCCTGGCATCCTTTGTAATCGATCTTGCTCCCTTCACTTCATGTTTTGTCAATTGAGGCTTCAAAGGCAGGAAATCTCACTGTCCATATGAGAATGGTTTTAGGAAGGCCCTGAGGTCAGCTTCACAGCAACAGTCAGGACTGTGGGAATGTGCTGCTTTCTGCAAACAAAGACGAGGATACCCCTCATCGCCCGCTCTCCGAGGCCTTACAGCAAAAACCACAGCCAGAAAACTGCATTTCAACATACTGATCCAAAAGATTTCATTCTTGTCTCAATATTGTCTGCCTCTCTTTGTGCTTGTATTCTGTAATCCACACTTATTCAAGCTGCCTCAGCTCTGGAGAAGGGGGAACATTTCTATCTCATACAATGCCTTTCAAAGGGATCCATAGAGGGCATATGGACTACAAATACAAGTTATGGGTGATAAAAAACCTGCTGTGAAGACAGTAAAGCCTGCAACACACTCTAAAAGACTTTCAAGCGGTTAACAGATGTTGAAGATGTGAGACCTCACACATGACGGCAAATAATGATAGATTTAACAGGTTTTTTTCTACTTTGAGTGTGTGGAGAGAAATGAGGTGACCAAAACAGCACACCATACGCCAACAGATTCCAACCAGTGTCTGGACTTGAAAAACTAGAAATCTTGCAAAATCTCCCAGCCTCTTATGTGGCTTCAGAGTAAACAAACATGGCCAACAACAGGCAGGAAGGACTGGCAATTAGAGTTTTTGGATTTCTTTTAACTGAAACTTGTTTTCAAAGAAAAAGGATGGGTTAAGTCATGGAGACTGTAAACATGGGTTGAACATGCTGCAGTACCAGGTGGAGATTGGCATAAAATGATTTACTGTGGTCAGTGTGCTTTCTTCTTCAGCTCACATACCCACTGGATGGCATTTTTGTTCACATGAGAAGCAATTGAGAGCATGCTCAGCTGTCCAGCCCAGGCTTACCCTTCACCATTCCTAAAGACAAGTTTAGTTAACCTCACCAAGCAGATGCACTGGCCAGATTCTATGCCTGTCATCAGGCAGATCCATCTTGCAAAGCTTCAATCTGAAACGATTGTTCCCAGTCTGAAAACAGACCTGACCAATCAGCATCATTTGAGGAAAATGAGGTGGCAGCTATGGGTGGGGTTTAGTTGCACTGGAAGCAGGTAGTAATGGCTGACGCCAGTGTACTGATAGTGTAGCAGCAGTTCTATTGAACTGGGCCACATTTCTTTACTAAACAAAGAGCAAAGAACGATATTGAAAGCTTTTCCATGACAGAAAAGATGTCTGTGATAGTTCAGGGGGACAGGGGTCAGTGAGTGGGTATAAACAATGGCTGCAGGTGGAGTGATTAGCTCAGATGTAGCCACAGCAGCAGTTTTGTCAAAAACTGCTATACTGAAAGCTTTTCGTGACAGAAAAGATGTTTTCGCCCTTCTCCTGGCCTGCTTTGGCATGACTTCGGGATCCTTACAGACGGGGTTTGTCTGTGTTTCCAATAGCTGCTGCCATGGTAGCAATTAGCTTGGATGTAGCTGTAGAACAGTGGCTTTTTTAATCAGAACTTGACCACATTTCCATAGTAAAACATGAACAAAAAACAACACCAAAAGCTTGTCTGTGCAGAGATGTTTTTGCATGTCTCCTGACCTGCTTTGGCATGAATTTTATTCAGAAGCTTTGCCATTAATTCACAAAGGGTAGCTTTAACCTGTAGAGCTCAGGTACCAGAGCTGTGCTGGTCCACCACCTCATTTTGTCTTATCACTGTGATTGCCTGAAATTAACATGACAGAACTTTCGTCCAATCACCATCTGAGAATTACCTGGGAAGTCCTGCCCTTCCCAGATGCTTTGTATGGGAGGTTCTCCAGATAGACAGGAAATAACTCCATGTAATACATAAATGAAACAGAAAATCTGGCTGGTCTGGTAATAAAACTTTACAAACGTATTCATACACATGGCTTATTTTACTGCTGATTTACAGCATATTGGTTGTAAATAATGGCAGAAATGTTCCTAACTTCCACTACCAATAATGAGGGCTAATTTCTACAGATACAGATGTATACCACAGGGAAAATCTGGCAAGATGATCTTTAGAACCATCAAGAAATTGTGGCTTGCTTAGTTTAGTTAAATCAAAAAGAATCTGGATTTAAATTGCCCTGATCAGTGGTGTGTACTCTGCTAAAGCTGCCTTTTCTCTAGTTAATTAGAGGAGCTGCCACACAGAAGACCATTTATACATGGAAAGGCTAAATTCTTTACAAAAGTTCATATGTTTATCCTACTTGTCTTGTTGATCAGTTCCACAGTCCTGTGACTATGCCATCATACATCACAGCAGAAACTACACAATCAGTCCTCTATGCTGGAAAATCTTTGATGGCGAAACATTCATAACACTACAAAGAAAATTCATCAATTGCTTGCATGTCCACACCATCAGAATGAATAATGAGACACGCCATAACAGCTAAAATGATCAAAATATTAATCTTCAATACAAAACATGCTGCAAAGACCCCCAACTCATTATAGATTGCCAACTTGACCTACAAAAATCACAGATTTCTATAACCATTACTTTACATGCAGTCTTGTTCTGTATATTTTTCAACATTAAAGCTTCATACAACTAGACGTCTCACTGAACTGAGTGAACTCTGGCAAACAGAGCTGCTCTCTTCTGTCAGCTTTACAGCACATAAACAGACTTATTTTTAGAGACTGTGACTTAATGTTTAATTCATACATGCACACATTCTGTGTTTGCACATTATAACAATCAAGATCTATAGTACTATCTGAAACCATACTAACTCTACAATTAAAATTTCTAAAAATAGTCACAAATGCAGTATAAATTGTATAATTGTAAAAGCTGCTGGCTGTTCAGACAATTTTAACTGTTGCACAAGTTTCCTCAGAGCAAATTTTTGTTGCTTTAACATTTACACTGAAAGGGAGAATCAAATTGAATGTATTTTTTTTTAAAAACAACACTGAAATGTATCCTACACTTATGTTTTGTGTGTTCAGCTTTTGTTGAAAGCATGCCACAACTGTTTTTCCTCTCCATTCAGAAAGCATTCTAAAGTGTAAAGAAAAGCCTTGCTGTAGTTGCTGTGGATGTAATCTGAATGGTAAACAGAGAAGTATCTGTCTACTGAAGGTGTGTCAGCAGTCGGGTTCTGTGGTTAAGCTCTGTGCATTACAAAGATCGTGTGCAAAAGAAAAACACCTCTCAGTCACACTTTTGTGATCTGTGAGACAGAGCTTTCTACTGTTTATTACTGGTGGTGGATGTCGTGTCGAGACAAAACCGTTATGTGACATCGTACCTGAAGACACAGCTGGAAATAGAAATTGAACCACCAAGAGGATCTCTTGCTCTTTCCTTTCCTTATTTTCAAAGTTACCCCAAATCTCTGCAGTATAGAGAAAAATGTGTTAAGAGTGTAGCACAGGAAGATATCATACAACTCAATTTGAGGCCTTAAGAGGGAGAAACTTCACTTCACTAAGAGGAATACTAGGCAATTCAAAACATAAGAGCTAAACAAAGCAGACAACAGACAGCTACGTATAATAAAACACAACTGAAATTTAAAGAGATTATTCAAAATGACTAACTGAGGTTTATTATATTTTTCTTTGTTACCATGTGTCCCCTAGTTGACTTACTATTGTGTGACTAAAAAAGGTATTATGTATGTAGGTCACTTATTATCCTTTTAGACTTCAGAACCATGAGCCATCTCCTCACCAAGAATCAACTCAGACCTGAGAGGTCAAGTGGGTGCTGTTCATTAGCAGGTGGAGTGTGGAAGTAGCAGTATCCTCCTGGAGAGTAGATATAATGGCCACTTCTCCTTTCAAACCATGATGTAGACACACTAAAAACAAGAACCTGAATCAGGCTTAACTAGGACAAACGAAGATGTTTACATTAGATTTAACTTTAAGACAAGAAAAGGACACCATATGATCAAATAAGTCCAGGGTAGTGTGATGTGTAATGAACTGTTTCAGACTTGGGTCTGTGTGCCTACGGCTACACTGAAGGGATGGGGTCAATCTCAGGTTACAAGTGAGTGAAGTGTAGTACAGTAAAGTGCAGCACATTTAAACATCCCATCTCTGTATCTGAGACCATGATAAAATCTTATCCTTCTTGAATATACCACCTGGATGTACTAAAATACAGCTGAATCAAGTTTAGTGTGAGGAAGACTTTTTTCTACCTCAGTCAGTGGAGAGGCAAACCTTTTATTTGATGTTGAGAACACAAAGAATAGATTTTACAGAAGATAAGAAAGTGGGAGAGCAAAAAAGTGATGTGGTTTCTCTGTGTTGCCTGGGTCGATATCAATGTGCAAAACTCAGAAGACTTTAAACTGAGATCCTGTTTCTATTAGAGATGTAACGCTGCTGTCAAGATTGTGGTATTACAGTGACAGAAGCACCTTGGTGCATTGTGGACATGAGACAGTTTCAAACAGTAGGTCTTAAGGGCAAAAAGTGTAGATGTTTTTTTAGTGGAGCAGACAACAGTTGCATACCCATCATCCTTTGCACTCCACTTGCTGGTTTGATCTAACCATGGAAAATGGTGGATGCTACAAGTGGCGAGGGAGAACCAATCCATGGGGAGACCTGAGCAACTTACGTTTTTGAGTTTGCAGAGGCTCCAGTGACTTTTAAATCTGATGTGCAAAAATTAGTAGACTGCAGTGACACTTGATGGGGAACATGATAAACAGAATGAGGCACTTTGCAAAATGCCACCTCGAAAAGATATGCAATGAAAAAGAGAAAAGCAGACGCATTGAAACCTACTCAGGTCTTCATCAGCAGTGGCCACTGCTTATCATACGGTGCGATTTCGACACTGTTACATCCCTAGTTTCTAACATAAAATAACACCTCTTTACATCAATTAAAGTGAACTATACATTTAAGTTTAAGATTAAACAGTTATGGTTCTACAAAAACCACAGCCTCCAGTAAAAATCCAAGTTGAAACACCACATGCAGAGAGAGCGATTGCTCCTGAAAGTTGAGAGATGTGCAGGAGTTTACAAGAAACTTTTGACAACTGGCAACAAGAAAGTTGCAATTCTGTGTATTCTGGTATAAAACCAGGTATTAGTTTTAGAGGATTTTCACCAGTAGGCGCAGATATTATACTTTAAATATTGTGTATAGTGACAACCCTATCTCCTGGATTTCTGTCACTCTTCAGCACCCTATAACATCTTTATTCAACGTGTGGCACGAGGCATGTTCCGACTTAAGCTGAATGAAAAGGTGACTCACAGATAAAAAGCTCCTTTATATCCCCTGAAAACTTAAAGTGTAAACTAAAGCTGCTGTTAAGGTTTAAGGAGTGACCGTGTCGACTGGTGACTTTCACTCATTTGCGTCTGTGGTTGTCGTAGTTAAAACAGACGTTTAGATCGGAAAGGGTCCTAACAAGTCTGTTTATTTAGCGTTTGAATGGCAGATATATCAAATTTGTATATCAGATTATAAGAATAAGCCTAAACCAAGAGGCATCGGTTACGATGCTTTGTGTTTCAGCATCTGTTGTAACTACGACAACCACAGACGCGTACGAAGGAGAGTCACTGGCTAACACGGTCGCACATCAAACCAAAACAGCGCAATAATATAAAACCAGTACAAAGTTTGAGCTCATCACAAAGTTCCCCTGTTGCACGCGGACGGAGATCCTCGCGCTGAGAAGCTTTCACTCAGCTCGTGCAGCTTGTTTAAAAGGCTGTGTGCTATCAAAGAACAGTGAGCCATTAAACGTGCACAACTCTGCCAAACTAGTTTAATAGAATATGAAAGCACAATTTCATGGCATGCACCGCCACACTGAGCTCACAGTGACATCGTTGACTTCTTTCAGAAAGCCAACAAGCTCCACATCAACAGCGGTACGTGAAGTTGGCTAGCTTTAGCAAAGCTAACTTAGCTAGCCAATGAGCTAGTAGTTAGCTTGCTAATGCTAGGCCGACTTCAACTGGTCCTTTACTACAATATCCCCCAGTTTTGATGTTGCATTTGGTAATGTTACAGTGTATTTACCTCAGAAACGTGAAAGATGAACAAAGACAGCGGGCCTCTCCCGTGATTCCTTTATGGCGGTGTATCCAAACCGAGATATCATTTGGAGCAGGGAGAAGCTAAAGCTGCCAGCTCCGATAGGTTAAACGCTCCCTCCTTGCTTTTGGGTTTCCCACCAACAGCAGCCAGTGTTTGCATCCAACTACCAGGAGCTAGCGCGTTAGCACGGTAAGCTAACTAGCTTCTATAAGGCAATCCACACGCCAAGTTCGTGTAATGTTAGCTGGCTAGTAAAACAACGCTAACATTAGCTGTTGTGTAAAAACGACGAGAGTAGTGGTCGGCATTTTCACTCCTTTCCTTTGCTGGGCGACACACGTTGGCCTCTGACCACAACGAGACGGAAAACACATCCACCGAGAACAAACAGCGTGTCAGTGGTGAGTGATTCTCCGTTCACAGTCTCTTCAACAACCGCTAGGCTGGAGCATCTCCGGACTCTCCGCCGACTGGAGAGTATGGCTGTCGCAGTCTGATGACGCCTCGTTTTTGTCTGCAAGTGGGCGCTCAAATGTGATGTAATGAAATACCCGGAGAACTTGTGGTAAACGATGAATGAATTAATAATAGGTACACACGGTTATTATTATTTTTTTAATTATTATTATTGTTGTTGTTGTTGTTGCTCGTACTACTGGTGGTAGTAGAAGTTAATTTCATTTGCTCTTGAGAAAAAGAATAAGTTAAACTCACTATGATGTGACAAAACCAAATCATTATTATCTCAAAATACAGTAAGATAAAGTATCCACTGGATCCACTTTTATTCCAATTAAACATCAATGACTTGATTTTGATATCAAAAGATGGCTTTTTTATATTATATTATGCCGATGTCTCTAATATTTTTTCATCATACATAAAAATGAATATAAGTTAATTGCTCATGTAAAAGTAATTTAAATAGGCTTGATCACTGGTCCAAGCTCAATAAATATTCTCTTAATGTTAAGAGAGAGTTTATATAATCTTCAAGCCAAACTACAAAACTCTTTCAGATGATATCGAGCCCATTGCCACAGATTATGGCCACCCCAAAAGATAACTAAAAATAGAGGCTCTGTGATTTAAATAAACATTTTAAGGAAAAAACATCATACTTTTTCAGACTATAAAGTTGCATATTTAGAAACAAAACTCAGAACCTTTACTTTAGAGAGTCATAAATCTACAAGGAAAAAAAAACTAAATTTCCAAGTTGAAATAAGTCATACATATTTATGTGTCCAAATTAGCAAAAATATTGGAATTTAGTGACGTGTAAGAAAATTCTTGCCAGGAAATTCTATTTAGACCTGTACTAGAGGTTTATCTTTTAATTTCTTACGGTAATATAGTATTGGCTTTCACGTATAAAACTTATCACTTTTCCATTTTTCTATTACAAAAAACAAACGTTAGAACCATCACCTACTCAAACTGGAAAGCTCATTCTGCTCAATTATTTCAAAACTTGCGTTTATTAAACACATTTGACATAAATATGCAGCACATATGCTCTTCTGTTTTTCAGTTTTGTTATAATTATCTTTTTAACAGCTTTATTTGTAGCTAGGCCTGAGATCTATTGTTATCAAACCAGATCTGTTGATCTTACTCATAGTCTGTTCTACAGATCTAGCCTCAGACAGTTTTCAGTCAGGTTCAGAGGCTCAGTCATCTGGAACAGATTTTCCGCCTCTCTCCACAGTCACTCTTCTATTTCTGGTTTTAGGAGATCTTGAACAATGCTTCTAACTCCATATAGCAAACTTTAAAATGCATTGTGTTAAAGTACAAAAAGGAATTGTTGCTTTTATTATCTCCCCGCTTTTAGACTTTATATGAGTGTTATGAATTTGCTGGTGTCAAGAGCTCTCAAATATTTTTATGTATGGGATCTTCTTATAAGCTCTTAGGGGTTTATTTGTCCCACCTGTGCATATGAACATGCATGCCTTTGTCTTATTTAATCTTCTTTTAGCTGTCCTATTAAAATAAAGAAAAATCCCCAATGCAATGTAATGTATGCTTAAATGTCCTCTTAGAGCTTCTGTAAATAGTAGCAGTAATTTAAACCAAGTATTTTCTCCACTTTTAGTCAACTTGATTTTAGTGTATGCATAGAATATCATAAAGAAACTCTGATCCCACATGGGGATGTATACATTTAAGTTTAGAGGGTATAAAACTCTTTGGAAGGGAGTGAATCCAAATCTCCATTTCTGTGGTGTGTTAGAAATTATTCTGGATGAAAACCTACACCCTGATTCTTTCCAGCCGCTGAGCCTCATTTATTCATAGGCACAAAAACACAAGTTATTTTGGATTAGCCTGGTGCTGCTGCCGCTCAAGTTAGCTCCACAGTGCCAGCCATGGTTAGTTTTGGCTCATGGTCATTTTCATGCCCAGTATCTGGATCCTCCAGGGAGCGTCTGAGAGCCCGAGATATCACTAAGCACCAAACATGTGATCCTGAGAAGTGTAGAGCTGAGACTGGCATCCGGTCAAAGACGACTAAAAAGCAGAACCTGAAAACAAAGGACGACTGTAAATATCTTCACGTTGTCACTGAATATTTGCTCAAGCTTCGTGATTTCATGGAAAATGTCCCTCTGAGCCACTTCTCACAAAAACATTCACTCTGGACAGTGTCTTCTTCATTCAGATCATATTTTTATGAGCCGTTTTGGTTGTTTTGTCTGTGAAGTTACACAGAAATGAACAAGCTTCAATGATGATTTCTGACCCCAAGATGTTAGAAAATAATATTATCCTGTCTCAGGATTTCCAACAGACAGATTTGACCATTTTTCTCTGCTTATTGCATGAAAGTGATCTGATTTGGTGTCTTGTATTTATTTTAGTATATTTTCAGCCTTTTGGCTTGTAAATTCTTTAAATAAAGCAACACCTAAAAGGGATTTTGCTTCTTAGATTGTTTTATCTGAAGGATTTTAAACCCAGATAAGAAAGATAGAGCACATTTCATATAAAAAAAAAACATTAAAACATATTCATATGCTTGTTTTAGCTAAAAGTGAATGTCAAGTGATGTGACTGCATTCATTCAAGGATGGACTATATATGTTTTTTATTATTTCTCTGTTTATTCCAAAAATTCAATTATAATTAGCCACACCCTTTCTAACCTCCTATGTCACAGCATACTTATATATGGACATTACATTTTGGGTTCCCCGCCCCTTTACTCTTGATTTTGCTGAACTTAGACCTGCTGGACTCATTTGTGGATACTTTGTCTGCCCTCTTGTGGTCACCAACACACATTACAATGTTAAGTGTCCATTCTAACCAAAATGCTCTACAGCTACTCTTTGCGCAAAACTGTTTAAGCTACAAAAACTCTTCAAATGTTATGATTCAAACTTGTTTTATATGCTTGGTGACAATTTGACAAGTTTTATTAACAGTAACAAGTTACTTTACTGCTAAACAGCAACCTATACATCCCTTTGAGTGATGAGTGTTGTCACTTTCTCTGCCTACATCAGGCCATCCTCACAGACTGCTCCCATCTCAGCTTCAGCAGCTGAGATAGGAGAGACTGTTGTTATGATAACTGTTGCCTGGGTTCTCCACCAGTCAAAGCTTTATTGGAGAGTAGCAAAGAGAAAGCCACTGTTGAAGAAAACTCAGATTAAATCTTGACTAGAGTTCACCAAAAGGCCCGAGGGAGACTCCATGGTAAAGTGGCAGAAAATTCTTTGGTCTGATGAGACCAAAATGGTGCTTTCTGGCCATCGGACAAGGACACCAAACACTGCACATCACCACAAACACACCATCCCCACTGAAGCACGGTGGTGGCAGCATCATGCTGTGAGGATGCTTCTCTGTAGCTAGGCCTGGAAGCTTGTAAATGTAGAGGGTAAAATGAATGCAGCAATCTTATTCAGTCTGCAAGAGAACTACAGCTTGGGAGAACATTTATTTTCCAGCAAAACGATGCCCCAAAGCCTACAGCGAAAGCTGCACAGAAATGGTTTGAAGACAACAAGGTGAATGCTCTGACCTCAGCCTAATGGAGAATTTGTGACTGGACTTTAAAAGGGCTGTTCTCACCCGATCCCGGTGCAACCTGACAGAGCTTGAGCAGTTTTATGATATTTTGTTAGCATCATTTTCAGGCCCAACTATTCCCGAATATGTAAGAGATATCAAAATGTATAACAAATAAAAGCTTGTGTCTCAGGAGGCCAAACTGTAGAAGCCCAAAGATGACATGCATTCGTACATTTTATATTTCTCTGTTTCATGTGTCAATGAGTAAATTTCATTATTTTCCTAATATCTTGAGATGTAAACTCTTCTAATGGTGAAGCTGATATTATTATTTAGAAATAACGAGATAAATAAGTTCAGATATCGAGGAAATGTTTTCTTTAACCACAGTATATGAGTTAAAATAAAATGCATGAATGCACGTCCTCTCCAGGCCTCCGTACAAATCTTCACAGTGTGTCTCTTTAAATCCAAATACCCAGAGAGGACACAATCTTTGCTTTCTCACCACTGCAGCCCTGCTTAATGAGTAAATTTAGCAAATTTTGTCCAAATGGTGCATGAAACACTCTTTCATAAGAGGAGGAAAGTTTCACATCACGACTGTACACAGAAACAAACCCACAACTATTGTTCAGTAAGTCTCCTTTATTGACACACAATCTCTCCCTCACACATCACACAGTTCCAGATTCCCTGGTGTATGCCGTGTCTTCAACTCAAAGATTGCCCAAGAGAGAGTGAATGTGAAGATTGCGACAGACGGATGATTCTCTGAAACATCACAGCTCTTGAAGGCAAACAAACAGAGCTGCTGGTGTGGCTGTGAAATGGAACTGATAGAGTGTGACAAGCAGCAACAGAGCCTGCTGGGTTGACACTGATTCAGCCTGCAAAGATGGGTAAAGTAAGACAGATGGGTCACTGGAAACATGATGTTGGGAATGTTTCCTCCAGGGGGGGTTACAACGCATTTCTGCAAAGTGTGACCGACACGCCTTTAATCAGGATTATAAATATTTTTCACAAAAATATCTGGTGTAAGACTACATGGTCAGCTTTGGTTGGCTGAAAAAGGTCTCATATTTTATGCTCAGATTTCATCAGTCCTTTATATCAACGTTGATGTCTGATAGGAAGGATTGCTGCTTTATTTGCATGCAAACCAGTTCAGCCAGAATTTGGCACAGTGTGAACCAGCCTGACTGAGACGCTGCCTGTGCCCTCTGTGTGAAGACAACTACTTTTTAGACAATTCTATTACTAATGTCAGAGCTCTTCTTGACCTCCCATCCACTGGTCAGAGATTATTTGTTGTACCCAGGGCCCGTGTTTGCTTTTATAGTCTGGGCTCCTCTGGAACGACCTTCCTGCTGAAATCAAGTTTGCAGATTCTGACACTACTTTCAAATCTCTTCCTAAAATATTATTTCATTTCAAATCTCCTGTCGTTGTTTCTAATCTTTTTTTAATGTACAACCCCAACTCACAAAAAGTTTGGGCACTGTGTAAAATGAAGCCAAGCGTTAGTTCATCCAGGACACAGTAGTCATAAACTCATATTTCATCCACAGTAGATCATAAAAACATACCAGATGTAACATCCTCTGGTCTTTTAACAAGTCTGTGAATATCTGGAAAGTGAGGAGACCAGTTTTGGGAGAGGAATGTTGTCCCATTCTTGTCTGTGTCTAGCTGCTCAATAGTCCTGGTCTTCTTTGCAGGATTTTTCATTTTACAATAATACAAATATTTTCTATCAGGGACAGGTCTGGGCTGCAGGTATGCCAGTTCAGCACTCAGACTCTTCTACTGTGAAGCCATGCTGTTGTGATGGATGAAGTATGTGGTTTGGCATTGACTTGCTGGAATATGCAAGGCCTTCCCTGAAAGAGACATCATCTGGATGGGAGCAGATGTTGCAGTCCCTTTCCAGATGTGTAAGCTGCCCATGCCACAGACATTAATGCGACCCCATACCATCAGAGATGCAGGCGTTTGAAATGTGAGCTGATAACAGACTGGATGGTCCCTCTCCTCCCTCAGCATCCATGGTTTTAGAAAAGAATTTCACATTTTAATTCATCTGACCACAGAACAGTTTTCCATTTACCTCAGTTCATCTTAAATTAGCGTTTAAGCTATTATGTACTGTTTTATGTAGTCTTTGCAGTTTTCCATTGAGAAACATTTTTCAGAAAATGTTCCACAGTTAGGTGCTATTTTTTGCAGATTGGTGAATCTCTGCCCATCTTTACTTCTGAGAGACTCTGCCTCTCTAAAATGCTCCTTTTATACTCAAATTAACCAAATTAGTTGCAAAATGCTCCTCTAGCTGTTTTTCATTGGCACCACTTACTTTTCCAGCATTTTGTTGTGTAGTGTCTCTACTTTTTTGAGATGTGTTGCTGCCATCAAATTCAAAATGAGCTCATATTTTTCATGATATGTTGTTTACAGTCTACTGTGAGCACAATTATTGGTTTATATGATTTGCAAATCATTGCATTGTTTTATTTTCCCAGTGCCCCAACTTTTCTGGAGTTTAGGTTGTATTTTATTCTATGTAGGGTATCTTCTTATTGTGTTTAATTCATACACACTGTTTTACTGACTGTAGCTTGTTTGGTTTTCTTATTACAAAGAATATTCAACAAAATGTTGAAGAGATTGATGAATATTCTGTTTGCTATCATGATTAAAGACAAGCAGTGAGGGTCATGATATTGAATGATTATCCAACAGAATCAGAGATGATTTAACTGAGTCAACAGAATTTTCTCTGGTGCGTTTTGTCGATTATGAAAATGTCAGTGTTTAGTCAGCACGTCTGAACATCCAGACAGCGGTGACCATGAGGCAGACTTTGAGCTGTGACAGACAGGACCGCTGTCTGGAAATCTAATGAGAAAGTGAAAAGACTGAGAAAATGGAGTACAAGACTTATTTCTCATTTATATTCATTGGTTGGAATGAATGGTCCACCCTTGCTCCCAGAAACCCATCAGAGAGACACGGAGCAGAGAAGAGAGCAGACGAAACAGCAGAGTCTGAGAGATGATAGAAAAACACCAAATCTACATTAAACCGTTGCTTCAGATGACAATAAAAACTACAGATTTAACATTTGTCTTAAAATGTTCAAGGTATGGAATTTTCCATGATCACATTTATTTACTTTTACCACTATGGAGTCAGAAACCATGTCAGTAGTTGAATAAAGCTGTATTTTAACTGAGGGGACTAAAAGAAGCATGCTAGTAACTGAACTAAAAAGGCCATATCAAGACGCCAATTTTACTTGATGAAAGGTTTTATTTGCACTTTGAGCAGCTCACTAGTTGGGGGTCTAGTGCCTCACTCAGACACCTCAGCAGTAGTAAGAAGATCAACTGTCCCCTATCCAGCAACCAGACCGATCTCCAGACTTGGCACAGGCTGGGACTTGAGCTATCAACCCTCAAGGCACAGATCTGGGGAAGGCTAGACGCCAGGTGTGAGATGAGAGAAGTATAATTGGGTCTTGTTCACGAGTGAGAGTACAAGGGAGCGTGAGACAGACAGGCAAGTTGGTGCAACGTCAGCAGTACTGTGGGCGTTAGTGATGGACTGTTGTGGTGGAGAGGGAGCTGAGCCAGAAGGTAAAGCTTTCGATCTACTGGTTGATCTATGTGCCAACCCTCACCTACAGCCATGAACTCTGTAATGACGGCAAGAATTAGATCATGGATACAAGCAGCTAAAATGAGTTTCCTCCAGAGGGTGTCTGGACTCGGCCTTAGAGATAGCGTGAGGAGTTCAGACATCAGGAGGGATCTCAAAGTAGAGCCGCTGCTCCTTTGCATTGAAAGGAGCCAGTTGAGGTGATCAGGATGCCTCCTGGGCGTCTCCCTTTGGGGCCCTTACGGGCATGTCTTGCTGGGAGGAGACCTCGGGGAAGACCAAGCATGCACAGTATGGATTACATATCCTATTTGGTCTGGGGACGCCTCTGGGATCCCCTAGAAGTGGTTGGAAGGTGTTGCTGGGGAGAGAGATGTCTGGGTGGACTTGTTACACCTGCTACTACCGCTATTACACTACAGAGACCCAACCCCGGATAAGCGGAAGAGGATGGCTAGATGATGGTTTCAGGATCACTACTGGATCTCAGTGTTCTGGGGAAGTCTCTGTGGTTCTACTCTCTATAGTAACCCACAGGGACAGCAGTTTAGACTATCCAGTCCTCTCTGGGTTTTGCTTCTCTGATGGGTTTCTGTAGTACTAACAGTCAGTCTTTTCACCTCATTGGTTAGTGCTTTTAGTTGAACAAACTTCTTTCACTATGAAAAATAAAAAATAAAACCAGCTAAAAACAAAGGTGGCAACAGAGACTGTCAGCTTCTGCATAGTTTACAGCAGCAGGAGGGCTTTCTTACCCGCCAGGGTGTGGTTTCATGAGTGTGTCACATGAAAGATATGAAAAACAGATTTCAAGGCAATCCATCCAGTAGTTGAGGAGAGATTTGAGTCTTAGATCAAGAAGTGGGTTTGGTGTCAGCAGCCACAGACAGAAAAAATATCATTCAGAAGATTCTGTTCAATAAAATTCTATTCAAAGCTTTACCAGCACAAAAACAACACAAAAAGCCTTGTATCAAATATTTACAGAAGGCATTCCTTGAAAATATTAACTCTTGGTTTACCGTATTCTCATATTTACAGTGCAAGAAAATGCAAAATACTGACACATTTAGAAAGTTGCACTCACATTTAGATCAGAGTCATGACTGCTGTGATCAACACTTTCAAACCCAAGCTAAAAGCCCAACGTTTGAGCCTGTAGCATCTTCAGTCAGAGAGTTATTATCTATGGTGAGATGATAATCTTATCAGCAGCAGCTTTTAGAGAAGCTGTTTCAGCAACGGGCGATAATTTATCAAAAGACTCAGGGATAGAATCCAAAGGATTTCACACTTTGAAATTTCTGTTTACGAATAAAAAAAAAAAAAAAAGGGTTCCTCAATAAAGCTGTGTGCAAGCATGAAAAGGAGTGGCCTCCTCTGTCATGCATGCCTGCAGTCTACAACAGGATATTTCCCCATTAAGACCTGCAGCTGGAGGGAGTCACACAGTATGATACAACAAAGAGGCTTTGAGCTGGAGAGAAACCGCCAGCAGAAACTATGTCTGTCTGCATGCACTGGGAGGAAGACAGTATCGACCTGATGCACTTTAAGACAACAGGGAACTCTTTTAAAGCATGAATATTTGCAGAAAAGTAGCTGCTGCACCATGTTTTTTCTATTCAAATCTAATACTACTTGTTATACTGATTATTTCAAACTGAAAGTATTGTGAATGTCCTTGAAAAAACCAACTGCGGCTTGGAATTCATCTAATTGATTTAAATAATCTAGTAGAAATATAGGCGTTGCATGACAAAAGCACTCCATAAAAGGCACAACGCTGATCACTCTGGAGCCATCGTATCATATAACAATCAGTTCTTACAAGTTAAGGTAACTTGTAAGTGTCCTTTAAGTGTGTTGATGTTGTTTCCTGGCAGTCAAATTAGTTCCTGTGGTCATGAATGTGGCTGGAAAGTCAGACTGTGCAACTTGGCAGTGAAGCATTGTTGGCTGTGTGTCCTTGCATACCGGGAGAGCGTCCTTTGTTAACCTGCAGCAAAGAAGGCATGGGAGGTAGAGGTGACAGTGTCAGAGACATACAATGAGAGGTCACTCCTTTGAAGTCTGCACCTCGCGGTCATCTAGGTTAGTAATCTAGTCTGTTTTGAAGTGTACCATTCAACTATATGTTTTTTTTTTTGTTTCACTTATTATCATTTCATTGTGCCATACACCAAAAGAGGTGCCCAGCCCTCACAGACTAGCAAGACACTGAAATACAGAACAAATAAGAGCAATCAAGCAACGACAAGAGCAGCTCACCACAGTACATATCAGACAGAAACAAATCAAATGTTAACATAATGTTGCTCTTTGGCTATTAGACCTTACACTCCTTATTAGACAGCAGCTTTAGTCAAATATATAGTGTCCTCTTATGCTGTTGAAAGGCATTCAACACAAATTATGCAAGTTGAAACATTGTGTAAACAAAAGTTGGAGTCTCTCTTCATCAGACACAGAAAACAGATCAGGACAGTCTGCAGGCATTTTATAGAAAAGCTGACATCTTAGATTGTGATACAGAGGACAATAGAATAAAAAGTACATTATATGAGCGTACAGACAAGGGTTCTGTATAAACTTAATGTAATGAAATAAGAAAAAAAAGTGTTGTTTTAAGAAAAGGTATATACAATGCCCAAATGAGAAAAAGCAAGAGGTGCCAAGGATATACAGGATAATACAGGTAGTGATTTATGACAAACTGCACTGTTAAAACCATTAGTCAGAGCTTTTATAATCGAGGTAAATATACGTGTTGTGATAGCTTAGTATCATAGATTGTTGTCATCTCACCTACTCTAAAAATTTTCCAACATATAAAAGATATTTACTGCTAGAACATCCCTACTTTACATCAGCCATGAGAGAAGTTAGTACAACTCTGAGTCCAAAGCTTGAAGAAGAAATTCAATACATTGCCTATAAAAAGCATCGATCCTGTTTTACCCTTTTATTGTTTTATAAATCAAGCATGGTCAATATAATTAGGCTTTTTTAAAATAAAAAAAAATCTTCACTAGATAAAAATATTCATCCCTTTAAGTCAGTATTTAGTAGAGTCACCTTTGGCTGCAATCACAGCACTGAGTCTGTGTGGATAGGTCTCAGTCAGGCTTGCACATCTTGACACTGCAATGTTACTCCATTCTTCTTTGCAAAACTGCTCAAGCTTAGTCAGGTTGCATGGGGATCGGAATTGCCCTTTTCAAGTCCAGCCACAAATTCTCTTTTGGATTGAGGTCTGGGCTTTGACTCAGCCACTCCAGAACATTCAGCTCTCTGTATTTAAAACATTTCTGTGTAGATTTTGCTGTACGCTTCTCTTGCAGACTGAATGAGATCATCCTACAGGACCATCATCAGTTTTTGCTGCATTTATTGTACCCTCTACCTTTACAAGCCTACCGGAGCTGGCTGCTGAGAAGCATCCTCACAACATGATGCTGCCACCACCGTGCTTCACAGCCGAGATGGTGTGTTTGATTTTTTTTGTATCCATCTGCTAATTTATACTTTCCAATAATCTTTTCTCTGAGTTGCTTGGAGTGTTCTCTCATCTTCATGGTGTAATGGTAGCCAGGAATACAAATTAATCAGTGACTGGACCTTCCAGACTCAGGTGTTTATACTATAATCACCTGAGACACATCCACTGCACATATTTCCCCATTTCACTAATTGTAAGACTACAATTGGCTGGAACTCTGTTGAATGAGGTCAGTCACTTTAAAGGGTGAATATTTATGCAATCACTTATTACACATTACATATTTTTATCTAATTGGCATAACTTTGTAGAAATCTGTTTTCACTATTCAAATTAAAGAGGATTTTTGTCCAAAAAGCCTAATCATATTGACCATGACTGATTAATAGAATTAAATAAAGGGTTAAACATCCAAGAGGGTGAATACTTTTTATAGGCACTGTAACTACTAATGTGAACTGTGTGTGTAAACATGACAATTTAACATCGAATTCAGCCCCTCTTTATTGTCTTACTTTACACTTTAGGATTAGATTTTATTGGATATGTTTAAGATTTGTTACTTTCCTATACTGTTGACCTTCCGCACTATCACACTCCACTGAGACCACTCAGGTCAGCAAGTCAGCTGCTCTTGGAAGTCCTGGGATCAAAACATAAAAAAACAGAGGGGGTCGAGGCTTTGCAGTGGCTGCTCCCAAGTTATGGAACAATCTTCCCAATCCATTGACATTTTTGTCTGTTCCAAAGGTCAGTGCTGAACTGGGGGAAAGGCTTTTTAGTTTCCTTCTCCTTTTACTTGGAATGAATTACAAAAACTTGAAACTTTAGGAGCTGCTCTCATGAGACGCTTTAAAGAGGATGTTGAACGATTTAGAGGCCAAAACATCTGGTTAGAGATGTTCTGCTGGGTTAAAATTTTTCATTATTTTATTTTACTTTTGACAAATATTGCCTTATTTGATCTTTACATGTCTATAAATGTGTATGTATGGCTGCCCATTGTCTGTCAGAAACATTGTAAAGAAAAAAATGTTAACATGCTCACTTTAACAACTTCCATATCAGAGCACTGCTGTGTGCTCAGGCTCAGCTGTGCAGCTGCCAGGTGGATTAAAATTTAATGCTTGGTGACAGTTTAGGGAACTAAATGTCCTTTTAATTAAAAAAAAAAACAACTTCAGCTTCTGACTTCAGTTTGTCTGCTAAGTCTAGCAGTTTAGTTCATTTTCAAATATATATTGGTTTTGACATTTTTGTAATGCAGCAGAAAAATGTTTTTCTTTTGAGAGTGTCTACTGTTGTTTTTGATGCATCTTCCACAGCTCTGTCTGTGTTTTTATTTCCCTAATTCGATCCACTGTTGTGCCTAATTTTCTGTGGGATTTCACAGCTGTTGCAGTAGATGGCATCACATTGTTCTGCCCCTGCAGACGTAACGTTACATTTACTTTTGTTTGGAGCTCTCTCTCTCTCTCTCTTTTTCTCTTGTGTAACCTGATGTGTACAGAGAGCCTCTGTGTTGAATGAAAGTTCCCTCTAACCCCTTGGCCGGCTCTCGAAATAAAATCCTGAGAAAAAAGCAGTGTGTACATGACATTGGTCAACAGTTCGCTGAGTGGACCTTGACCTCGCCTTTCCAGCCCCTTTCAGTAAGGAGACAATCCTTGGGTTAAGTTGCGCCACACTTCCATGAAGGCCTGTTTTAATCACTAACAGATGTTAGGAGCGTTCGTGCTTTCAAACAGTACCGTGTGTAATGATGAAAGGGTCAGAGGACATGAGTCGCAGAGATACTGAAAGCAGCTGGTGCTCCACAACAAACAGACGATGGCATAAAAGTGGAAACTGCTTGAAAATCTGTTTGAAATAAATATAAGATACTTGTGCCCTGATGGCGGGATAAGTGCTCAGTGAAGAGACCCCTAACCCCAAATGTGCCCCTCCACATTCTGATAAGTTACATAACCTACCACATGAGCCTTTGCAGCCACTACAACTCTGGATCCAGGCTCCACACATGCAAGCTTCAGATAATGATCATGCTGACACTACCTACTCTACCACACAGCTCAGGCTCCTCACATTTCTCTGAATCATTGCTGAGATATTTCTACATCTTCATTGGAGTCTACCTGTGGTGAAATAAATTGACTGGACATTGAAAGTCCGATAAAAACTACATAAAATCCTAATGGCCTTTCATGTGTTTTGCACTGAGGAGAGGCTTCTGTCTAGCCAAAGAGCTGGAGGACCGCAATGCTGGTTGTCCTTCAGGAACTTTGTCTCATGGCATCCTTCAGTGCAACAGAATATTTTGTAGCCTCCCCCAGATCTGTGCCCTGCAACAATCCTGTCTCTGAGCTCTGCAGGCAGTTCCTTTCACCTCATGGATTGGTTTTTGCTCTGATATGCATTGTCAGCTGTGAGGCCTTCTATAGAGAAGTGTGTGTCTTTGAAAAATATGTCCAAGTAGTTTAATTTACCACAGGAGGACTCCAATCAAGGTGAAGAAATATCTCAGCGAAGACTGAGAGAAATTGGAGGAACCTGAGAGAAAATTGAAGTGTTTTTCCAAAGGGTTTCAATACTAATGTTACTGTGATATTTCAATTTAAGAAATCTGCCAAAAAAAAATATATATATATATATATATATATATATCTAAAATTCAGTTTTCACTTTGTCACGATGGTACTGAATGTAGATTAAATCAAATAAAATTGAATTTAAACAATTGTAGCATCAGGCTGCAACATAAAAAAATTGAAATAAAGTGAAGGGGATCTGAATACTTTAGATGCTGGCTGCATTAACATCTGTAGAAATGCAGCACAGGAACTAATACTTAACTACTCCATCTGTGGGTTAAACAGTCTCACTGTTCCTAGTCTTGTTTCACCCTTGAAAGCTTTAAAATCCTGTTTTAAATCTCTTTAACTGACCAACATGAACTGGTCATTTATGTGCTCAACAAACAAGTATGCAATATTGATACTAATGGGAATAGTTTTTAATTGAGCCAACTGTGCAACACTCTGCACGTGCAATAGCCCTGCTGTATATAGCTCATTCCTTCACCACTCTGTTTTTGTGAATTTATAGCGTATTTTTTTTGTGTTTATTCTCTGCCTTATTCATATCCATAATCTAAATTATCATATTTCTGACTGCTATGTCACGCTTAAGAGCAAGTGTGATGACTGAGTTTCACCCCCGGGGATAAATAAAGTATTTCTGATTCTGAAATAGTTCTAAATAAATAATACTGATGCTATGACTGTTTGGTGTAGTTATATTTCCTTACAAAAATTCATAGCGGACAGAAGATCTGAGAAGAAATATTCTAGAGGGTAAAGCCAGTAAACACGCAGGCACTTTCACTGTAAGTACCATATTTATGGGGCAGTGACAGCCTAGTGGGTATATGCACGCCCCATGAACAGAGGCTGTTGTCCTTAACCTGTTATTCCCCAATGTCTCTCTCAAGTGTCCACTGTCCCATCTCTCAAATAAAGACATGAAAGCCTCAGAAAAAAAAATCTTTATGAAATACATATATTAAAGGATAATTATCTAAAAAAATGTACCTTTTCAGTTATTACATAACTAGAAAGAGACAGAAATAGCAGCTTTGTGACACATGAAGGCCTATAAACTGATGAGCTGATAAGCTGAACATGTATGTACAGAGTGTGAAGTTGGCTTACCATAAAACAGATTCATTCCTGTTTTGTTTCCTCTGCAGTGTCACCTACAGCAAATAAACATAAAAGAGTATGCAATAAACACTTTGCATGTTTATATTCCTTTATGTTTGCGCAAATGTTTGTTGAAGTTAATTTCACAAGCAATAAAGTACAAGGACACAAAATTACTATTTACAACAGTGACTGAAGAGTCAAGCCCTATGGCTGGCTGTGTATTCTGAATGTGCACCACTTCTGCACTAACAATCAGAACGACAGCGACCTCTGCTGGCTAAACTTTGCTAATTCATCTGTATGTTAAATTCTTGATGTCTTTTAAGTTTCTATTACTCTTGGGGTCAGGTTTTCTTCTCTAACTAAACATAAATGAAAGGAGGTAATTCAAGAGTAAAATATGAGCAAAGGTTGCCTCTGGGAACTACTGGTGAAATTGTTTAAAACACAATTTTATCGGTCACAGTTATATATTTAGTCTATTTAGCAGCATTTACACCCAGACATTAGCAGATTCAAAGGTTAATGTGTAATCAGACTTGCAGCTCTTGACTCTGACATTCAGTAAATTTCCTGTGATTGAGTCTGACCCTCTTTGGAGGACACACGACTACTCGTCTTCTATGTTTTTAAGCACACTTTTAGCATAAATTCATCCTAGTTTCTTCTGAACATTTGAATATGCTTATTCACGTTCTCAGCGTGGACAGTCTTTAAAACATAACTGCGGTAAGTATGATGCAGCAGTTCTCTCAGCTGTGGTCAACACTACAGTCCAACCCACAGAGACAATTAACCACATAAAACTACAAAACCTCTCAACAAACATGCTATGAAAGAAACAGGCATGTAAAGAACACCAACAATAAACTTAACATATAGGAGCTCAGTCCTCAGTCCTCCAAGATAAGGCTGGAAATGAGGCATGATGGGCCATAACTAAAATAACCATGATGCACAGTGGGCTGATAGCTCACAGGCACAGATAGCTCACACTTGTTTTAAATAAAGTATATGAGTAATTGTTCACAGTAAAAATTCACTTCTTTCTTTATTCAAAGGGAATCATGCAAGTTAGATTTGCATTGATGTCTTTTGTATGCACGCAGTATAAAGAAACAAACTAGATTCTACATTTTGGATAAATGCAAAAGAAAAAAAAAAACAACGGTTAGGCATGCAGGCTGCCATTGTTGCTCAATGCATTCTGGGTAATGAGGTTGCCCATAAGGGGGGAAAAGGAGAAAGCTCTCTGGGTCCCATCATCATGGAGGATTAGCCCATGGAGATGATCAAAGACACAGTCCATCCTAAATCTAAGAGATAATAATCTCTTATTTTAAATTTAAGCACCAACCATAACTTACCAGATCAATTAAGATACACAATGTACAATTTTTTTGTAATATTAGCGCTTTTAACTTGGCGGGGCCATTGAACTTGAATGCCAGGATGACTTGCAACCAAACTTGTTAGTAAGCTCCAAAAATGACCAGATCTTTGCCCGGGAGGCTAATGTTAGCCAGGTGGCTAGCACTAATGTTACTGATCCAACATGCATGCATTGATATTATTGCAAGACATTAAAGAAGGGCTCATTTGGTCTTTCAGTGGGTGGGCCTGCTGGGTAGTGGTGTCAGACGGTCACACTGTTCTTCTTGTATCTTTTGGACTTTCTTAACCTTAATCTACATTACCCTGACTTCTTCCTTAATATCCTCTTCACTTGATTTTGTTAAAATGAAAAAAGCTTTAGGGTGAAGATGGCCCATGTATGTAGGTGGCCCACTTTCAAGTTAGGTCTGTGGCTCTTTCCCTGCATGTCTCACCCCCACTCTCTCATCCCTGTTTCTGACTCTGTCCATATTTCGATACTCCAATGTCATTTCACAAATGCTTTTGTACAAAGCTACGTACATCTGAGAGTAAGTACAACACAAGCAAAGAACTAGACAGGAAGAAACAACATCAGTAAGTGCCACAGATTGCTTCAAGTCCAACTGGATGCAGCTGCTGCCATGCAGTGTTACAGGCAATGCACGTGGTGTATAGGAACTTTTTATTCTATTTTAAATGATCAACATCAACATTAAAACAACCAATCATTGATGAAAGAACTCACATCATCAACCTCAATTAAACTGTCTTCACCAACAAATAATATCCACTCTCTTCTTCTCTAAATAAAGGCAAAAAATAGCCAAAAAATATATTAGAAAATAAAAAAGGCTATATAAGGATTGCGCTCCATATAAAATGCAACAATATTATATCATTACCCAGAGTGCATTGCACAACAAGGGCAGCCTACGTATGAGCCTACTTTATGAATTTTCTACAATGTTGAAATCTAGTGTGTACAAAATATATATAAAAGATTCTGATGCTGATTTAATAGTCAGAGCATCCCTTTTATGAAACCTACCATCCTTTTTCATCCACTGGTCCAACTCCTCCATCTCCAGCTCCAGTACTGAAGGAACGTCTTCTTCAAACATGGGCCTGAAGAGTAAAAAGGGTTTTAAAAATCAATTCAGACTCAAAAACTCAGACTATCAAAGTGATTTTAATTTTTATTCCTTCAGGAGCTGGTTTCAGCTGAAGATTCAGTTGCTCGTATAATCAACGACTGGCAGGGTGCTAAAGCAGTTAGACATGTTTTTATATGTCCCCCGTTTTTCAGGTTTGTGATGTAGCAAATGTGGATAATACTAGTAACCAAATGCCCTTATAATCAGTTATCTGAAATTTTAACAATATTTTTCAATTTAATTTTTTTTATTTCATTATATTCTATCCATTTTATGTTCACAAGACTTCCTAGACATAGACAGGCATCTTGAGCTTACTTGCCAAAAACCACTGATGATAAACTGTGTGACTTTGAGATTTATTTTGGGTCTTTTTGTCTTTATTTGGACAGGAAATGACAGTTGATAGGACATGAAACCAAAAAGAGAGCGTGGAATGACAAACAGGAGAGGAGCCACTGTTCAGGTCCGAAGCTGGACTGCCTGCTGGAGGACTATAGCCTCTGTACATTGGTTGTGACCTAACTGCTAGGCTATCTAAAAACACTTATCATGTGATTGCTTATAAAGTAAGTTTAATCTTGGGTTTCACTATCAACACAATATTTACATCTTTCTATCTTAGTTATATCCCTGGTGTTCTCATTAGGAATAACATTTACCTCCTGAAAACCTTGCTAGTGGCTAGCAAAAAAAAAAAAAAGCCATTATGAAATGCTGCTTACAGAAAAAAAGCCCAACGGCTGGCCTCTTTGTTAGCATTGATAAACAGTAAAATCTTTTAGAAAAGATGGCCTACTGAGTACAACTCCAAAGAGATACAGGAGAGAAACAGTGGAAAAAGTGGTATATACATTTGGCCATTCAATTTATATTTATGCTGTAATGATATCTACCTATGCATGAGTGTGGACATGTATATATATGGGTGTATGAGTGTACATACATTTTATACATATGTGTATGATAAATACAAGCTTTTGTGTAACATCTCATTTGAAAGAGGCAGTTTTATTGCCCTTGAGCTTAGTCCAACCCAAGACCTTATAACCATTTGTCTTGTGGGTTTTATTTCTTCTCATGTTTTAATAATAAATATTAAATAGATGAATAAATACAATTAATTTCATTCCTGTACCTTGGCAAACTTTAACTAATATTTGTACTTTATCATAAACTATAAATGAGTATATTTTTTACCAGTAATTTTTCATTGATTACCTTTCCTGTGATCATTTTGAATCACTAACATTTGAGCTGTCCTATCCACCTTATTCTACCCTTATTCTACAGTTTATATGATGGGTGGAACTTGCAGTGGTAAAACATACATAAAAAATGCTCTCAGTGGTTAACTATAATGGGTAATCATCAACAGTGGCTGTTTAATAGGAATGTATTTACCCTTAAATTTAGCAAGTACTGCTTCTTTTCTAAAACCAAATAAACAGCATAATGTTATCATAGGTTTTAAAGCTCTAATTGGCTTCTACATCTGCTTTAAATATATATATATATATATATATATATATATATATATATATATACACAGAGCTAATGAAGTTAGTTAAATGTGCTAAATGAACACTACCTGAGACTATTTCTTCATAATGTCCTCTCATTCTTTGAAAGTAGAAAGCAGAGAAATAATAATAATATCCTGTTTGAGGTATAACAGATGAGTTCATACATCTTTATCTCTTGATTGTTCTAATGATCAGAATTAACGTCTTAATACTTTGGAAAATGCTGCTTCAACTGAAGGCAACAGAAATTGCACCCTAAATTCATGAGAAATCACAGGGTAGATACTGATGGTGATGATGATGATGATGATGATGATGATGATGATGATGATACTATCACTTTATGTGACATATTAGTGGATGATACCTTCATGCCATTTTAGTATTTTACATTTTTAGTGGATAATATATTGACCAACATGTTTACTGTATTATTAATTGTTTGCACCCTTTGTGATAATACTAACTTGAACTTTTTTTTTTTTTTTTTTTTTGCCTGACTGGAGAAATTCCCAAGAAATAACTAAAACTGAGAGCTTTACAAAACACCAAAGACTTATACTTACATTGGCACCTTCTCTGTACTGGACCCATCCAAATATGGATCCTCCTTTTTAAGCTCTTTGAAAAGACAAACATATATCACAACTTAATACAGTAAACTACAAAATAGCATTACCTTAAGTGCATTCAGCCTGAGATGAATTTAAAAGATCCAAAAGCTTTAGTGACTTTTAAAAATTCCTACATGAAACAAAAGATTTAAAGTATTTGTTTTATCAGACAAAACAACAATGAAGCAAGATGTACACTCTCCCACTCCAAACTGCAAGAAATGTATTTCGCATGGCCGTTCCTGTTAACTCCTTGTGGTGCTTCATCATATATTTTCAGAATAGTTTAATTATGTCTGAGACTGAGCTTTTGACACTTTAAGTAAAAAATGTGCCATCGTATTTCTATACATTGCCATAAAACAAATGTGCAAATGTTACATTTCCATAAAAAATAAATAATAAGTCACCTAGAATAAATGCAAAACTGTTGTAAGTTAGGGTGATGTGACTCTTTTAAGGTGTTTCCTCATGTGATGAACATACCTTGATTTCTGGCCTTATTGTTCCATCTGCGATTGAGAAAAATACCGCAGACTATCATGCCGATGATGATGACCACCAGCACCACAGGGATGAGGATGATGATGGGACTCAAACTTTCCTCCTCTTCCCCATCTGTTGTAAGGGTTGGATCTGAAATGCTGGGATCCAGTGTTTCTCCTTAAAACAAGGAATCATCAGAGTCATGACATTTATAAATCACAAAATCAAATTTTTCCCTATGATTCTGTAATTTCTATTTAATATCTTTGTACATTTGTAGAGATTAGACACAAATCAAGTTTGTTCAACATAACACCTCCTTCGTAAAGTCTGGAATCACCTGAGCCATCTTCCTCCTGGGTGCTTCCAGCTGAAAAATGGAGATGGAAGTTAGTGATCACATTTTCCAAGGATAGAGTTTTTTTTTCATCCACAGCTGTTTTGAACTGACCTATGTCTTCTGTGGCAAGAGGTACAGCTGTCGAGGTAGGACCAGGATCAGTAGGCTCAGGATCAGGGACTGGGTCTACAAAGAAAAAGAAGCATAATCTGAAGGATGCAATATCATGAGATCAGTGATAGGAAGACAGGCACATTATGTAGGAGCAGGGTTTTTTTTTAAGTAGCGAAGAACAAAGGTAACCCTGCCACTTTCTCAGTGCCCTCAAAGGTTTATTTAATCACAGTGATTCAACATACCAACCTGGCTAAGCCCAGTGAATCAAAATGCTGTGATTAAATAAACTCTTTTATAATGTTGAGTAAATGCACTTCCTCTTTTTATGCCACAGCACCGATGTTTAATATTTTTGGGCTGTCTGACCATCGGTACATCCATCTGGGCTGTTCTTGTAAGCATGGTATCTCAAGAACCTTCCCAGAGACCCTCTTTAAATTTGTACAAGGGTAAACTGGTTAATTTAAGAGGTCAAAGGTCAAAGTCCGAGCCTCATGTTCATCCCTTACTTTCAATATTTCTTCAAATCACACTACTTCAGAAATCAACCCAGTCATCCTTCTTTATCAATCACTGTACTTTCATCGTAGGAGTTTGATCCTGAGGCAGTTGTTCTGGTTCTTTGATGCAGTGACTTATATTGAGCCCTTTAGAGCTTCCACGGATTCCTTCTAAAATACAGAAAAATCAAAGACTAAAAAAATTTAAAAAACAGTAGTAGAACAGTGCGTTGTCCCATTGACTTTGCTTATGTAGGTACTGATCAAACACACTCATGGTTAAAAGTTCAGTCTTGTCTTTGAACAGGAATTAGTTCAAACTGAAAATTGTGTCCACAAATCTTATTAGGTTCTGTTTCTACAGGAGATACAGCACTGGATCAGTTTTTGAGCAGATGTTTTGGCTGTGATGTTTTGGCAGATGGTCAGATGTTGGGGTCTCAGTCACTGAGGGAGGGTGTCATTTTTCTTATTTTTTCGTCTTTATTTTGACAGGACAGCTAAAGAGACAGGAAACACCAGGAGAAAGAGTGGGGAAACATGCACCAAACAGAATCGGGAATGGATCCTGTTAACAGTGCATGGAGGACTACAGCCTGTGCATATGGGCACCTTCTCCACACACCAGTCCAAACTGGTGCCCATTTTTGTTGTTATTTTGATGATGGACCACAAGAGCTTAAGGCAAAGCATCAAGATTTCTGCTAAAAGTTCTGAATTTCTTAAAAATTTTCATTTCCAAAATCTACACAAATTCCCTTACAATTCAAAGAAATAACATTTTTTAACCATATTTTTAAAATATCCCATTAAAAGTATCCGAAAAAGTCCTCAATTATTCCCTAAAAGTTTCAGTGGAACTTTATCATAATGCATTAACATTTCCAAGAATTTTCCAAGAAATTCCATGTGCATTTTCAAGCAAATTCAACAAAACTTCACAGCAAATTTTCCCTAAAGTTTGTATTAAATTCCCTAGATGTACAAATACACCCCCCAAAATTCCATGAATATGACAGAAATTTCCAAAACATCTGTACAAATTCCCTGAAAGTTCAAGGAAAATTTTTGAAAATGTCAAAGGACACTCCTGCCCAGCACTCTCCAAAAGTAAAAATAAGTTAATAAATAAGTTTCTGGGGAAAAATACTTTTTCAAATCAAATTACATTTCCTAAATTAAAATGAAAATGGCAAAAAACAAAAACAAAAACAAAAACCTTTTCACAAATTCCTCAAAACATCAATAATACATTCCATTCTTGAAAATAGCAAAGGAGACCCTTGCCACAAATTTCCAACCAAATTTCCCAAAACTTGCAAATAAAAATGCCCGGTTTCTGTGAAAAATACCCCCCAAAAATCAAAGAAAATTCAACCATGTAATTTCATATTAAAATCCCCCAAATTACAAATACATATCCCAAATTCCCACAAAAATACCCCAAAATGTCAAAAATTTCCCCCAAAACGTCCAATGAAATTTCCATGACAATGCTTGAAAATTTCCAAGAAAATTTCTCAAAACATTTATAACAATTCCAGAAAATTTCTTAGCAAGTTCCCTCAAAATGTCAAACTTATTACTCAAACTGCAGTAGACATTCTGGACAATTATTTAAAAAACTGTAATTGCAGGCATTACAATTTGGAAAGCCTAAATGTTATGTCCTCATAAGTACTTGCAGGGACTCCAGAGGTTGAAGGGATCATGAGACATTTAATTCACAAGTAAGGGATGAACATGAGGACCAAAGACCATGACCTTTGACCTCGTAAATCTAATAAGAACAACTTCGAGCTATAGTAATCCCTCTTACATCATGTGCAGTGTTGTATTGTGTGACTGTGTTGTGTTGTGTTGTTATTGAGGTCTTACCTGAGGTTTCTGTGTAATCACCATCAGCCTCTTCTGCATCTGGCTCAGCAGCCCCCTCCTCTTCTGCTGTAGCTTCATCTGGCTCTGCAGTGTCATAATCTTGACACAATCCTGCAATTCAACATCCTGGGTTACTTAGTAGCCCAGCACTGCCACTAACACTGAGCTATAGAAAACCATGTTAGAAGTGAAACCCACAGATGAAAGATGACAGTTATTTCCACCCGCTTAGTTTCTAAACCAACAAAGATGTCAGAGTCAGGTCACATGGAAACTCAAAGACTTCCATGTGCATGCTATGTAGAAGTTGTTACAGAAATTAAAGAAGAGCCGTTGCAAAATTCAAGCAAAGGAGGCGGAGATTTTAAAAAGCATTGAGCAATTTGTTCCCGACATGACTTTGTCATGTTGTTTTCTTGCTCAAGATTAGACACAAGAGGTTTCTCATAGAATAGCATTTATTTAATGCTAGGTTTCCTCTTAGTTTTCAGGGTGTTGGAGTCTTTAATGTGGGTTTTCTGTTAGGAATAAGATCTATTAATGTAATGAGATCTTCAAGTTAGATTAAATTTCTGTCCATGTATTTTGTTTATTCGAATCTTAACTGATGTCTGAGCCAGATTATTTGTACGAGACTGCTTTAATTTCATTATTGAGATTCATAGTCAAATAAAGGTTCATTCACATTTTTAAAGATTTTTTTCATTGGTCTCTAACAGTGATAAAATGATAACAAAACTGTCCATTTCTGCAGCTTTTCACAAGAAGATAGCGCATTCACTTGTCAGTAATCCTTAATCTTGTATTTATAAACTTCCTGTCAATGAAATGATGCAGCATTAGGTGATTCTGTAGCCAAGACAAATCTTTAAAGGTACCAATAGACCAAAAGTTTGGGTGTAAAATGGACAGAAAATTCATGTTTTATTTGGATTTATCCTCATTAACTTGAGGAGCATGCTGTCATGAAATTTATGGGGATTTTGTATCAAAATTTCAGACCAAAAGTGAGAAAGTGAGATAGGACCAAGCTTGAAAGAGGAGGATTTTGCGTTCTCAAGTTGTGCAGCTTTAGTCTTGAAGACTGCTTAAATTTAAGTGGAATAAGTAACAGAAAAACAAAACTTTCTTATAAACTGAATCTATAAGAAAAACTTTTTACCTCTAGTCAGAAGTTACCCTCACGGTCACCAGGTTGAGGAACAAAAGAGAAAGCAGGGAGGAGACAGGAAAGGGGAGAGCGCTGTTGAAAGAATACAGAAAGTAATCTTCACGTCTTACCTGTCCATGTCAGAGCGGTCAGCAGCAGGAGCAGAAGCAGAGGGGTCTTCAGCCGGGGGCCTCTCATGTTACAAGGCCGATACGGAGACATAGTGCCATTGTGTGCCTGCTTCCTCCTCCTCTTCTGTCACAACATCGCACTTCCTGATCTGACTAAACATTTGAAATGGAAGAAAAAGAAAAAAAAAAACACCACACACCCTGAGACTCACTCAGATAACTCACTCGGATGTGATGCAATCGACTCGGGTGCTTGTTGCCACAAGTCTGACGGCTCCCCGGCTGCAGCACAATCACATTCCTGCAGGTTAGGTATGCAGCTCTACAGTGAAGGGGGGAAGCTGAACAAACTTTAAAAGAAGGAGTAAAAAAAACAATTTGTAAGAGCTCAGAGAGGAGCAGCTGCTAAAGTATCTGTGTGCTGCTTAAAATAACTCCAAAGCCTGTCTGTTTCTTGATGTGGGGAGCAGAAATGTCACTGTCTGAGGTTAAAAAATCATCATGAATTGGAGGGTCATGCTTTTATGATTATCTGTGGTGGATTTCTGTTGACCTACTTTGAAAGGACACTACTATCTTTCATTGAACAGTGAAGCTATGGCGGTAAACGTGTATCAGCGGGTTTCAGAAACACCATCAAAAAACAACTGATGCCACCTCCTCTCAGTCCTGGTGGTCTCATCTCTGACTGTAAGGCAACATTTGGTGATTTTTGCATCACAAAGCCATGTTGAAGGTTTAGTTAGCCTTGATGCTACATCCTCTGTGAGAAAAAAACGCTTGAGGCCCAATTACACAGTGGTTTTCAGAGCTATATAACCAGTCACAATATAGCTCATTATTTTAACACATTGATGCAGAACACTTTTGATTTAGGCCAAAATCCCAGTATGTTTGTGTGCTAACATGGGAATGTAAGAGCTTGGGGAAAAACGGCAAAATACTGGATGGAATAATGATGGCAGGTTTAGACATAATGGACAGAAATCTCATTAAAACACAAATTAAGTCTCTGCTCTTTGAATCTTTAAAAATATTTGGTGATTTTGATGTAAAAAATGTCACAATAAAGTCAAAGAAACCCATGATGTTACTTTTAAAAACATTTGTAGCTCCGTGACACACCAACAATGAGTGCAGGTACATCTCAAAACCTTTTTTTTTCCTATGAAGAAAGTTAAATTCCCATATATTCTAGATTAATCTCATTCAACGTGAAATGTTTCAAAACCTTTTTGGTTCGAATCTTGATGATTACGGCTTACAAGTCACAAAAATCAAAAATCCACCATCTCAGAATATTAGAATATTATGAAAAAGTCCAATTTGTAAAGGTCTCCTGAGCCTGTATTCTCTCATTGGTTCAGTACACACAACTGCAATCATGGGGAAGACTGCTGACCTGACTCTTGTCCAGAGGGCAATCATTGACTACCGTCACAAGGAGGGTAAGCCACAGAGGGCCACTACTGAAAGGAAAGGCTGTTTTGGAAAGCATATTCATGGAAAGCTGACTGGAGGGGGAAAGTGTGGTAAGAAAAATAGGGTATTGGGTAAGGCTGAAGTAAAGGGGATGAGTCAGCCTTCAGAGGATTCTCAAACAAAGCAGATTCAAGAACTTAGAGTAGCTTCACAATGAGTGGCTGTTAAAATTGAGAGGTTTAATCTGGTTTCTTCTGTTCTGTTACTCATGAACCTGAGGAATGCACACAAGATGAAGAAAAGCGCATGCGTGATGAGTACGAGGACACGAATATTTTCAATCTCCTAAATGGGGGGAAATACTCTAATAAAAACATTTGACAACTAAATGGGGGGAAATAGAGAAATACATAAGAGATTGTCTTTGATGGTGGTGTTCATAAGAAGCACATAACATGTACTCTGCTGCTGGAAATCACTCAGACTAGTTAACCACAAAGCTAAAACACAAAACAGTATGAGCTGTAGACTACTGTACACAACAGACACTGAGAGCTAGTGCTGATACCGTCATAGTGCAGCTATTGAGTCAGGACAGACACACCCTCTGCTGAATCAGCGTGTCAAAAGGTGAAGAGACTGCTTGGAAGACAAAAGCCAGCTGTGATTTTACTGTTTTATGCCATTACCTTTATGCAACAAGAAATAGACCTTAATGATCGGTTTTGTGACTCTTTTCTCAGATAAAAGTTAGTTTTGCTGAAAGACACATGTCTGCAGTGGCAGTATTTAAAATATAACATACTATCCCTCTTGATAACTTATTTGTAATTCAGAATTGCTTCTTTTCTATGTATTTATCTCAGGTTAAATTATAAAATGGAAATACTTTATTTGCTGTTAAATTGACTTTTACTTGTTGTTAATTTGGGGGGTGGGTGCTTCACCCAGTGAAGGGGGGCCTCACACCAGAGGCTGCTTACTGCCTTTCTTTGGCCAAAGGCAGCCCTGGTCATATGCTTGTGGAAGGAAATCCAACTGTTGACAGAATCATGTTAACAATCATTACTGAAGTACAAAACCACCAAAGAAAAAGATTCATATCCACATAAGAAAGTTTCACAAGGTAGTTTTGCATGCACACAACTTAGTGTCTGGTGCACATGAGCTCATTTTTATCACAAGAAACTAACTTGCGGATGTTGGTTTGGCTTAGTGGTTGGAACAGGCAGCCATATACAGAGGCTGTAGTCGTCAAAGCACTGGTCATGGGATTGATTCCTAGTCTCCGTGCTGTTTGGTGGATGTCTGCTTGTTTGTCTGCATGCTTGTTTGGTTGGCTGTTATGTTGGTTTGTTTTTTGGTGTGTAATGTCTTTTAACTGCTGTACAGTGTTTTTATTTTTTTATAAAGCGCTTCATAAATAAAATGTATCATTATTATTATATAATTTAAAAAGACCCAAAAAATAATCTTAAAATAAAACAGAAACATCCATTTCTTGCCCTTAAAGGGCTCCATACTGAAGTATGTGTAGGCATGTCATATCCAATTATTGCCAATTACTGATTATTTCCAGTTATCAGATGAATATAGTCACTAAGTTTTGCTAGGAAAGCTAACATGATGATACCTACATTGTTAAAGTCATATTTAGAATCTTATGTCATTGAGTATCCTGGCAAACAGACATGCCTGCATGTACCAGATTCCAGCAATGCCACTTCCTCTGAACACTGAAGTCTGTCTCAGGCACTTAAGCAACATGTATGTGACTCTTGCACAAGACAAGTCGAGTTAATCATTCAAGATGCCACTTGATGTGTGTGGTAATAAAACGTCTGTAGCACAATGACAGTGATGTCAAAAGTTTTTACATAATAATGTGTGTGATATTATTATAAGGTATACACCTAATTTAAAAGGTAAGAAGCAGGTAATGTAACTTCCTTTGAATACTGGTGTCACTTCAAGGAAGTAAAGTGATTTTGTGGTAAGAAATACAAGGATAAGACTTTCTCCATGTGGTCCAAAAACCCCAGTAGCTCAGTGACGCAGTGTTGCTTTAAGCTAAACGTTAGCCGTCACCATGTAGCTACATAAAAAAACTAACATGTTGGTGTTTTACTCATTTAATTTTGTCATCACACTATTATAGAAGCACTAGACTATTAAAGGCTGATGGCAATGCAGTTATGTTTTTAAGGAATTGTTGTGACTCCACATGTTGAACAAAAAAATGAAAGCTAAAAGTTTAAGAGCAACAAAGGCATTACCAGTAAATGTGAGAAAAAACCTTAAACACAATTTCTAAAGGTAAGACAGCAATGATAACACTTTCTTTAAACACTGAGTCTGTTCTCAGGATGTTAGGCAATATTATGAGACTATTACAAAAGAAAAGGTTTGTAAAGTCACCCTGGATGCAACTCGCTACCTGTGGTCAAAAACATGATCCTCCAAGCTAGCTAAAGATGCCAACACTAGATGCTAATGTGTAGCTTGTTTAATTTCATTGGATGAGTGGGAGGATGCTTTATAGGTCCTGAGGGAAATTCAATTCACGTAAGCATGCTAACATTTGCCAATAAGCACAAAACAGCTCAGAACAAAAGGGAATGATAGTTTTTCTCTGAAACTGATGAAAACAAATACAAATACTGAACAGAATAATGTTCAGCAAGGAAATTACAGGGACTATGAGGGGGACGATTGTGTATGTGTCAAATTTATATTTAGGTATGTTATATTACAACCCTCATTGGTGTGTGGGCAGCTTACACATCTGGAAAGGCACTATATAGAGGTTTTAAAGCACCATATGCTCCCATCTAGACATCTTTTTAAGGGCCTTGCATATTTCAGCAAGATTATACTAAACCACAACAGCATGGCTTCACTGTAGAAGAGTCTGGGTGCCTGCAGTCCAGACCTTTCACCAATAGAAAACATTTGGAGCATTATAAAAGGAAAAATCCAGCAAAGGAGACCCAGGACTGTTTGGCAGCTAGAATCCTACATCAGACAAGAATGGGACAACATTCCTCTCCCAAAACTCCAGCAACTAGTCTCCTCCCTTTCCAGAAGTTTTCAGACTGTTGTTAAAAGAAGAAGGGATGCTGCACAATGGCAAACACGACCCTGTCTCTGCTTTTGTGAGAGGTGTTACTGCCATCAAACCCACAATTAGCAATTTTTTTTATGAAATGGTAAAATGTCTCAGTTTCAACATCTGATATGAGATTTGCAAATTATTGCATTCTGTCAATTGACATGTCACCCAGGGCCCCAATTTTGGGGGAAAGTTGGTTGTAGTAATTCCTCTAAATAGGCTACAGACGTTTGTTGTCAGAGGATATGCTACATTTTGTGGTTCTTCCAGGGGAAAAGTGAACTTGAAATGCTGTTTAAATGTGTGCTTTTTTAGGGTGCCTGTGGCTTTGAAGGCAGAAACATTAATGAGTCAAAGAGTGCAAAGGATTCTGATATTAAAAATCTTAAAAACTACTGAAGTAAAACAAATTAATCAGGTCTTTTAATGGGCTGTTTGTCTTCTATAAAGGAGACAGCTCATACTGTGTTATCAGTGTATCTTTCTGAGTCATGTCAGCCAAGTCTGCTTAAGATATTTGAGTATTTTATCTCTAGGATCAAGCAAGAAGCATAGGTGTCAGATTCAGCCTGCTTTTTTGCAACTTTAAGGAGTTTCAAGCAAATCTGAGATCATTGCAGACGAGCATTTAATTTTTGTTGAACTTGAAACTAATATGAATCGGTGCTATAACAGTTTATGTTCTCCTCCCACAGTAGCCTCCACCCTTTTACGAAGGCTTACAGACAGATTTAGGAACCAGACTGCAAGGATTTGATCCTAGATTAGCCAAAGGAGCATGGGTTAGTCTGGACACTTATTTTGGATTATAATCTACCAGTTGATCCATTTCAGATGAGGTTGTGAGGTCAGAGATCTTTACGACAAGATTTATTAATACACCTGCTTCTCTTAGAGACGCTGTCATGTCAAACTAATGTAAAAGGTTGGAGGCACTTTTGTAAGATGACTGGACCTCACTGAGAGAAACAGCCCAAGGTGAAAAGAAGACACAAATATGCAGAGGGAATGCTCATCCACATACTTTTTTACCACTTGAAGTTTCCTAAAATACTCATGTTTGCTTCTGTGCCAACTAAGGTCTAAAAGTCAAAAGAAATGGCAAAGGAGATTATGGCTGATGATAAAATAAAGGAATTCAAGGCAAACCAGGGCTTGTTCCCCTATTTCAAATTTGATACTTTTTATACCAACCAAGCAAAGCCTGGAGGAGCCTGACTGGTCTGGACTGGCCCTAAAGACGCAGCTTGGACTTTTATGATGAGTGTTTTCATTCTGATGCAATCTTCTTTTTAGTTGTGTCCTTTTTTACACACTGTATTTTTATCTGTTTTATTCTCATTCACGTGTCTCTTGCCAATAAATTTCTCATTTATAAAGCATGTTTTTAAGATACTACTGTGGATCAAGGCTACAAAGATTTCTATCTATAATCATACTAGATTCATTTGAAGCTCTCCTGTACTCTCCTGATCATAATATTCCATTAAAAACAGTCCATCTGTACCAGAAAGAGTCCTTACAATCTAAATCCAGTCACATATTTAGTCCAAAAAACATGACTACATCAATAAAGATCCATGGACCGGTTTTGCATCATTTCAAATTTGCAGTTGTTAGTCTCTATCGTCCTCTGTATTTGCCTTAATCATGTCTTTTTTCTAGGCAATTATTAGCATTGCTGGATAGAAAAATGCCAGCCAATCTCAATCATTTTTGCTGTCTCATCTTTAAACCTAAAAAATGACATTATTTGATCCCTTTTTGCTTCTTTACTGTAAGGTAAGGCTGTAGCCAGCTGTCTTAGCCCATCATAAAGACTGGAAACAATGCTTTATTTTTAATGGAAACCAGACAGAGTGCAAGGTTCACTCAAAACTTCCACTCTTGATTTGGGGTGTCCAGCAGTGTAGAAGTAGGTATGCTCTTAACTTGTTGCATCAAAGGAGACATAATTGACCAAATGACACTTAATGGCATTCATAATTGTACATATAGCCTCCTTCATGTGACTGACAGGTGTCATGTCATGATTATGAAGACCTCTTTAAATAAAGTGTTATCGCTAAGGCTTCATGCTTTGCTCCAGTTGAGTTTTCCAGCTAATACCTCCCAGCTCAATCATCTACAGGCCTCTTTTTCACAATACAAATTCACACGGAAAAAAAAAACTTTTGTTGGATTACTCAATATCAGTAGCAGCTACTGTGAGTGTTAACATTCAAAAGATGTCTTGTTTGTGCTTGTACTCAGAAAGGTTTTTTTTTTTTTAAAGTATTCAATTTAATTTTAGTATTCCTGGATTGTTGTTTATGACCAATTTTACCTGAGATTCTAAGGGATTAGCGCTCTGCAATATAAAAATAATGGTACAGTTTTACACAGGTTGTTTAAATTAGTACTTAGAATAAATTTCATATGTAAAATAGAACATGAAGGAATAATACTCATACATATCTTTAAAAGTCCCTAAAAGCTGTTCAACTGCTTCCGATTGCTATAAAACGCATAGCGGAACCTCTTTGTGCCTTCGTATCGCACCCGGAACAAAATTGATGATGGAATTGTCTGTTTCCGGTACAGTTGTCAACATTGAGGACCACGCGTGATTACGGTGAAAATGGTAAGACTTGTGCTCTATCTGTTTAGTTTTAATAAATGGAGAAATTTAAAAACCATACAATCAATTATTATTAAGTTTGACATTTAGTGCGTGTTTATGTTCTTTATTGTTTTGTTTGTAGCCGAAGACTCAGAAAGGAAAAGCAGAGAAGGTTGTTCACCCGTACAGCAGGAAAGCTGCTTACCTGGCCCGGGAAGAAATCAGACTGAAAAAGAAAGAAAGGTGGGTAGAAAAGAAATTAAGACCGTGTGACAGCTGTAGTAAATCCTTCTGTGTTTGTGAGATATTCATATTAGATGATTAAAGGGAACTGGGTGTTGTACCGAGTAAAGTTTGCCTTCAAGGGCTAGACGAGTCTCTGGAAAAAGTATGATCTGTTGAAAATCCTGATAACTTTCTTATGACTGTCATTTTATCCCCTGCAGGCAAAAGAATGACAAAGCAGTACGTCTGAACAACATCGGTAAGTTTATTAATACATACATTTTTTTGTATTTGTAACAGTTCCTTGTTGGTGCACGGATGTGTTCTTACTCCACCTCCTGGCTCTGGCGCAATCATTTTTGTGAGGATTGTATGGTATACGTTTAGAAAAAATTAAAGGGAAAGTCTGATACGTTGAAACAGTTCCCATACAATTTGAGCTTCCCTTTAAATCTCTCAAAAACTTGTACAGTAAGCTTAGCTAGAAATTTGCGGGGTCAGATACATGTAGAACTATTCCTGACAACTTTAAGGATTTTTTTCAAAATAAAAGATAAAATATGACAACATTATCAAAGTATTCATATCTTAATTGTGCAGTTTTTCCTTTATTATCGTTGGTATAACACATGTAAACAAGAATAACCTTTTCCCCTCTGTTAAAGGCCACTTAAAATTCTAATTCACAAAAGAAGTATGGGTGTCTTTCTACATTTAAGAGCTCATTCCTTGATGTTTTAACTTTTGAACCTCCTTGTCTCGTTCTACACTTCCTGCAATATTTGTTTATTTTTATGATCATACTTTTAATAGTTTTCATATTTTAATATTTTAATCTGTGCCAATACTCATAACACCAACACAAACTTGAGTGTAATATTAGATTTAAGAGTCCTCAAATTCGCATATAGTTACCAGCAACAACACGTTTTCTCCAATGGAATAATTTCTGCAGTTGTGTAGAACTGGACTGCTGCCACATAACAGATCTTGTACACTTTGTGTAAGTCTACACATTACTCAAAGATTATCGATTCAGGATGAGCACTTTTATTCCAGTGTTCTTGAAACCATCCAAATAACTGTCTGCTCATTATTGCTAAGGTTGCCTGTATGGTGTATAATGTAATGTGAAGTAAAGTATTCAACACACCTTAGTGATGTTATAGTCAGTATCAACACTCATGGAATTTCTCTTGTCAAGTAGTATTACTCAGTTGAATCTTTGTGTACTCATGTATAACATGTTATTCTGACAGACTGACTGTCTCTTAACTTCCAGGTGAGAAGCTTTTGTGGTTTCAAGGACAGCTGGATCCAGAAAAGACTGCATACACCAGAAAAGATGCCTGTGACATCATTGAAAGGTCTTAGATTTTTGGTTATGCTGCTTTTATCTTTATCATTTATCTTCTTCAACAACGAAATAAAAATAAATGCATCAAAATAGTGTTTTTTAGTTGGACATGTGATTTAGCAGGATTTCCTTGAATGTGTCTTGAACATGTGTGCTTCCTTGTGTGTTCAGGTACCTCCAAAGGTTTGACTCTGAACTCGAACAGATTGAACTGATGAACGGGATCAAAGGTCGGCAGGGTCGTCTCCACGGCGCCAGAGAAGCTGTCATCAAACAGACCATGGAGCGAGAGCGTGCACTATATGAGAGTGGAGGATTCGGTGAGTTGTTGTCATATAAATATGTCAACACACACGATTAACACATAGACAAAGTCAGTGATGGAAACGAATGTAGGATCCTCTGTTTTTTTTTTTGTTTTTTTTTCCAGAGATTCCAGACATCATCAATGAAAAACATCTGAAGACATTCAGGTAAGTAAAGTTTATTTTCTTCAATGATATGTCTCTATATTTAGTAGTAGCTCTAATCACAATTTTAGTTTTAGTGTAGTGATTAAGACTACATTGAAACTTCAGGCAAAACCTATTTTTTTTTTGTTCAACCTATCTATGGCTTAAATCAATTTTTAATAAAAGAGTTAACAGCACAAGTCATATGGAATCTGAACTGTGATTTGGATTTTGGCTATTTTCAATTTTGTTCCTAAATTAGATAAAGACCAGATTCTTTGATATGCGATCTTTGACTGAAAAGTTATGTAGGTATTAATCTGACTTTTACTGCCCTATAGCAGCACTGGTCATACCCGGGCATGACTGATGCAGTTAGACAGTTATCATGCCATCCAAAATCTTCCAAACCCATCTGGGTAACACCCTTTACACAGTTTTAGGAAAGGGCAGAAAATTAGACACAGTACTCTGAAGCCCAAACCACATCAGAGATATAGGACTTGTGTCCAAATAATCACCCACATTATTTTCTATGAAAAAAACCCACGCCAGTGGCAGCCATGGTGGCGCCACACCACAGCACTTAATGCCACAGCTCTATTCCAGGCACAGTCGTGGCTGTTGGAGTGTTTTCCTGGGAGAACAGCTGTTCTGTCCATCTCAGCAGCTGTTGTAGCAGCTATGTTTGAGAGCACAGGAACAGAAATTAGTGCCTGATTTTATTTTAAGATAGTGGGCAATTCGTGCGTCTATTCACAAAGGAGGATAGTGGATAAAGTCGGAAACGGGGATGAGAGAGTTGGGGAGAAACATGCAGGAAAGAAACTTCAGGCACGACTTGACCCAGACCTCCTCTGTACACGGGGCACACCTTTAACCACTTGGTCATCTGCACCCCAGCTCCATCTTTTGTTCGAGGAGTAGAATAAGTGAGAGGCCTCGGCTGCTGGTGAAATGCCACTGCTCTTATCGCTTTTTTCACCTATTTGGGGGGGGCATTCATTACAGGCCAGTCAGCGCCACAAAACATACAACATAGTAGGTTTGTGCTGTTGTGGAGGAGTAGTTGACAATGCACAATATTTAACCATCAGTGGAGCAACTTTGGGAATTAAATTTGCTGAAGCCAATCTGGAGAAGTGCAAAAAAATCACCAAGACGATCTTTCAGTGCGTTTCTTTGCTCTTCTTTTAATAAAGAAATGTGCTATAGCTATAGCTGCATCCATGCTAATCTCTTCATCCGCCGCTAGTGTGTACAGGTTTGCAGTCACTTCAACTGAAATATGCCTGTAGCTCCTGCCTCTTTCTCCTCAAATTGTGCTTATCGTCCAGTCATTCTCTGTCTGGGAACAGGTGTGTCAGCTTGAAGCTTTGCAACATTACATACATGGAATCTGGCCGATCCATTGGCTCTGCAAGGTTATTGATTCATAGTGTCAACTCCTCTCATGGTGCACCAACTTCAGCAGCCTCCATGGTTTACTTGCACGAGAGGATGAATCCAAAGGTCAAACGTAGCCAAAAATTGGTTTTAAAGGGGGAAAAAAAGAAACGTAATTATTTTGATACATCCTGATTTTCAACATTGTGTTGTGGTCATTGGGCATTTTTCTGATAACAACCTTTGTGTCTGACAGAGAGTGGACTGGTGATTTGAAGAAACTTCCAAATATCAAACTGCGAAAGATTTCTAACAAAGATTTGTCCACAAAGACAGAAGAGGAGGAGAAACAGGACATTGACATTGATAGGGATGATGAAGATGACCTGGATGAAGAGGAGCTGGATGAAAATATCTTGATGTCAGACTCAAACTGAGGATGACTGTGTGTGTTATCCTGAGACCAGTCTTCAGCAGAGACTTTTTCTACAGTGTTTGCGTGACACTAGCTGCTACTCCATGGCTCTCCTGCAGGTGGCGCCAGACTGTCAGAGATGGAAAACTAAGTTAATTCTTGACACTCAGTAATTTCACACCAGCCTGTGGGGAGGAGTCTACATTCATTGTTTATTGCACAACAAATATGCATTGTATGTTACCTGAATCCATTTTATCCAGTCAGAGATAGAAAAAAGGTTTTGACAAAGATATTAGAGTGCTCTTGTGTTTGGTGAATACAAGACCTAGAGAAAATGTATATAATGTGATGTGAATTTGGTCCAAAAAGTTTAACTCTGTAGAAAAGCAGTAAACAACAGTCGTCTCTGCGTAGGCAGACTGTTCAGTCATTAACACAGAGTATCAAGTCTAATTAGCAGATGGCAACCATGAACGCTTTAATTACATCAGTTTATGAGTAACAGGACCTAGCAGACAAGACCACATCATGCTGAAAACTGTCAAAACAAAACCTCAGGAACATCTGGGCTACGTGAGAATTATTATTATTGTAAGAAATATTCAACATTTTTGTGACAATAAATAAATTCGTGACAATAAATAAATTCAGCTTTTCAAAACATAAAACTGTCCATTTCAGACTGAGCTAAAGATACTGTTTGAATAAATGATTCTCTATTTAACATCTCTGATTCTTTGGTGTCTGAAAATCTGATTGTCCAGAGGGAGGTTTAAGGCCTCAGTATGCTTCAAGTAAAAGTGCTTGTTTGATCGTCAAACAGCTTTGATTTTACATCTGTCCCCTTTAGCTAACAGTTGGCCACTTTCACAGTAGGTGTATTTCTAAAAATCTCTCCACTGTTTTACATCTTATGTTTACAGTGATATTCAATAAATACTGTTCAGTAGATACTTAAGTGTTTATTAATTTTAAAGACAACCACGTGTCTTCATCCTGTTTTGGCTTGTGTAATTTTTTGCACCTTTCCTGAAAATATCAATCATCCACCTTGAACTTATTTCAAAGCTTTTTCTTCCACAAAAAATACCTGCCAGACAAATTACTGTGAACATGTCATGCCTGAAGAAACTTTATGTTGCTTGAATTACAAAGCTGAGCTTTACAGAGGTCCTGCCCTGCAGTATACTGGCCTGCTGTGCAGAGCTTCATCAAGTTTTGCTCAACCATCCACATCACTAAATCACCATCTTTGAGGAGAGATTTCTGATAGTTTTTTTCAGTATGTACAAAAAACCCTGCCATCCCTTTCAGTGATTGTAGGCTGCAGTGTTAGTTTTTGAAGCATACTGAGACCTTTGTTAGCGTCCACAGGCTGTTTACACCCACAGTGCAGTTTGAGAAAGTGCATATAAGAATAAAACTTAATTTACCACATAAATACAGTATTTATAAATATTCTCTTCGTGATGGCTCTTCCTGATGGCTTTATTTTCCTCATTCTTTCAATAGCATCCATTTTTTCCACTTCAGGTCAGCCACACTCTTCATTCTTAGAAAATTTGCTTCACAGCAGCCTTGAACTTTTTCTTTGATCACTGAAAGACTTCAGATGCTCCCAAAGTGTCTCAGAATCAGTAATCACAGGAGCTGAGATAAATACAACTAGTCTATATCACGCCATGCTCACACCAGCTGGTGATAAATATATATATATATAGGATGAGCATGGCATGATTTAGGACTCTAGCTGACAGAAGGACAGTCAGTCAGACGGGGTTTTGTGCTGGTGCCACTGCAGCCTCCACAGACATGTCTGAGTCTATCTGAGGCTCTGGAGCTGGGGCAGGAGCTGCACTGATGGGAACCTCCACGGTTTCGTGCCTGCCATTGCTCAGTGGGCGGGGCTGAGCCTGAGAACTGTGTGGGCCTTTCTCGGGGCAGTTCTGCACAGTGATAATGCGGTTGAAGGCCTTGAGGCGGCGCCACAGCTGCAGGTACACTTTACACTGGATGTACATGAAGATGAGGCCGCCTGTGAAGCCGATGGCCACTACGATGAGCTTGGTCCAGAAGGGCCACTCCAGCACACCTGAGGATGTACAAACACAAACGCCGACTGTGAGTAAGTCTGAAGGGTGTGTGACAGATCATGATAGGTGGTGTGTACAGAGCTGTGCTTACCCCCAGGCGTCGTGTACTTCAGAAGAGAAATTCTCCATAATTCCTCTGCAATCAAGAGTGAGTGTAATTTCTCACAATTAATATGGATTAAGGTTTGTTGTCTGAAACACTGGTTTAGTTTGAACATTCTGAAGCTATTTTTCTCTGATTCTACCGTCAGGCAGAATGAGAATGATGTTACGGATACACTCTGATTACATGAAAGCACGGCACAGCACCATCAACCAACTTAGAATACACTCATGGGACAGTTTTCACTTTAAAGATGTTGTGAATTCGTGCATCAGCAGGGGGATGTTATTTAATGCTGCCATTATTATTATGTGGAAATATGTTTCAAATTTATGGTGTGGCTAAGACTGAAACACATCTTGTATGTGTTAACCTTTCAGTTAGCTCAGTTTTTGTCCTTAGATGTTTTATTGCATCTTGTCATTTTGAGTTGAGACTGCACTCGAAACCCTGTGATAATCCAAACAATGGAAAAGTGATTAGTTTAAAAAAATTTGCATTGTTTTGTTCTCTGCTTTTCATTATCACACGAATAATGCAGCTTTTCCTTTAAAAGGAAATTGTTGAATGTTTGCTGTTGGAATTTCAAGCCTTTCAATGTCACATTTAATGTCCAGGCTGGTACATCATCAATTTAGATTAAAGCTTTTAAGTGGATGCCATTCTTGTGCATGGATGGTGACTATATGCAGATTTTTTTTTAAGAAGAAAAATGGTTGGCAATGATACTATATTATAACAATATATCTGGGTGGGCCACCTAGGAATTAACTATGTGTGGGAAACACTGCAGTTATAATAGACAGTCATGTGACTATTCTCACTCATTATTTAAATAACAGTTCTTGGGACTCCCTTACAGGACCTGCTGACAGAGAAATAAATACGTTTTGATAAAGCAATACTGAAAACAACAGCAAACACAACAGAGAACCCTGTGTGTTTGCTGTGAGTTGAGGCTTTCATGGTAACAGCAGAAAAGAAAGGAGTTTTATCAAAATACTGCAGACAAGAGCTGATGTCTAAAAGTTGCTATTGAGCTATAAAATGTTGATTGGTTGAAACACAGCTTCTACGCAACCATTGGACATCAGCTATTGAAGCATCAAACAACTACCTACATAACACAACTGTTAGATTGTTTTATACAAAATACAACTAGAGAGAGACAAATCCTTTTCTAAGAGAAAAGATGGATAGCTACCATAATGTTAGCTGCTGTTGCTCTGTTGTTGATATAGTTTTAGTGATCAAATATGTTTTTTACAATGATTGCAGCAGCAGAACATCTTTACAACACTTTAGCTCCCCACCCCCACTGAGTGTGATACAGACTAAAAGGACTTAATTTATTATCTTTATGAAACAGAGTTAGAAATGGAGATGGAACTAATCTGTATTGTTCTTTAAGACATCTTCTGGTGCATTTCCACTAAGTGGTCTGGTTTGGGTTAGTAAAGTTTTGTATGGTTTTGCACAGTAAACCTTGATCTTGTTTGAGTTTCCACAGCCCATTTCTGTTCAGCCTCCCTTGTAGAGATGGGAATTCTTTTTCTTTTTGTTGTTAATTAAAATGATCTTTTGGGCTTTTTGCCTTTATTTGGATAGGACAGCTAAAGAGAGACAGGAAACATGGGGAGAGAGAGTAGGGGAAGACATGCACCAAACAGTGCCAAGACCGGGAATCAGTCCTGCGACCAGTGGTGAGGACTATAGTCTTTATACACTGGCCCTTTGCTCTACCCTCTGAGCAAAAGATGATATGAAGATGATAATTTTTTACTTTTTCTAGAGATCCGGATCATTTGGCTAACCATAGTGATAAGAGCTACCCCTTTTGCTCTCCAACAGTTTTTCATTTGGTGCCATTTTTATTTTTTTAATGTCTATTAAACAGCAACAGATTTGGGGAAAAAAGGAAACAACTATCAAACAGGAAAAAAATCCTGTCTTTCAAATAAAAGAACCAGCTCTTAGAACTGGCTCTTCTGTGAACAAAACATAACAACTGGCTTATAACCTGTCATTAATGAATTGTCATATTAATCTAACCAGTACTCCAAAAGATTTATTTGCTTAACAGTAAATCACTGCTCCCTTTAAAAGCATGTTAATAACAAAATGAGGGAGAAAAGCTGGTAAAGAGGTGCTGTTAGCCTCTGAGCCCAGTACAAAACATGGCACATTTTTTGTTTGTCCATTATTTCCACTGAAATTGACAACTTTTCTGACCAACCATTGCACTGCAGAGTATCTGCCGCCACCTCTTGGGATCAGGTAGGTATGCTTGGTACCCCTAGAGATGGGTGCCAAAAAAGTAGGATGGTACTGATGGTTACTGTGGTACATTTCCCAACTATTGTCAGGGGAAATGCAAACAATTGAACCAGACCGCTTGGTGGAAATGCGGTTTTGGACCACTAATGTCTTGACTCTAAAACTAGACCTCTACTGTTTAGATGGACACTTGGGGGTAAAAACCACAGCTAGTTTAGAAGATATTGTTTAAAGTACACTCACATACCTTTATAGTTTTTATACATTGAGAGAAAACACCACCACAATACATCACTACAAAGGGACTTTATTTGATTGTCACATCACCAGAGGCAGGCAGTTTAAAGATCACCGGTGAAAAGTTTGAAGGTTTGGCCAAAAGTGATCACAACTTTAGTTTTCACTCTGCATGTCTCTGGTGTGTGAGTGGGAGCACAGGAAAGTACTCACCATTCTTCCCGAGCCTGATCTCCTCTGCCGTTCTCTTGACAAGGATGTAGATGGACCACAACATACACGCTATTGCTATCAGATGAAACATCACTGAGCAGAAGATCTTCCTCCTCTCACTCTTGGACATGTGTAGCCTCTCCCACTGGAGGACAAAGGAGGGCATGGTGGAGAGGTGATGAGAGGAAACATGATGTTTCTACAGCCTAGATTGTAGTCCACAGCTCTGAATGATGGTGAAGAGCGTATGCTTACCTTGCGTAAAGGTTTGAGCTTCGTCTCCATGATGAAGTCAAACTTGCAGAGTTCACAGCACCGAGTGTCTGAGGATTTGATCCACTGGTTGAGGCAGGCCTGATGGACAAAACTCAAGCTTCCTGTGCAGCGACAAGGCATTATCAGAGGGCACTCGTCATCCCCCTCACAGTGGCAGATCCTACAAACACAGTGAAGAAACAGTAAACAAACATCAGAACAGGTAATGAAATGCAACCTTTCTGCTTTGTTTTTGTTGTGTTTATTTGTTGCATCCACCCTCTTTGGACGCTAAAGTTGTGCTGAACACTCACTAACCTGCAGACCTCCATCTCAGAGTCGTCAGAGCAGTATCGTGCTGTGCTCCCGTTCACACCGCAGTGTTTCTGTGGTGTGGGTACGGACATGTCTCCACCCCCTGACCCCTTTTCTTGGTATTTCTTGGTGATGAGCTCCTCCCCGTCCTCAGCCAATGAGGAGCTGCCTCCTTGGCTGTGCGTCTTGAAGCTCTTCTCCTTTTCTCTGCTCCGTGAACGCTCTCTGGATGAAACATCAGTCTTAAGTGTGGCCCTGCCGCTATGACGCTTCTTAAGGCCTCTACTGTCCTCCACCAGAGGCTGGTTCTCCTTCCCCTCATCAGAGCCGACCGACTGCAGCTCCATAACTTCTGATTTGTCTTCCCTTCTTCTACTCCTGTCTGCCCCTTCCCTTTCTCGACTGCTCCCACTGCGGCGGCGCACTCTACGGGCTTTCTCCTTGCTCCAGCTGCGGGCCTCTCGCCATGAATCCTCTTCAGAGCTAGAGTCAGAATGGAGAGGCCTTGAAGAGCGGTGGCGAGATGGGAGCTCTCTCCGGTTCTTGGAGGACCGCTCCCTCTTCTCCCCACATTCACTGCGTTCAGAGCTAAGGTCACTGCGGTCAGTCTGCTCCTGTTTGCTGATGGTTTCCACGCAGTCGGTTCCACAGCCGCTCCTTTTGCGGCGGTGACGGCGCTTCACCTGCTTCTTCTGCGCCTGAGATGATGAGCCCAGATTTGTACTGGCAACCGTCATCACTGGGCTTTGTGTTTGCTCGTTCTGTTCTTGCAGTTCAGAAACATTCTCTAAGTGGGTCGGCTGGCCAGAACTGAACACAGGCATGCAAACAAAAACAGACACAAACACAGGGGAACATAAAAATGAAGAAGTGTAAAAACAAGGTGAAAGGAGATGAAGAAGACAAATAATGTGACGTTAACCGTACAAATAGACAAGGACATGACTGAAAGCACCCAGAAAGATAATCACTCAAATAAGAAAAAACATGATTATAACTTAAAACTATCTAAAATAATGCAGCATGGCTTTAGATTTCTGTATCTTGGATTTCTACCCTCAGAGCTTTGTTTAAGTGCTCCAAGTTTGGAGAAAAATCTCATTCAATACAGTAGCAGGATCTGTGTCCCTTGGGTTAGGGACTAACTTTACACCCTCAAAGTTAAGTGACACTTCATTTACACAGCTTGATGGCAGTTAAAGTGGTTGAAATAAACATACATTACATTAAAAACCTTAGAAAACTGTCACTGTGATCTGTAACCCCCAGAGTAGAATGACTTTTGAACAGTTTGAACCCTGACTAGAGGCACTGGAATCATTATTTTCATCTCAGATATTTAGATATTTATTTTGTTTTTGCACCTGAAATCAGAGTTTGAAAATGTAACACTCTCATGGCAAGGCAATGCACTGAGTACACAGCAACCCAATATAATCTTCCAATCAATCTGAAAACGTAAAGCTCACTGTTAACTCCTACTCACTTCTTCGTGTTCTGGAAATAATATTGAAGGGACAGATTTGTAATTCATGAGTGGTTAGGTAAAAATAAAAACCCAGCAAGGGCAGTAAAGGTCAAATGATGTTTAAAAACACGGATGGAAAAAATGCTACGAATTTTTAAATGGGACAGGCAGAACAAGAAATGATGAAGACAGGACAATTTGAGCATGCTGAGCAACAAATGAAGATCCAAGTGCTTACATACAGGAAGTGTGTCTAAACTGCCATCACACAGTAGCCTCCATCCTCTAAACCACAGTGACAGAGTCTGCCATCAGTATTTTTTCCTCTCACTGTTGATGCTTCATCCCTTTGTGGTACTAGCTCCACTTATCTGGACTGTCTGGAGGCCATACTAGAAGCAAAAAAGATGCTGCCAACCACAAAATGGTAAGAAAGTATTGCCATTAGGAGTGTCACAAGTTGAATTTTCAACATGGGACTCAAAACCCCTCTCACACTAGGCTTTTACTGCTGTGTAACTTTCCAAACTCTTCTTTACTTTCAATATTATATTATTTTTTCCAGCTGATAGTAACTATCCCTGAACAAAACATGTCTCCTTTATGTGGCCAAAAGCCACAAACAGAGCCAGGGCCTATTAAAAAAGTCCAAAAATGACTCCCTAAATGCATTCCTATTCACTTTTCCTTGACCTTGATGAAAAACATCAGAGGATCAAGGAAAGGTGTGATAACAGGATAGAAAAAGAACAAAAGTGATACGAGAATCTGACTGCTCTTGCACTATGTGTTTACACTGTAAAAACGACAATATACCGTTGATGGACAACAAAATGTGCATGTATTGTCTGATGCATTCTCTTTGTTGTTTAATGCAGCAAATGAAACATGAAAAACTAGGTGATAAATATGAGCTCATTAAGGTTTTTATGGACATCTCTTAAGGATGAGAAACATCTGTCAACATCTGGAAGGTGTTAAATGTCTTAATTTGAACTTCCCCAACATGTAAGCCAATATTAGATGGATATTTTCTAAAGTTCCTAATTTTCTGTATCTGTGTAATACAGTCATCTTGTCTTGTTCTCTTTCTATCCATTTTATCTTCAACTTTTTCTTATTTCATAGATGTTTATATTTTGCATAGTCTAAATCTGTTAGGTGTGAATTACTTTGAACTGTTAATAAAAAGTACCCCTAACACCAAAATGGCAGTGCTTGAACTTTTGCCACGTTAATCTTTAATTTCTCAAGATTACAATACAAATGTAGTTTATCGGTTGAGTGGAGGTTGGAATTAAATAGAAGGAATATATGCAAGAGGACATAGTTGTGAAGTCTGGAATAGGTGATTCCTCTGCTCACCCTCCTCTCTTCTTGCTATATTTAGCAGTGGTTCTCAACTGACCAGGCATCAGGACCCATCACCACCTCTGTCTGAGAAATCGCGACCCAAATTTTGACCACACAAATTTAATTCATGGAAAATTTTGCGGTTTAAACCTTACAAGGAACAAAACACAATTGAACAAAGAGTCAGGACAAAACCATGTTTGAAAGTGCATAGTTAAAGTCAAATACTTTTTATTTTTCCTCAATTTTGCCAAGATAATATTACAGTTTTGGTCATTATTTATTATCTTTGGGAGAATCAGCTTTGGTATCCCCCATCACCCACACCACCACCACCACCACCACCACCACCACCACCTTTATGTAGAGATGCATTTGCTACCCACAACCCACTTTTGGCCAGTTGAGAACCAGATGTATAGAGAATTTGAGCAGCCCTATTATTTCTGTCTATTCATTCTATTCTAAGCCCTCATCAATCTGGATTCAGAGCTAAGCACAGCACCACCGCTGCTGCTACTTTAATAATTAATAATATTGTTTCTGACATTGATAAGAAGAGGCACTGTGCTGCTGTTTTTATTGATTTATCAAAAGCATGTGATACAGTCGATCGTGGTTCTTGGTTCTTTGTTCTTATTCAGATACTTTTTTATATTGGCTTTGATTTTATTTCTTGTAATTGGTTTTCTAGCTATCTTTTTAACAGACGCCAGTGTGTAAAAGCTGGAAACATTCAGTCAGAGTTTTTATCTTTATCTAAAGGTGTCCCACAAGGATCAGTCCTGGGCCCTATTTTATGTACTATCCAAATTAAAAATGTTGTTTCCTTCTTAACAGACTGTCATTTTCACCTTTATGCTGATGATATTATTTTACACTGCTCTGCTGATTCCGCCCACTTAGCTGTAGAGAAACTGCAATGTGCTTTTAATCATCTTCAAAATGCTTTCAGTACTCTTAAGATAGTTCTTAATACAAGTAAAATGAAACTTATGATCTTCTCCAGAGCTAGAGACGTAGATTTTAACAGCCTTCAAATATCCACACTCAGTGGTAACAGTATCGAAAGGGTTTCAGTATATAAATATCTTGGTATTTGGCCGGATGAATCATTCACATTTAAACACCATATTGAGCCTCTTACCAGTAAACTTAGGCAGAAACTTGGTTTTCTGTACAGACACAAATCAAACTTCCCTCCTGAGTGCAGGAAAAATTTAACTGAAGCTATTTTTCTGTCTGTACTTGATTATGGTGACATCGTCTATAGACACGCTGCCACTTCCACACTCAAACCTCTAGATTCTGTTTATCACTCCGCTCTTAGATTCATAACTGGAGATCCTTATGACACCCATCACTGTATTCTGAATGACAAAGTTGGTTGGACTTCTCTGGCACAAAGACGTGATAAACACTTGTATGTTTTTATCTATAAGTCCCTAACTGGATGTACACCTTCATATATAACATCTATGCTGAACTGGACCACTGGACATTACAATACTCGCTCTACTGACTGCTTAATGCTGCAGGTCCCAAGAGTCTACTCTGAATTGGGTAAATCTGCATTCAGCTACTGTGCTCCTATAATGTGGAACAACTTACAACAAAATCTGAGGATTAATACACTAGTTTCTTTTGGTAAATTTAAGATGATGATCTCAAATAATTTTACCACAATGTGTAATTGTTTTCATTGATCATACTTTCTTGTCTCATTTTTAACTTGTTCTTAATGTGTCTCTGTTGTATCTCGACATCACTGTAAATGAGGGAACCCTCAATGATTTTCGAGAATTAAATAAAGGTTAAATTAAATTGCTGACACTAAGATACTTAAGTCATTTCAATCAGTTAGGAACCTTCCTATGACAACTAAGACAAAAAAACCCAAGACAAAAAAAGCAAACAGACCCAGTGTCACCTTAATTTCCTCCATTGTTGTTGACTTCTCTGTAGTTTTGTGCAGCCAGGCCATAGTGAGGAGTTATGATCTAAGGATGTACTAAAGCAGTGGAGACAAACCAAGTCGAACTACTCCCATATAAAGAAAAACTCCATTGGCACTCTGGGATTACCATTAGATTTCAACATCAGTCTTAATTTTGTCAACACCTCTGGGACAATCAGACCATCCTTTTTCAGTCTCAAACTCACTGCAGAGGATTCTTGAAGCTGTTCATGTTAATAACAGAACTGTGATTGCTCTGACTTTCTGACAGGTCTCAGTTTTCCAGGTGTGTGGGGGTGTGTGTGTGTGTGTGTGTGTGTGTGTTGCACTTGCTGCCTTATTAGCTCTAGTTCTGGATAACTTCGACAGAGAAAGCTGTTTTACCTGCATATGTCCTGAGATGATGGGGTGATTGATGCTCTTGAGGCTGTAGCTAATCCTGTTGTAGAGTTACTGGCCTGAAACAACAAATAGATTCAAATTAGCTGCCATGCGGCTTTTACAAGGACAACAATCTGTCACTGCCATCTTTAACGGGCCATCATAGGCCTCTTAAAACATCTCTACATTTTTATATTCCTTCTACTGAACACAACAAAAGGAATGATATTAACCATCAGTAATTAACATGAATCATCACAAAGCTACATAAGTTGTTTTTGGCTGTAAGGGAACCAAATAGGCACTTATTAGCTGACAAACAGCCTTGATATCTGTATGTATTAGTACTTTAAACAATTTTAAATATGTTTAGTTATCAAAAATGTACTTTTTGTATGTATGCTGCTATGTCTGCTCTGTTTAACAAGATAAAAAAACATCCCGGTCTTGGTTTTGATTTTGGGCTTTTTAAAACAGCAATTTGTTGATTTTCTCCTTAATTTTTTGTTATTTCTACCACCTTTTTTATTCAGTAAAAACAGCTCACTCAAGTGTTTGAAAACTGTTTGGTAACTGGGGAGAGATATTTACTTATGACTGTAAAAAAAAAAAAAAAATAGGCTAATGTTACAAGTGAATTGTTGGACTACAGGAAACACTCCTTTGTGGTCTCCTTTACATTATCCATTTGACTAATGATCCATATAAAACACAGTAACAAGAGGAGCTATACTCACTATTATTGTAAAAAATATTAATTCAGATTGCTCTAAGACAAATCTTTTAGCGGTTGATGGTTATACTTCCCTTACTACCGCATTCTTACACACCAGATTCTTCTTGTCAAAAAAAATGCCTCCACACACTGAACTGTGACCCTGTTATCGGCTCTGTAAGGCCTCTGATATCCACACGTTACCTTGGAGATGTTACTGGATCGACTCCCTGAGCGCCCAGGGCCCTTCCTCCCCTGCAGGGAAAAGGAGAGACAGAAAATCATTACAGGCCATCATGTGATGCTTAAATGGCTCAAGTATCCTGAGGAGGTTCGAACCAGCAATTTCTGTGGCACTCAACACAAAACATGACATAAATAGTATGTTTGTAGAGTCATTTCCTGTACCTATCTCAGCATGGGTGCTCATTTACCCTGACGTAACATTTAACCATTATTTACTGTTGCTGTTACATCATCTTTAACTGTGAAATAATCTTTTTCTCCTATTGTGTCTAGAAAAAAGTTAAATTGCCTTTAAAAGCTTGTATGTAAAAAATCTCCACCTCTAAACATTTGAAATCACATTTTTTCCTTCTCTTTACTTGATACAAATTATCTATTTATGAGCAACCTTTAACTTTTCTGTCAACCAGCCTGTCACTTAACTGCTGGATTATTCTAGCTCCAATCTGCTGCCGGATCTGTGTTGTAAAAAGAAAGCTCAGAACAGGAAAATTACGTTTTCTCTTGTTTTAAAATGTGTATGCAGACAAGTCAAACAAGCAAAATACAATAAATGAGGCATTTAAAATCATATTAAAAATCTCTAATGTACTCTAAAAAACATCCTAGTCTCTGGCTGTTTGTTTTTTGAGCGGTTAAAATCCAGTTTCAGGGAATCCTGTGTGGACACGTGTCCTTGTGATTTCATTATTACCTGAACTAAAGCTAGACAATCCTATTACCTGGTCGTCCTGCTAAGTGGGAAAGATGCCGCTGTGCAATGTGTCTCTATTTAAAGCTGACTGATAACACTTTTTCTAGAGGTCCCTGGTTCACTGATTTTCTGATTTCAGCTCTTTGTATTTAAACTCAAACTGTCAGAAATGTGTTACCTCATTTACAAGTCTGCAGCATGTTACATCATATTTTTTTGTCACCCAAGGAAGCATATTCACATGGGTAAATCAGCAGAAATTAAGTAGTAGGTCAGTAGAGGTTTGATTATGATGATGATAACATATGCAGTGTTGTCACTGTAAATTTGAGTCATCAAAAAGAATACTGTTTCAATAGCAAACTGATTTAAATTGTAGAAATTACTCTAACTTAAATGTTTGTTTTTGTGTAATTGTGGAGAGCTTATTAATGAATCAAAGAAGTTAATCTGAGTGATGTCTTCTTAAAATGTTTTCAGCCATAACATAGTCTTGATCTTTAGCTTTCAATATTTTGTCATCATGGCCTTACACATCTGCAATTATAAAGGAACAGTAAGTTTGGTATTAACATCACAAAGTTTGAGCTAAATTTAGAGACTTTATATCAGTATGTATCAGTATATATCACTTTATAAAATCAGTGATCAGTCATGTTTTCACATGAATTAATTACTTTCTGCATGATGATGTAAAAAGGAAAAAAGGGATGAAGACTAAGCTTGCAACTGCAGCAATTCATTGAGAGACAACATCTTCAGCATTTCAACTCTGGTCCTTTGCCAATAAAACAGATTTCCCTGCAGGTCTCCACAGTACGTTGACTTAGTACTTGTGGATTGGAAAAACTATAGTTAGAATCTCCAGTTTTATTAAGCAACAGCTCAAATTTACTGCAGAAATATGAAAAAGAAAACTTGAATACAAAACACATTTTCTTGCCCTTCCCAAACTATCCATTTGACTTTGATCCTGAAGCCACACTGGCAGCCAGGTGCATCATGGGATTAAATTAGTCTTGTTCCAGACAGTGGAAAAAACATCCAGGCTCAGATGTAAATACCCACTGGTTTGTGACACACACACAGTCACACAGAGTTCCATGCCATGTGGACTTGCAGGGGACCTCCCCAGCTGTCTGCTGTCTGACTGAGTGGGCAGTGGAAAATGATCAAGGACACATATCAGGAAAGCTAAGGGGAAATGCTCTTATAATAATATAATAGATGTTAAATACAAAATATCAAACACATAAAAAAATGTAATTTGTCATTGAATAGTGCATTTGCCAGCTTTAAGAATATGGTTGAAAGCAGCCACACAGCTCCTGGACTGTGACATTTTGTGACATAAATACCATTCCTGTGAGGCCATAATGGGCCTACTTCACTCATTATTTCACTGATTAAAGATCTTTATTTTACTTAAAAGGAATGTGACTTTTTCTTTACATACTGCACTGCCTTGTATTAATAGCTGGCTTTCATATGACAATATTCCAGAAAGTAAAAATGTAGGGATGTCCAATTTTTAATCACAATTAGAAAGCACAATAAATCTTCTGTTTTTGAAGCATTTTTAAATACCAGTATTTGAATTTTAAAATGTTTTGTAACAATTTTGATTTTTTTACTTTCTTAAAGTATGGGTAATTGACTTCCTGCTTGGACACAGACCTGCTTTTGTATTGAAACAAAACAAGAAACTTCAGATAGATTAGGCCTGTGACATGAACTTCACTGGGAAAAGGGAACTTGTTATGATTGAAAAGGAAAAAAATGTAAACAGTAAACAGTTCAATGTTTTATAACACATTGTTTTGACTTTTGACTTGTCCACTGTGCTGTCTGTGAGTTTTTAAAGTGACATAACTCAGGCTGTCGATTAATCAAGTCAATCGTGATTAATTAAGGTTCACATTTAGTGCGCTAATTTTTAAAGTCACAATTAATATTGTGCTTTATTGTCCCTTTCAGCACACTTTGGCTAAGCCTGACAGTGTCTCCCTGCAGTGCTTTAAAATAAGTCTGCAACTTCTCCTCAGTGTCTCATTTCACTCTAAAAGCTCTCAGACAGATCAGTGGACAAATCAAAAGTCACCTGAACCTTTATAATGATCTATAATGATCACAACAAGTTCCTTTTTCTGTAGATAACTTCATGTTATAATCTTCAATCTTTATTTGCTTCATCAATCCTCCATTTTTTATACTTTGTTGGACAATGAATGCTACTTTTTGTGGTAAAAAAAAAACCCTCATCAACCAAATTTATTGACTTAACCAACATGCACATGACTAATAATCAGCTAAATTATATCTGTCTGAGATTTTCACTTTGAATAGCAGCCATTCTCATCCATTTATCATTACATGGATTTCCAGCAGCATGCCAGTGTTTGCAACATTGACTATGGATTTATCATCAAATGTATTAGCGTGGCGCTCTTTAAATACAATGGAGGTCTACGGCCCAGATAAATGAGATGTACCATGCTTGAACTGTACATCTGATATTTTCATTTTCTGACACTAATAATATTCATTTACATACTCCACAGCTCTTATCGCCTTCATGCTTATCAACTGTTATAGAGAACTTCACACATCTAAATCTTAGATGTACAAAAATCAGCTGTATTAGACACTACTTACACTTCCTGATTATTTCTAGTCTGTCTTGGACGCTGGGGTATTTACATAAATGGTAATTCTAACAATGTGTTTCGCAGTTTTTAAGTATCCAACAAAATCTATACAGCTCAAGGTTGATATTAGTAATATCTATTGTGGGAGGCTTAAAATATATTTAGTTTTATATACAAAGAAAAGCAGAGCTTGGATGTACCAACCCACACATAGAAGTAGTTGTGGGTACACTCTGTGCAAATAAATGAGTCAATGACAAGTAGAAGACTGCATCATCTAAGCTGATCAAGGGATTTGCTGTTGGCCAGGTTTAAATCAGTAGTCCTTCGTGGAGTCAAAACTAACACTCTGTCACCTCCCTAGGTGTTAACACATGTACTGGAGGCTGGAGCACATGTTTGCAATGTTTGGTTATTCAACAGGATCTATCACTTTTTTACAAGTAAGAAAACACATTGCATGAAATCCTAACACTGAGGTACTTCGAAAAGGTAAAAAAAAAAATGGTGCTTTTATGGCATTATATATGGACGTAGATGTAAAAAAAAAAAAAAAAAAAGGTTGTTGAGAACCACCTAACTTGGTAAAGAGCTGTCAGGCGATTACATTTGCAGAAAAAAAAAGTTTGCATATGATGACAATAAAGACACTCTGCAGATTCTTCCATCAAAAAAGTATTGAATTGTGGTGTGTGTTCACACTATACCACTGTAAGCATGGATGCAAAGTGTGCAAGGAGGTGTTGTAAGACATAAAAAAAATGTTAACATACATCTTCAGCACAGGGTCTTAACATTTAGTATAATTGAGCACAGAGACTAACAGTAGGACAAAACACCAGTCCTGTTATCTTCTGAGTAAAATAATACTAGTATACATCAAAAATTCCCCTGAATTTGTTAATTTGACATTTTACCTTGCTCCAAAAGAAGCACAATTTGGAACATTTTTATTTTCTTTGTCATATTAACATACACAATAAGCACTGCATGTAATTTGATCATGAAAAGCGTTCTCTGACTGAATATAGATAGAAAAAGAAAAGGGAAATTATGGTGATAAAGACAGCATTGCTGCTTTCAGTGAAGTCTATCTTATCTTTTTTTTTAATCACTCATAGAGTCAGATTATTTCAAACACTAGCAACAGGTAAATACACCCAAGCAGCAGACAAATGTTTCAATATATCGCACAGGTTTTTCTGCTCCCAGTATGCGTGCTATTTAAGCTATAAAGCTTTTTTTTTAAAATACACTGTTATTTTATGTATCTGTTTATGAAGATCACAAGAGAACCCCCAAAAATCAGAGTATTCCTTAAAGACACGAGGCATATTTGAACTCTGACTCTACAGGTGAAAATGCTATCCATTCCAGCAATCTGCCCAAGCAACAAAGCCAATAATGCATCAATCATTTAGAGGTGTGTTCATCCATAACATCTGTCACATTCTGCTTCTGCATCATTATTATACACTTTAAAAACGTATCAAATCTATTTCTATGTATGTTTGGATCTCTTTCTTAAGTCAGACCACAGATCTAGCCTTGCTCAGTCTTTTTCCTGTAGATGTTTCCATGCATATGTAACTTGTATTCCTCTCATACTAGTATGGAACTTTCAATGTAACACCCGTTGTATCTTGAATAACAAGCATTACAGGTTTGAGTTAAAACAAAGGAAACTGTCTTTAGCCAGAAGAGTATTGCAATAAGATCAAGAGATAAAAGTTACACCCTCTGCTCCTTCCTTCAAAAGCCTCATGCATGCACAGTTCAATAATTATACAACCATTTATCATGAATAACATGATGTAGAAACGTACCTGAGCCCCTGCTGCTCTGCAGACACTCTCCCTCTCCCTCTGCACAGCTTCGACTGTGGGAAGTCTGTGTTTACATGTGCATGTTTCTGAGGGGGGGATTAAGTCATGTAGCGTGGACTGGGAGCTATATTTTGTTCCTGTACACACAGGTTAAAAAAAACACCTACAGCTACATTCAGGATAAAAAACACCTTTAGTTATATTTAGACCAGCAACCATTAGTCTGAAGCTTTACTGTCTAATTTTAGTCAGCATTTCTCCATTTTTATAATGCTTAAAAATATGGTGTTATACCAGAAGATTTTTCATACCAGGAAATTTACAAAAAGTGAAGACTGTCCAAAGTAAAAGATAAATTAGAGCTTACCACTGAAACATTTAGCTAATGTGCAGCATTAGCTAATTATTTCATTGTCACAGTCATGGTATCAGATTGTGGTTATAATGGTTTAACCCTGACTGGTCCAGAACACTGTGGTACATCACTCATTTCAACTAAGTTTTGTATTAGAGATGCAGAGAAATTAAAAATAAGGGGTAGATTGGAAAACTTGCATCCCTTTTAGTGAGAAGCTGATTGAAGCCACAAAGTTTTCAAACTGTACCCTTTAAAATGCACACAATTGAAGAAGTTTATCTTATTTTAATTCTAACTTTCCAACTTATAAAAGCAGACTTTAGGGTCTACTTTGACAGTGTAAAGCCTGCTGCCAATACCATGTGATATGACTTGTGTCTGTCAACATGTTGTAAGTTCGTGGCACACAATCCAGGCAGAAAGCCAGGCGAAGAGTGCAAACAGGGCGTGACATGGATCAACTAGAGTGTCAGCTTTCATCCCCTTTAAGAGCCAGGTGTGGCCACAAGCTGGTACTTTGTTATAGCGAATTTAAGTTTGGCTCTTCAAACCATTCTCCTTTCCTTGAGCCACTAAACACACAAAACACACCTGACACTCTTTGAAATATGATGTTGAGGGATCTGAGATGTGTTTCACTGAAGCACTCCCACATCAGAAATAGTCAAAAAGGTGCTGTGAACAGTTCTGCGTCAGGCTCCGCACAAAACATAACCTTATTAATTATCAGCTGACTCCAGACACACAGTCAGGGTCTGAAGGATCTATGTAAACTAATGTTCAGTGAGCCTGACATCAAATAAGGTCGGCCTGTGTCCACAACCAGCACATTTAGCACTGACCGCACTCATATCCTCAGTCTCAGAGTGCTTCTCACTGGAGTTTGTAATTGCTTGGTTATGACAGTTATCCTTGGTGGTATCCATAACATTGTTTTTAAACAGAACTTAATATTTTCAGTTTTTAAAGGAAAGATCACCAAGAAAACACAAAAAAAATGTAAAGGAATAATGTCCTGACATTAGCAGCTGCTTTAGACCTTGCAAGTCAGATGAGTTTCTCTTCTTCCATCGCTGCTGACAAAGCTGGTGTCATAAGTCTCTCCCTTTCTAGATTTTGATTGGTCAGTAAGGGAGAAGAGACCCTGATGAGATCAGTGCTGTTCCAAAAGTAGAACTGTTTTCAGCTGAGAGTGCAACGACAAAAACGCTTAACTAAAGTGGTTAAGCTTGGTTAACATAACAGTGTTCAAAGGCCTGTTTGAACAATTGGACAGTCTGTAATAATGCTGTAGGATATACTAATAGTGGCACTCAAAGTTATGAATAAGATTTATTTTAAGTCCAACTCCCTGTTGAATGAGAGTGTGTGAGTGTGTGTGCCACTGCATGTATTTCTGTATTAATGGCACACTTGAGCAGGCGTGTGGGAGCTTACAAAAAACTGAAAAAACCCCAAAACATTCCATCTCTCATCCCCATGTCTCATTAAAAATGTGATTTGAATGCACTGACATCAGACTGTAGAGTAGGTGTGCTGCTGTGTATCCTGTGGATGGAACAAACTCAAAGAAAATTGTTGCACTGTATTTCCATCTTTCTAAATAGTGCTCGAATCATCAGGAACAAACTGCATCACAGACTACAGCCTCCAGACGAGGCTTCAGCTGGTCTAAGGTGCAGTTCTTCTCTGTATCCTCAAGATAATAGTGTTGTTGTAATAGTTTTGAGCTTGACCACTCCCTGTTCTAAAACAACAACACCCTTTGGAGCGTAATTTTGTTCAGTATGGAAACAAAATGAGAACTGGGTGTAAAATGACAAAAGTATCAGGTGGAAAATAGGAAAGACACGAGCACCATGTGCAAAGATGCTCTGTGTTTGGTATACGATGAGGCTCTTTGTGTGTTCTCTCATGGACAACAGGATACAGGTAGGGCTGCTTAATAATTCAGTTATACTCTCGATATAAAGAGTCCAGTCCATTTTTAAACAAGTACACAGAATAAAACTCAAAGCTGAATATGCCAGCTCCACTAAAATTAAAGTTCTCATATTGTAAATAATAATATGCTTCCTGTATTACGTTTCTCTCTGGATTGCTTTTGTGATGTAATATGAATCCCTTCAGTGTTTCTCCTTGTGTATATCCTGGACTGACTTCAGTCTAACATGCTGATGATCTGTGCTGCAGAGGGAGTGAAGTCATTCACAGACAGCTGCTGACATCACTGAAACATTATTATTTTATGAGTACAATTAGCAGCCATCTGCTTTATGCGTCATCTCAGTAATAAACTTCTGCATTAGAATTAGTATTAAGAGTAGACAATGGTAAACTGTAGTGCATCCTTATATACAACTAGTTTGCAAGGTGACATTCAACCAGGGAGATAATTATGGCCTCATTTCCTAAATTACCTGAAAAAGGAACTTTCTGAGATATGCAAATGTTGCTTGGATTGCCAAATAGTGTTGCTGAAATTAAACTTTTAGTACAGCACTACAGCTCACATTTATGTTTAGAGAAGGCTCCTGTGGTGTCAGATCCACTGAATCAGGATTAAGTGGGGTGAAAAGGTCGATCCAACTGTGAGAGGTTTTACAGAGGGACTGGAGGATCTTAAAGCTGACCTGGTGGTATAAGATCTCCAGATAGCACGATTAAAGTTGGGTATTTTTGAAAAACTATATATCATTCTTTGTATCTTAATCTAAATTAATTAATAATTAGTAGGATAAATGTAATTAATTTGTCTTATTTTTATTTTTATAGTTGGAGAGAAATCTTTTCATTATTAATTTAGCTAACAGAAAAAGGGGACATGGGGTAGTGATTTAATACTTTTTTGAAAAAGCTTCCCAATCAGAAATCATGTCTGATGTTGGTGTTTTCATTATAACAGGCTAAAACTTTCTGACAAGGCCAAAAATAAGTTACTGTTTCTATTTGAACAAGTGCGCAGTTCATGTTTAAGGCAACACACAGTAGTAAAATGTTTTCTTTTATGTACCTTGGATTTAGAGACCACCACATACACAAAAACTCACTCTGCAACGACCACTTGAATGGGTTTGTTGACTTCATAACCCAGTTAAAAACATTTAAAAACCCTCCCTGCATTCCCATAATGACCTCAAATGACTTTATGCTGTAAAGCCCTAACTCTGGCAACCTTGAATCCTCCCTGCTGTCTGAGAAAACACTTTATAGCTTTACGTGTGTGATGTAACATGAGGTGATGTGAGGTGAGTAGAGATTCAAAGATGCTCCAGGTTGAAAAATTTAATGATCTGACATTTTCAGGCTCTATTGAGAATGCATTTGAAGAAGCATCAAATCCCATGTGAGAGAGCAGTGATAAAAGGCTGCTGAGTGCATCCATACTGTATATGTGAGGGAAGTGAAAAGACTGTCAGCTGATACTGGAGGCTGACATGCACTTATGCACCCACAAGCCAACATGCACACACAAACACATCCTCAACGGTCATCAAGATCAAAGCTCAAGGACCCGCAAATGACTTATGAAAATCAAGAACATCACTTATGATCTCTATAATAATACCAAGTTCAATCAAGTTTTACATGTAACAAACAAAGGACAAAATATATGTATATATACACCTACAGACTTTACTGTCACTTCAAAGGCATGTGAACAAATGAAGAGGTCAGAAACTCACCTCGGACTTGTCTTTGGAGCGAGAGGAGCTTTTGCCATTGCTGCCGTTCTCCTTGGCCGGAACCACAGTTATCTGTTGTACTGGCATGTTGCTGTTTCCAGGCAACACTTCGGTGCTACTCCCACAGCATTCTCAACAAGATGTGCGTTCCTATCCTCCGATGAGAGTCTGTGCCTGTAATCCGCTGTCCCATCCACAGGCTGCTGACAACAAAAGGGGACGGCGCTCCTGGATCACCTCTACTTTATCAGCCCAATCCGGATCATCAAGAAAGGAGTGAAGATGCAACGGGTTCAGGTCACCGCGGCAACACGGAGACAGCTCTGGAGATGGTGGGGTGTGAGGTCGCCATGACGACTGGGAAACTACTCAACAGTGCGCACTATCTCCTCCCCCTCCCGCCCCCCTCCTCCTCCACGTCTTCCACTGCCCTCCTGCTGAGAGAGAGACAGACAGACAGAGGAAGAGTTGAGATGTGGAGCTGAGCAGTAAACAAGGAGGCAGGGAATATTTCTGAGTATGCGTTTTTGTGCATTTTTGTGTGTGTTATTTTGCATGTGTAGTGAGTATTTCTGAGGGGTGGAGCCATGATTTTGTCGTGCTTGCTTGGTAATAAGCATACGATCCCGAGGATTAGGGCTTAGACTAACCTCAATCTCCTCCTCTGACCAGTGCTGCTGCTAATAAGCTTACACAACCTGTGCACATGGACAGCAGAAACACATATAACACTGTCTAATTGTTTAAGGACTTCCTGGTGAGAGAAAATGACTTGATTGATGTTAGGCCACCAAATGTCTTCTGCCATGGTAAAGGAATAAAGGCACCTAAGCAGTCCCAACTAAACACAGATGGAAAAAATCAACATGTGAATTTACCTCAGTATCAGCGTATAATGTATGTGCGTGTAGGTGTGCATGCATGTTTTGGAGGTTTAGGGGTAATCCTATACAAGTGGTCTCAGGCAGTGAGCATTATGATTGATATTACATGAGAATGTGTGACTTTAGGCTGATCAATAAAAAGACAAACTGTTTAAAAAAACAGAAGTGTGGATGGAGTACCTTTAGACCACTTCTTCAAAAAAGTAATTAATGTTTTTTGAATGTTTTATTCAGGTGAGCATTTTGCTTTTATTTCAAAAGAAGAGAGACAGAAAACATGGGGACAGAGAGTGGGGGGGAGACATACATCATACAGCACCAGGAACAGGGCTTGATCTTGCAACCGCCACCAACCAAGGCAAACCAGCCCCGAATTACAATAGTTTTAGTTCCTGCAACAGTTTTATACTCAGACCAACATGCTTGATATTGCTGCTTGTATAAAAAATTGGTGAAGTCTTAGTGATGCCACATGCTAGTTTCTGAAGAGGTTTTAAAGCCAAATGACTGCAGACACAATATTGGAAACACAGACTTTTACTTTGATGAATCCAGAAACAGGCATAGAGGCACAGGTACGATGCGACTATCAAATAACTACAGTACAAACCCTAAATTACACTGCATGCTGAACTCAGTACACTCAAAATGGGTGATTTGCAAAAAAAAAACAACAACAACAACAAAGATGTGGGTTTTTAAAAATTCGTTAAAATAAAAATTAGCTGTAGAGATTAAAAAAAACATGTTTCATTTTGCTGTAGACTCTCTGACTTCAGGAGAAGGCCTTAATTGAACACTCAAGTAACTGCACTTCCTCTGTTATCAAAATCTTGGTTTAAGCCTCATAACACTAAAGTTCTGGCCAAAGATTCCACACAAGTCTAAACATACATCTGTTTGTAACAGGCTGCTCACTCTACAAGCCTGTCAGTTCACACCACTGCAACTGGGGGGGACAATACATCGTTTCTAACAACTGTCATGGTGATTTATTTTTAAGCCATTATTCAATCAAACTTCCTCTAAAAGAAGGGCAGTTCAGCAAATTAACCATTTTTTCTGCAATAAGTAACATCAGGCTGTATGATTTCTGCTCATCCTTGATTCCTTGGTCATCACCACTGTAGTGTGGCTGCAAAATTTCCTGGCACAATTAAACAAACAAACAAACAAACAAACAAACAAAAAAGCTTTTATATCTCAGTCTTGTTATAACTAAAATATCTTCTGTGAGTATTTTTTTTCCATGGAGAAATTTAGCAACAACAGCCTTGATTTCTCATGTATTAGCTAGTATAGATGGAAGGGACAAAAGATTATGACAAAAGTGCTTAGAGGTGAAGAGGTGCTTATCAGGAAGAAGTTTCCAGAAAAATAAATAAATAAATAAAAAAGATGGAGCTAATCGTTGCCAAAATCCACAGAATATCTTTATCTCATGAAATACTGGCATTTGTAGTTCATAAAAATGCCTGGCTTAGTTCAGACAGCTGCAGATGTCCCCAACAATATTTAGACTTGTGCTGTCGAATTTGTTTCTTTTAAAAATATTTTTAAAGAAGCTATAAGAGTTGGTTTGATGATAAAGTCTTTACTCTTAAATGTGTTACAGCAGTTTTGACCTATTTAGACATTTTGTCTTCTTAATGCGCTTTAAGTTCATGTTGTGCCAAAAATCCTCACAGTACATCCTAGATCCATTGCCAGGACTTTTTATTCCATCATTATTTGGGTTTGAAAGAACCTGGTAATTGTTTGAGGTTTAAAATATTTAAAAAATACACACATTTGAGAAAGTGGAGAAAGAGGTGACAGGGAACAATGGGTAGAAACTTAGTGTAATGCTATGGCTAGACTAAAGCTTTTTGGTACTTAGATTTTATATTCAAAGCCTTAGACCATCAGATTATCAAGACACAACCTTTTCATGATCTTTGCTGCTACGGTGGGATCTTGGTCTAAGGCTGCTGCAATCGCCTTTCCTAATAGGCTCATGGATCCCTGCCAATATGTCATAAGATTTCAGTAGTTCAAAATGGTCTTTAGCAGCATTTAAGAAAAAAAATCTCTGTGTTTAAATACAAGAAATATGTACACAGAGATCTTGCAAGTGGATTTTCTGAGGTACTCTATGTCTTTTTATAATTAGTGATATTATCATGAAGTGCCATACAGAATCCTTCATACTCATCATCTACATTTGTACAAGAGCCAGCTATATTCTCAACAGACGCTGTAGGGGCTGGGTTTTCAAATAATTCAAAATAAATAGAACTTTTGGTCTAACAAAAATATTATAGTCTATTGGTTTGATTTTCTTCCAAAAAATGCATAATTTTAAGATTTTTACCAGCCCCTATTAGCCATGCTGCAGTCAGCCACAAGGGGGCAATTAAGATGTTAAAGCTACTGTAATTGTTTCTTGGGCTATTTTGATTGCTGAAAAACATATCCAGGAAACAAGTTTATGTTTTGATTCTTAGTCAAGATAAATAGCACTCTCAAAGAGCTTGAAGTGCGAAGTTGATGCACAAAACCACAGCTTGAATTAGGTCAGAATGGACTGCTAAGTATGTGTTTCTCAGGCCAGCTTACAGAAATGATACAAATGTGTGCCTCTATTATGACTGAAAAGTTTGTTAGGTTGAGGGTTTTTATTTAGACTTTAAGAGGAATGAATGGTGAACATCAGCATGTGTTAAAAAAAAAGATGATAGATAACATCAGCGTCAAACAACAACATATTTAAATAGAAGTAACAGTTTATCCTCCCTCTTAACGTAGACAGCATAAGACACAACGAAATGTCAGCCCTAACAGAGGAGGACTTGTTACACCTCCACTGATTCGCAGCCTTTCATTCAGTACAAAACCAGCCCAGCAAGCATTTATCTTATTTTTGTTTGTCAGTAGCTCTTATTTTTGTTCCATACTCGCTAATAATAGCTGACAGGTGGATTTCTCAAACGTTAAGCCATTTCTGTATAGAACTTTATGAATCTCAATTGTTTTGGGGGTTGGTTTGATAACTGTAGGGATTTTAAAGAAAAACAACCTAAATACCACAACATATTTGTCCTCCTCACATTTTCTGAATTTAATAATAAACTGGGGGTAGGAAAGGAAGCTGCAAGGGGCTGCATGTGGCCCTGGAGCCACCACTTGATGATCATTTCATTTTGTTTATTCAAAAGGGAGAGCACATATTTATGGACATAAGTGTAGAGTACATATGTAAACATGCCAAAGTTAGAACAGCTGCTAATCTACATCTGTAGTCCCTTGGCAGGTTAAAATACAGATTTACATTTAGGTTCCAGGCTCCTAGCTTATCAGTTCACAATTAAAGTCCCATTAAAGAGTCTACTTCACTTAAATCTCTTTTCAAAGTTAGCTTTCTTTATTTCCACACAACAAATTTCTCTCTGCTGTGATGGGCTTCACCTGTGCTTAATTTAGACTGAACAAAAATGACTTTCTGTCTCCAGACTGCCCCATTGTTCTTCATTTTCCCAGACTGCTACAATTACTTAAATGTTTGTGTTGTGATTAACAGAGACATTGAAAGCTGCATTTTCAGGATTCTGGTATTCTTGTGCTTGAATCCATGCCTCTAATGTACATAGGCTGCTGTCCTATTTGTTGGCCACCTGGGGTTCAAATCCAGCCAATGGCTTCTTTCCAACATCTAATTCCCTGCTCTTTCTGTCCCCAGTTTCTGATTACAGTCCTGTGTAAAAAAAGGCATTAAGGCCTGAAAGTAAGTCTTTAAAGCTGCATGTCAAATGTTTTTTTTTCATGTAGAGTTGTATTGGTCTGTTATGCATTTGGATTTGTCTATTGTTTGTGGTGATGTTGTGTGGATGAGGGTACACTGATAAATGTACTATGGCCATTCTCCATGATTAATCAGTACTGGATAAAGATACATGGTTAAATTGTTAATGCTATAAAAAGGCAGTTTGTGCTATGTCTTAAGTTAAATATTTTTCAAGTCTGTGAAGTATATCTGCCTTTCCTAAACCACTGACATACCATGAATGACTGGATGACAGATCATTCTCAGGAACTGGAAGAAATCCGTAGAACCTCCTCTTCAGAACTGGAAAAGAGCACTGGATGTTGTGGCTGCTTGTGAAAGAATGTCATTCAGGATACAGGACTGAACAGAAAAATATCTCTTGAAATGGGGCACGTACTGTATCTTGATACAATTACTAGGCCAGACTGAAGATAAAGTGGAGGAGCATAGGGTTGGTGGATTTGGTAGGAGACAAAAGAACATGATCATGTTTTTATTGATGTCACTTTTTGTTTATATTATTTGACGCCACACTACAGGTACGATGACCCCTCTTGGTCTAGGTTGGGGTTAGGAAGTTGTTGTAACAGACTAAGATGTTTTGTTGTATGTGTGTTATGACAGATATGTTTATTATAAAATTAAAAATAAAAGTCATTAAAATATCCCATCAGTCAGCTTTTTGTCATTTAATTAAGGATATTTATTTATTCATAATATATATCTCAACTATCTCTATAACTGTTTCTGTCTTTATTAATAGCTCAGTGGGTTGAATGATGAACAATCAACATACACAGAGAAAATTTTACTGTTTGTTTGCAGCCACAGCCCTATTTCTTAAAGCATTGCTGAGCAGGGAAGAGGTCTAAATAAGTGTTATACATATGCTCCTCCCCACCCACATCCTTTTCACAAACAGGCTTGCATGCACATATACATGTATTACTTTTATTGCCCTTGAAATGTGGAAGTCAGATTTTCTTTTTTTGTCTGTGCATTTAAATAAGTTGTTGCTATCAAAGTCACACTGTGGACTTGCAATGCGTCACTTCTTCTTAATGTGGATTTCATGCAGCTCTCTGTGCTTTTTAGTGTATATGCAGTGATGGTAAGTTAGGAAAGGAGGTTTCAAGTGGTAAAATGAATTTTTTCCACTGAAAGAGAGCCATAACCACAGCACAACATTGCTAGTGAAGAAAATCCTCTTCAGCTGTTGTGTCAGTTTCAGTTTCTGCTTCATTATAATGAAATCTCTACCAACCATTAAAAGTAAGAAAGAGAACACTGAGAGGACAGTGTGCAGGTTAACACACGGGCGTTTGGCCCATTAATTATTAGGGTTAATATGATCTCACTTGAACTTGAGAGGGGATGTGTTAGTTAGCTCTTCACAGGTCTTGCAAGTGTGACATAGAGGAAGACAAGCAGAGAAAACCAGAGAGAGAGAGAGACTACATGTGTGTAAATGAAGCTGTTCATCAACATGGAAACGTACCTCTAACAAACTCTGAGTAAGTGTTCAATCCTAATTTTGTATAATCGTATGATGGGGGTAGGGACCTCACCTTTGTAGTTGAACTGTTGATTTAACTGATGAGACGTTTACAGCTGTGGCAGCATCTGTAAATGGCAACTTCACTCGCAGAGATGGAGGTGTTGACCATCATGTTCTCTCTTCTGGTTTTTGCCCTCTTCACACTCACTGGGATGCTTCAGGAGGACCTTGAACATTCAAATGGTAAAACTATAAAACACACCAAACTGGACATTTTTTGAGAACAATATGTTATTCATTGCACATAGATATTTAAACTATCAGAAGTCCACACATTTTCTTATTTTTTCTCGAATAGAGCTAAAGTTTATATCAAGAGAAAAACACAGAAACATCTCAGACATTACCCACTTTTTAATTTATTACGTAAAAAGCAGCTTCATACAACAGTGCTAGAATAAATTCAACCTACAAGCATGCATTTGCAAGTTGAAGGCTTTTATTAAGCAATACGAACAATTTAACGGAAGTAATAGCTATACTATTTGAGCCCTTCAATCAAAGTAATAGCTATACTATTTGAGCCCTTCAATCAATCAGTATCAAAATTTTTAAGCTCTGTAGTAAGTCATACCTTTATAAATACTAAATATTCAGTTCTGTTTAAGACTGTTTTTAGGAAGGCATTTATTTATCACCAGTTTGCTTATTTTGACAAACAAAGTATTACTCCAGAACTTTCCTATAAGGTAGCAGTAATGCCTTATCTGTTTCAGCAAAACTATCACTTTTTTTTGTGATTGGTTAAGAAAAATAACATCTTCTTATAGTAATTCTTGCATTAGGAATAGGGTCAGTGAAAGCCTACAGTGGAATACATTCTAAATGTATTTGAAGAACTTGCTTGTGTCTAAAATCAAGCAAAGGCTTTCACATAAATTTTCTGATATATTACAATTAGGGTTGTCATAAGATAACATTTTTAAATTGCGATTAATCTCCAAATTTCTGTATCTAACTGCAATTAATCACACTCTTTTTAGCACTTTATAAAATTCCACTATTTTTAAAATTTAAACTGTTTTTGTGTTATTTTTAATTTTTTGACTGTCTTTCACAGTGTAATTAACACTGAACTGTCTGTACATTTCTAAGTAAAATTAGACATAAAGGACTAGTGGTGGACTTATTTTACATCACTGTGGCTGCAGGAAAAGGCTGACATGCCTTTACCAACTTGAGCGATTAAAAAAATAGTGGATCAATTGTGGATCTTGATTAATCATTGTCAACTTGATTAATTTTGACAGCCCTTATTTCAATACACGATGTGGTTATAGTACATTAGGCAGACTGCAGATTTAATAATGATCACATAGGTCGAATTAGCAAAAGCAAAAAACACTTCATAAGCACTTCATGATGCTGGATGGTCTTTGAGACAAATATGATAGGTGGTCTAATAAATTTGTTAAGCACTGTATATAACAGGCTTTCTTTGCTCTTATTCTAGTAGCTGCCCTCTCCCATCGTCTGTTTGGGACCTTTTAACAGTTGAAAATGTATTAACAGGCTTTAAGCCTTTCTAGATAGGACATTTGTCAGAGTATGAAATCAGGGAAAGCACCCCTCCCAGAGGACAACAGCCTCAGCACATGGGGCGTGACCATGCTATTAGTGTCCCATCAGTTTCTGTTCCATGAAACCCAATAAATTTCTCCAGTAATCCAGTCATCAAAAACATTAACTTGGAATTAAATAATAAATTTGGATTAAATCTTAATTTGTAGCCACAAAAATATGATTATAACTCAGTTTCCTGTGCCATCATCATTTCTTTTTCATAGAAACCCTTGGAGGGCGTTTTGGCAACTCTAGAAAGACAGAGAGAGAAAAATTTTTGCTATGATTTCACTTTACTTTCTGCAAGAACACCACTAGCTCACCAGAACAGTCCTAATATTAATCCTTGTGAAAACTGTTGCATAGAAGTAATATGAATTTTGAGCATTTCCTTTCAGTTTGTTAACTGATTTGATGATAGTAAACATGTCTTATGTTTTCACTTATGCATTTTCCCCTAATATGATCCTTTTTCTATTGAAGATTGTCTATGTTAGTGGATCAACACCTAAATGAGAAATTGTGAACCAAATTTCCCCAAACCACTTGAATTTATTTAGTGAAAAATGTTGTAGTTTGGATCTTAGAAGGAACAAAAAAGAACTGAACAATAAGACATGTAGAAAAACAAATATGTTTAACACAGGTTATATACAGAAAATTTGACATTGAATTTAATACTATTTAAGACCTTTATCAAGACCCTCTTCGTATATTTTAAGACCCAACTGCATCTTATTTTCTAACCAGTTACATGAACATGTTTTGTGCAAATTATAAGAAAATACGTGACAACACATTGAAGAAAATGTACATAGTAATTGTTATTGTTGAATGCAAATATAAAGGGGCGCACAGATAGCCAAGTGGACCCATGTACGCCGGCAGCCTAGGTTCTAATCGGCTCATGGCCCTTTGCTGCATATCTCTCCCCACTCTCTCCAGTTTCCAGCTCTATACACCATTCTCCTCTGTCGAATAAAGGCACGAAAAGCCCAAAATAAATCTTGAAAAAAGAAAAAAAGAATGCAAATAAAGCTTCCTTTGAGATGCTAGCAGTGATAACATTAGCACTAGGCACAAGCTGCTTTTTGTTATCAGCAAAATCCTGTAAAATCTTAACAAGCATCAGCCACAGCCTTATCTCCAACACCGAGCCCTCCAACCACTTCTCAGAAAACTTGTGTTTATCAGTCAGGTACACACATCACCCCATCACATAGTCAATGTGTTGGCTAGGAGCATAGTGGAGCTTTCAGGCTGCACTCAAAGCTCGGCAGGCTAGAACGTAAAAAAGAGTGAAGACTAGCATTGGATCTCATGGATCAAAATCTTACTAAACATAAAAACTAAAGTGGAAAAACTGGCTTATATACTCTTGTCGAATATAAAATTGAAAACAGCTATAAAATTGCATGTAAGATTTTTTAAAATACTTTTTAACACCCTACAGACAGCCTGTAAAAAGAGCACTATAATGGAAGCCCAACATTCATTGTATTTTACTCATTCTCCCCTGTAAACACTGAAATGTTGATTGTTTTCTAGAGATCAAGAAATTAACCCAAAAACATTGGAAATCATCACAGTTATTATACAAGAGGAAAAGATGAATTAGTCAAAGTAAGAAAACTTAAATGTAAATGTTATCATGGAAAAAGGGCTTCTAAACATAAATATACCACAAACCACATTGTTTTTCCAGGCATGTTTGCAACTCATTGCAAACAGCTCTATGACCCATTTTTGGGCCGCTGACCCACCAGGTGGAAACCACGTGTGACCTTGAACGTTTTGTCTCTTGTTTCTTTTGTATGGGCCTCCAACTGACAGTGGTTTTTATGTAAATAAACGACAAACCTTCTATAAATGTAATAAGATATACCATTCAGATAAATGATCAATTGATATGATATATCAAATCTGTATAAAATTGAGTTAGAGTCCAATTGAAATCTTTTACTGGACTTTTAGTTTAATTAGCATTCTTCTGTGAATTAAACTGTCATTTTGCATTCTAATTAATTCATAAATTACCCAAAACACATCTAATATTTAGTTTAAAGAGACACAACCAGTTAATCAGTTATGCTATTGCTCTGTCTATGTGAGAAAGTCTTGAACATACAGGTGAAAAACCAAAGCAAGTGACCACGTTTTTTTATTCCATTGTCCCACCACAGAGACGAAGACAGCAGCTCAGAGTTTGGAGCAGATCGTCTGATACAGATGAAGTTTATGACTAAGAGTGAAAAACTTCAGAGAACGACGGCTGCCTTGTTCTTCCTGTTCTGTGGCTGATGAGGACGTGGCAGCAGGAGCCTCGTATTAAAGTGTGATTGGTTTCCAGTGCAAAGTCTAAACAGTGACCTCTGAACAGGTGTGTGTGTACTTAGTTATAGGATCCAGTGTTATTTGCTTCCTGGATGAAGCAGGAGTGGCTCAGATGGCACACTGTGAAAAAATCAATAAACAAACGCCTGCATGTACAAACTCTGAGTGCGCCTTGCTCCTGCTTTCTTTCTCTTCTTCAATGTTTTTATATGCTAAGACGCACAGATATCCTTTTTATGCTCCAGGTCTGAAAAAGCTGCTCAACTTTTCATCTGGTAAGTGTCAAAATCAACTTCTCGTGCTGTTTTTGCTGATAATCTGCTCAACAATGACTATTTGGTTTGGCATGGATACCTACAGCTCTGTAAAGCCTTTTTTAAAATCTAGGTCAGAAACAAAAGCTGTGCTGGCAGGATTAGAGTGTGACCTTTATTTATTTTTCAATCAGGAATCGGCATTTGAATAATTTTTCTCAGGTCATGTCACAAGGAGCTCTAGTGAATGAGTGGATCTACAGCAGCAAGATAAAGTGTGAATCAGGCCATCTGAGTCATTCAGTGCAAAGTGACAACGTGGAAACTTGGTGTGGGGCTACATACTCTTTTTTATTGTAATGGTTAACTTTAACTATTAAAGTTAGTTAGAGGGTTAAAGTTTGGTTTAGAGCAGAGATTTGGGGTATTCAGGTAAGGCTAAAAATGGGTTTGACCATGCGACAACTGGATGTAGGAGCACTTTACTTTTTTCACATTTATTGGAGTTTTTTATCATATCCTGATCACTCTCTATGACTGCCATCATACAGTCATGTTTTCACTGTACTCAATGTACACAAATATGTACTGAAAACATCCCCTACTATAACCATGCTCTACATATGCATGGCACAGTTTGCTACAAATTTTGTGCATTTTTTAAATTTTAAATGAAATGTGTAGCTCGTAGCACCAACTCAGTTTTTACTTATTTGCTTTTATGTGAGGTGTATGGAAAGGGGGTAGAGTCGGGGAGAAGGTGGTAGGTACACGAACCTAAATTCCAAAAATGTTGAGACGTTGTGTAAAATGTGAATATAAACAACACCGTTTTCAAATCCTTGTCAACCTATATTCATTTGAATACAACAAAAAAGGTGAGATATTTAGAGTTACCAACAATAATCTCTTATATTCTTTTTAAATATACACTTATTTTCAGTATGGTGCCTGCAAAATGTTACAATAAAAGTTGGGACAGGAGTAAATTTACCACTATGTTATGTCCCCATTTCTTGTCATAACACTCTGTAAGCACCCATCCTTGCTTAATCTTTAGTTTTGTTAAGTTAAGTGAGCTTACGTTTCATCTTGCTCAACAATGCAGGGGTTTCTCCATATTTATGCTTCATAATATTCCATTTATTTGCAATGGAAGGCAGGTCTGAACTGCATGTAGGTCAGTCTAGTACCTCCACTCTTTTACTGTGAAGCCATGCTGCAGTAACTCGTACAGAATGTGGCTTTGTATTGCCTTGCTTAAAAAGCAGGGACATCCCTGAACAAAAACAATGACTGGATGGAAGCATACATTGCTCCAAACCAATTTGTACTTCTTAGTATTAATGATGCCTTCACAGATGTGCCAGTTACCCATGTCATGGGCACAAATACACCCCCACACTATCTATTTAACCCATGTGGACTCTTCAGACCACAGCGCACTTTTCTATGTTGTCAGTCCATCTCATAAGAGCTCAGACCCAGAGAAGACAGCAGCGCTTCTGGATGTTGTTGATATATGGCTTTTGCATTGCACAGTAGAGTCTTCACTTTCAAGATGCAGAAATGTACTGCGTCAACTTACAAGGGTTATAGTGTTCACAAGCCCATGTTGAACTATCCATCACAAATTGACATTGGTTTTTAATGCAGGAACGCCTGTGGGATTGAAGGGTTCGGCGACTGGTTTTTGGCCTTGTCTTTTATGAGCAGAGAATTTCTCCAGATTTTTTTGATGATATTATGAACTGGGGATTGAGAAATCTCTAAATTCTTACAACTGCACATTGAGTAAGGGTCATAAACTGTTGGGCCATTTGCTCACACAATCTTTCACATAGTGGAGAACCTCACCTCATCATTGATTGTGAACTACTGAGCCTGTCAATAGTGCTCTTTTCATTTCGATTGTAACACTGTTACCTGTAACCAGTTAACTCATTTACTTGTGGAATGTTGTGAGTGTTTTGAGAGAATTACACAACTTTCCTATTCTTTTCTTGCTCCTGTTTCATACATTTTTGGAGCAGGTTGCAGGAATCAAATCCAGACAGTGTGAATATAACGAATTCAGTTTATCGGTTTTAAAATGAACAATTTGGCTTTGTGCTGTATTTAACTGAATATAGGTTGAAAAGTGTTTGCAAATCATTGTGTTCTGTTTTATACAATGCCCCAGCTTTATGCATCTGAGATTTGTATAGTGTGTACTAAACATTTCATGCATCCTTGCTTTACTTTTGACAGGAGTATCATCTATTCATCTTGCAAGATTGACAAAACCTACCAAAACTTTCTCTACAATTTTTTACTATTTTATTCCAACTTACAACACTAAAACAAGACATCAGTTACTGCTCAGATGAAGATACCCAGACTTTTTTTTTTTTAATAAAAAATTCTACAACATGTCATTAAACTTAGCAAAGACAATAAGGATGCTCATGAGCATGAGGCATTATAAACTAATAACAGAGGTAATGCCTACCTGTATCAAGGATACAGGGCCCTCTGGTGGAGGAAGTGGACTACTGCACCTCTTGTCATGTGTCTATTACTTGTCTATGTGTCTTTGCACGGTCAAATCCAGTATTTGGATTTGTGTATTTAAGATAGCAGTATAATGGGGTTAAACCCTGACAAAAAGACTTGTCAAGCCTTAAATATTGTCACATTTGATACATGAATACTGCCCTTCTTCTGGGCAACTAATTAGGAGCCTACATCTCTAATCAATTAGGTGTAGCCAAAAAATCCAAATATTTCTCTGAGAAAAATCTGTGGCTTCTAGTTCAGCTCATTAAGCAGCTATTCTCTACATTCATTTCAAGTTCTACATCCCAAAGCCCTGCTGCTCTGGTTGAGTATTCATATACAGTGCCATGAAAAAGTATTTGCCCCGTTTCTGATTCATGATGTTTGTGCATATTAATCACACTTAAATGTTTCAGATCATCAAACCAATTTTCATATTTCACGAAGACAACCCAAGTAAATACAAAATGCAGTGTTTGAATGATTATTTGATTTTTTTAAGGAGGTCAAAAAAAAAACTTCCAAACCTATCTAGGCCCTGTGTGAAAAAGTAATTGCCCCCCTGAACCTTATAACTGGTTTTGCCACCCTTGGCAGCAATAACTTAAATCGAGCATTTGTGAAAACTGTTGATGAGTCTTTCACACTGCTGTGGAGGAATTTTGGCCCACTCTTTTCACAGTACTGTTTTAACTCACCCATATTGGAGGGTTTTCCAGCATGAACTGCCCATTTAAGGTCACACCACAGCATCTCAAGTGGATTTAGGGCCAGACTTTGACTTAGCCACTCCAAAACCTTAATTTTGTTTATTTTGAGCCATTCAGAGGTGGACTTTCTGGTATGTTTCGGGTTGTTGTCCTGCTGCCTAGCCCAAGAGCGCACACCTTCCAAAAAGTTCACTTTTGTCTCATCAGTCCACAGAATATTTCTCCAAAAGTCTTTGGGATCATCAAGATGTTTCCTGGAAAATGTGAGACGAGCCTTTGTGCTCTTTTTTGTCAGCAGTGGTTTTGGCCTTGGAACTCTCCCATGATGCCATTTTTGCCCAGTGTCTTTCTTATGCTTGAGGGATGAACTCTGACCTTACCTGAGGGCAGTGAGGCCTGCAGGTCTTTGGATGTTGTTCTGGGTTCTTTTGTGACCTCCTGGATGAGTCGTCGTTGCACTTTTGGAGTCATTTTGGTTGGCTGACCACTCCTGGGAAGGTTCACCACTGTTCCCAGTTTTTTCCATTTGTGGATAATGGCTCTGACCGTGGTTTGCTGGAGTCCCAAAGCCTTGGAAATGGCTTTGTAACCTTTTCCAGACTGATGGATTTCAATCACTTTGCTTCTCTCTTTTTTTAAATTTCTTTGGATCGTGGTATGACACGTTTCTTTCTGAGATGCTGTAGCCTACTTCACTTTGTCTGACAGATGTAGATACACACAATTCACATAACATATACTGTATAAGATGACCTAATACATTTTGATGACATCAAAGTATACAATATGAACTTCAAAAACTTACCTTTCGGTTGTCTTAATGTATTGCTTGTGTAACACCAAAATATGGTTTTCTAATATTCCTAATATGTGGGATTCTGTGTCAGGTGTTATTTTCTATCTTATTATGATATTGTTACATAATGTAATGGTGTCCTTTGTGTTGGGTAGGTGTGTAGATGGAACTGCCATTCACTGGCTTTGAGCTGACCTTCATCATTGTTGCCTTCGTCATCTTCTCGATCTTCTGCTCGGCTTCAGTTTTTTTCCGACCACAAGAAGAACATCCAGGTACACAATCCTCCTCCACAGTATGACACACAAAGACTTCATAATGTCAGCTTTCCTGATGAGTTTCTGTTCTCTTTCAGAAGAAGCTGTCTGCAAAGTAAAGAAGCCAGTCAAAGTCAAGAAAATTCATCGAAAGCAGAGAGTGATCATTAAGCATGCTGCAGAGAGGCCGAGTTAAACGCCAGCGGAGATTCGTTTAATCTGGTGCCCTGCAGGATCTTTAAATTAACTGTTTAATTCCTACGACTGGCTCCAAAACTACATGAAAGTCACCTATTTCATAGGGTCTTTTCATTGAATAATGTCATTAAGACACACATTAGTCATTTTTCATGATAATAGGACATTAATAAATGTTACCCCCATAAACATGTGGTTTTCCTCTGAGCAGATCAGTACCATCTAACAAAAAACATGGAACTAGTCAACTTATGACTATTAACACAGTTCAGCAGTTGTTAGGTATAAGTGAAGATGTTTAATATATACTAAGTTACACTTCCAAAACACTGCATCCTAAGGTAAATAAGCTGCATTTTAATTGCACAGCATATTTCAGACAGCTCCAGTTACCTTACAGATATTTTCACAATCCATGTGTCCTGTGGAAACATTTTTCTACAGTGGTTTGAAATTTAAATGTATCCTTTAAGCCTATGATAAAGTACCTTAACAGTGCAAGATATCAAAATTCAATTGCTTGATGAGCTGAATATGATTTGAGCTGAATTAGCTCCTGATATCCTAGTATTTCAACAACTTTCTGTACTCTAGCTGAAAGCAAAAACGGTTCATAAAAGGTCCATATACAACTGTAATGCCATTGACAGGTTTGTGAGTGACTCGTTTAAAGTTTTGTGTTCAGAAGTCACTATATTGTTTTGGCAGTAGATCAGTCAGCTCTGTGGTGTTGTTTTAAGCTACATTCCACCTACACACAAGTCCCTTACTACAGCACACCCTGTTTTAGCATCTGTTTGAATTTAAATGGGACCATAACTATAAAATAATCATAGTGCTGTATTTAAGACTGTAAAACAAAGCAATGAGAGCATAGCATAATAAGGAAAGTGTAGGAGATACAAATTAAAGTCAAAAGTAGATCAATCTTTTATTCTTAAAAATTCCCTTACAATCTGACTTGAAATTTGACCCTAGCCAGGAGAAAGAGTTAATGTTTTACGTCAGGAGTGTATAATCCGAAAAATGCAAACGTGCCATAAAGCAACATCTATAAACTGAAGACTACATCAACTTGTTTTATACAATACATGATTCTAAGATATGCAATAAGGCAAGCTCTTACTCTTCAACCCCATCTGCAGTTTTTACAAAGAATCACACCAAAAAAACAAAACATCACATTGAAAAGGTCCCTGGAGAAAGCCTGATTTAAAAAGAAGCCAATGTTTTTTTTCTTTTCTTTGTGTATTTGTTTCCACTGATGTGTGCGACCAGAAAACAACAAACCAAACCTCAGCATGGACGATGGTTTTGTCTGTCCAGAGAAGTCGGTGTGTCTGGGTTAGGGTTTAACAAACCGAGTGACTTTTGGCCCCTGTATCCCCGTTGGGGTGACATCCTGGGGAGGTTAGAGACCGCTCCCTGTTGAGTTTGCCCTTTAACCCCTCAGCCCTCCGTCACTTCACTGCAGTCAGCCGTCTAGTTGCCGACGCGGAGGGGAGGAGCTGCTCCAGAATAAAGACCAAGTTAATCAGCTATCGTGAGATTCTATCTCCATCTTCATCGAGAGCAGCAGAAGAAGGAGAAAAACGCCCGGCTCATTTGTATTGTGTGATCTACACTGATGGTCACTACTGTTTGTGTGTGTATTGGATGTTCACTGCTGTTCATGTGCATATGCATCCATTGGGGTCTCTGTATTCAGCAATTGGAGATAAAGGGTCTTAAGAGTAATTAAGCTCTGGCTGGCTGCGGCCCCCATTAACACAGATGACCTTATGGCATGACAACAGAGCAGCTATCAGAGTAACGATGGGCAACGAACTGACCCATCAGATCACAATCAACACTCGTACACACATACACTGGTCTACACCCAGAAATACAGACTTCACGGCACACAACATCTCACCCAGTCTCTATCACAACACCCTTTTCAATCATTAGGGAATACTACGGTCAAAACAACTCTAATTACATTTTTGTAACACCTTTCAATTGTGCTTTGGTAATAAAAACATTCAGAAGTTAAATTTCTACTCAAAAGTGTCTCACATCACAGAAAACAAAAGCTTTTTAGCCAGAGCACAAAGCAAAGCTTTTAAGTAGAATTAAAAATGACAGAAAAACAAACCAAATCTATTTGCTGCCATGTATGATATTAACAATCAATAAATGGTCTTATATGAATGAAAAGTATGTACAATTATATAATACTACTACATTTAAGGCAGCAACAATGATATTCATCATCAAGTGTTTTGCCATTTACTTAACTCCTAAGTTACTTTATTGTCAGAGAGTGGTAAAAAAGTCAATTTGAATTTTCCAGAGGCAAATGTGACAAATTACTTGTTATCCAACAGGATAAATGCAAAAATACTCTACTAACTATATGGTTCGAAGCATTAGAAGTGTGACTGATGGAAAAGTTAAAGCAAGGCTTGTCATTTTTACAACCTTCTGAGCAAATCCTGCAACTAATAAATCATCACTTATTTTTTCCCTTTAGTTGAACTCTTGATTTCAGTTCTGATACAAAGAAAAGTGATTTAGAATTCACCTTTTAATGAGAAATAAAAACTGATTTGATGAGCAAACACTGCTGAGACAGAAAAAATTATCTAAGACAAGAACAGTCCAGTCAAGAGTAAGAAATCATGTTACCTGTACTACATCACATTGATGCAAAAACATTTCCAAGTTTCTTCAAGGAGTTCTGCGACTCAGAAAGGCCTGAAACATGGTCAAAAAAAATTAGAGGGTTAGAGCCAAAGAAAATTTTTGTCTTTTAAGAATTCTTTTGCCTTTATTACAACAAGATAGCTGAAGAGAGACAGGAAATGGGGAGATAAAGTGGGGAACGACATGCACCAAAAGGCACAGGGATCAGGAATCATTCTTTCAACCAGTGCAGTGAGTACTCTTGCCTTTGAATATGAATGCCTAACTAAGCTAAAACAGCACCTGCTATGGTATTTTTGACAAAGTTTCTGATGGCAAACAAATTAGCCAGTACCTTATTTTAGTTCAAATGAATGCCTACAAGAGACTTTGATTATAAATAACACAAAATCAAAGAAACCTAAGTGCAATGTCTACCGGTTTACAGCCATATTTGCAGGACACTACAGGAATGACATGATCTTGCTTTTTTTTTTTTTTTAAATTTGACTGAATATCTTACACAGGGCCTTTCTGTGTGAAGTTTGCATGTAGTCCCAATACATGCTTGGGTTCTGTGCAGGTAACTGGTGACTCAAAATTGTATGATAATGTGACTGTGACGCCCTCCCCCTGCGGCCCCGAACTGGATAAGCAGGAACCCACTACTCCAAACCACTGTTATAACAATGTGTGAATGACTGCAGAAAACACAAAGGTAGATGTAAGCACAACACCTGACAAAGACAATGTCATTCTTTTCCTCTTAAATTTATGACCTGCCTGTATGTATACCAGTATTTGCCACAGCCGAATATGTGTACAATGAAGTAAGGTTCGGCTGAGTGGAAAAGAAACAGTCATTTTATGGCTCACTGTTCCTCTATCTAACTTTTATCAGAGAGGAAGCTCTTTATCTATGGGTCCTAATCAGGAGATGATGGGGTAGTGGAAGAAGAAAGTGAAAATCCATGAGGGGAGGAGAGGCTGAAGCTTCCTCTTTGGTCATAAAAATCACAGCTACTCAGAGGACCAAAACTATGAAAACAGTTGCAATTATGGCAACAGTTCTGCAGTCCAACTCTGTCCTGAATACCAGACTGCAGGGTTGGTAAGTAAAAAACTGCCTGTTTGCTGTTTGGCAGCAAATTGTCTCCAGTTCTCAATATATGGCCAACACAAATTATTCTAAGGCCAGTTATCCTTTAATTACTCCGCAGTACTTTACGTAAATGCAGCATGGCAGTGACATTTTTGTTCCACTTCCTGGTCCTATTCGTCTACAGGAAAACATGGTAACTGAAACAGGGCATATTATGTTGGAGATAATGATGAGTAATGAATAGCAGTAAATTAGAAAGAGGAAAAGAAAGGTGACTTCAGAGGACATGGACAGTACAGGGTCTGGATCAGTTGAGGCAATGGGTGTTTTCATAACTGTTAAGCCAATGATAAAGAAATTAATAATGAAATGCATGTCTCAAATTTTCAGATGCCAGCATGTATATTTGACTATGGTACTGTTGTCTGCAGTCATTAATCTCACAGCAGAGTACCCACAATATGCCTGTATATGTACTCAGAGACTGGCAGTCACCCTCTGCTACCTAGTGGACGCATCACAGGGTCTACAGTCTGCATTGTTTAGCAAAATGGTTACATTTGTGCACATTAGCTACATGTGTAGGATTCTGTTTACAGCTATATGGACCTATAGCATATGCTACAGCATATCTGAAATCAGGTTTCAGACAGGAAATGAGAGGGAAAGAAAGTGTGGATGACATGAAGCTGAAGGCCAAGGGTGTGACTCAAAGCCAGGGTCAACAGTCAGATTTTAGCCTCTGTGTATATACCACTAGAGCAACTACTGGCAAACACTTTTAAACATTTGATCAATAAGAGCAGAGAAAAATAGAAAAAAATACACAAAATCAAATACATTATTGACCATAAAACCTTTTTAAATTCTTTTTAGACATGATAAGTCATTTAGGATTTTAAAAGATTGTTGAGGAATGTACCAAAAAAACTCAGCCCAGAAAAAAACTGTCAACTCAAACTATGTTAGATATAGTTTGATGATTCTGTCTTGCAGCATGGGATCCTGGGAGTTGTTACCTTCATGGTTAAACGGCTACTTTTGCCAACAAGTACATACCTGATGAAAATCAGTCAAAAATGTGGTCACAGATGAGGTAATTTAAGTTTTCTTTACATGCTCATTTTTAACTGAAGATCAAAAAGTAACCTAAATTACAGTTAATGTGTGCAGAGTTTTTATGCAGATGGGTATTTTACGAAAAGAACTGACACCAATAGAAATCACTGTTTAACGCTTGCATAACGCTTGCATAACACAGCACAGATTGTATGAGCAGAAGCATAAATGGGAAACTTGTGTGGATTTGCTTTTAGCAGTTTTTGTACTAATTGATGCTATGACATCAAGCACACCAACTGAGCCTTACACACATCTTTATTCCCTGACAGAACATTTCATTTTCTCCCCCCCTAAAAAAGTTGGTTATCAGATTAAATGTGCCTTTAGATTGTAAAAACATAAAGGTTAACTTTTGGGATTGAATATTTCAGTGACAATTTCACCAATTTCTGTACACATTTACATCAAATGTATTTTTAGACATTTGAAGTGGAAAGTGGAGCAAGGTTCATGTATGCGGTGCAGCCCTGCCAAAGTGCTGAAGCAAGTTAACCGGAGGTTTCCCTCTGTTTGTGTGTGAGTGTGTATGCCTCTCCTGTAGGGCAGTGTTTGAGCAGGCTGGGTAATCCCTGTAAAGACGTATAATCCCCAGGAAGAGCAAATATTACAACACGCTCTGCTCAGACTCACAAGAAACCTGGTGGGAAGAATTTGGCATGATTCACTTGTTTGTAGTTTGAAAGACAGAAACAGAGATAGAGAAAGAGCAGAGGAGAAACTGGAGCAGCAGTTGGATGCACAAGAAACCAGGTGGCACTGAATGACAATTGAGTAGAAATTAGCATATTCAAATAAGGAAAATAAAAGTTTTTTAAAGACAAAGGCAGCTGATATGCAAAGTGCAGCCTACCACAGAAACAAACTACATACCTCAGCTGTTTGCCGCAGGATAGATGTGTGCGTACTGTTTTGTGTGTTTGTATGTTGCCCAAATCCATGAGGAATCTTTTTCATTTCAAGCAACATTTTTGCAAACATCATAAAGCAATAAAGGCAACATCTCCAAAGACACAGTGACACTGACACACATACCTGCACACAAAACTAAAAAAAAACCCACAGTAACAGACTCCCGTTGCCTTTTTTGTCTAGTTTTCAGGCTGAAAAGTGATGGCAGTCCAGATGCTTGTTCAAAGTCTCTGTGACTATTTTTGAGCCCCCTGGTCCATTAGTATCCTGCTGTTTCTCTAATCCTCATTCACATGTAATGGCTGACATTTCATCTTAATGTGTTAATTCATTAGCTGGGTGCTGAATGGAGAGTCTCAGTCCACAGAGACAGCCATAAGCAGACAAGCTAATGAGTCCCCAACACTTTGCAAAAGCTACCGGCAACTGCGGAGCTAATGCAATGTGAGCTGGGTTACCTGCTGCAAGAAAATCCCCTCTTGTACCACCAGCTGACAGCCTGAAAAGTGGGACTGGCCAGTGCTTGTAATACACTTCTAGAAACTGAGTTCCTTCAAGGACAGTTATTGACATTGCTCTCTGAGATTTCTTTATAAGTCACAAATTGTTAATACCACAAAATCAAGCCACAATTCGTAGATGTTAAAACTTTACAAGGCTGCTGATAAGGGAGAAAAAGGGGAAAAGCTTTCAAGGGCCCAGCTGCTAAAGGGGGGAGGGGTTAATGAGGGCCAGTGATAATCTTGGTAGTCTTAAATGTGAGCAATGCAAAAAATATACACAAGCCTAATGCAGAAAGCCAGAAAATGTGTGTCTGGTAGATTATTTCTTGGTTGTAACAATGCTTCTTGCCAACAAATCATATACTGTTTATTTCTCTTTTTAAATGGTACAACATTTGTAAGGAGCATACATTTGTGGGATGAGCAGCAGAGCTGAGTATGCGGGTTGCACCCATGAAAAATTGGCCAAATCTTCTCTTTCAATGCCAAACAGCTTATTTTGCTGTCGCTTTTGACTCTTGTTTTAGGCTCCCTGTGAACATGGGCCCTGTGAGCATGGGTTCCTCCACATGTTCAGGTTCCATTGCACATGTTGCCAAAACCAGCACAAACAGGTCTGACAGTGAACACAGGCAGTCATGGCAGGCATCCTGGCAGCCCTATAAGACTGGAGATCGGCTGCGTGCAGTCTGTTCCGGACTGTTTGGGAAGAGAGCCATTGACCATATCATCCTGCAAATCTGTAGAAGACACAACGGTTCCTAAGTGCTGACAAGGTGAGGAAACGGTCTTCTTGAGGTGTTGTCTTTTTGGGACGCCAACTTTACAGCCTGTCTTTTTGTTTTAAAACATTCTGGGGTTCCATATTTTTAGAAAATACCTTAAATAGTGATATGATTGAACTAGTCTTGTATGATTCAGAAAAAATGTCCATTATAATGGTTCAACATCAGGGTAATGACACTGTGATGTCAGATGCAATACATTGACAACATTAGGAGAGGAAAAAATGATTTTCTTTCTGTTGTTTTTCATGTTTTGCAAATGTTTTTGTTTACATCATGCCCCTCCTGAATAAGAAATAAGTTTATGAAGCATAAAAATTGAGTTAAAAATAGTCCTCACACCCACATCTCTGTCAAATTGCCTAAAAGTAGCAGAGAAAGTATTCGTTGTTTGTATAAAATAACCTTCTAGAAAAACATACAAGGTTTTGTGACGTGGTTATTCCAATTGTGATAAAGCTAAAAATGTAATTTAGATAGTAACGTTAATTTTTTTCCCAGAAAGACAAGCATTTTGGTCAGCCAGAGATATCTAATTCATGCTATTTGCTTTAAGAAAACTGATGCATCCTTTCAAAGCAAAGCTACATCACATCCACAACCCACAAAAAACACTCCTGCAGACAGACAGTCAGCAGACAGCAACCCAGACAGACGGTCAGACTGCAAAAGTATTGCTGGGTCACTGCATCACTGGATTTCATTCAACTGGGACCCTTGCCCCCAAAATACTTGGTGCAAACACCCCCCCCCAATACTATCCCACCACCCAAAAATCCCAGATGTGTGTCCTCGTCAGTGCGGGGGTAGGTAGGGGACAAATGAGGGAGGAGGGATCTGGCCTCAAGAACCTGCTACTTCAACTGCAGCTTCTTCAATCTCTGCTCTAATCTTTAAAATGATATATCAACTCTGACTGCGTCTTCCGCTCTCTTTGAATATCTCAATCATTTATAGTTACACACATATGCGCGCATATGCATGCATACACATCATGCAGCATGCAGGGCAGTGTGTGTTCAAGGGGCAGTTGGAGGGTAGGGAGGGGGCTTCCTGTCACTTGAATTACCCTCTACATGTGGGGTCAATATGTGCTATGCTTAAGTGTGTGTGTGTGTGAGTGTGTGTCAGGGGTTGAGTTGGGGGGCTGCTGTGGGAGCTGCTTCACCCCCTCTATACCCGCCCCCTCCCTGTAAAAAGCTGTATAAAGCAGATGGGGGGAAAAGCACCTTTGTCACTTTGCTCTCAGACTCAGAGACAATCACACTCTCACTGGACACACAAACACTGTGGACTCACAAATTCCTCTGGGACCTACTGGCTCTCTTGGTAAAAGAGGGACTTCAGTGTACTGGACTCTGCAGTGTTGGTGGGCCTCCTGGACTGAAGCAGAAGAAAAGAAAGAGAGAAATTAACCTCACTGACCATCACTCTCGCCGCAGCTCAGAACCAGTGGGCCTCTCAAGACTTTTGGAAAGTTATCAATAACTGAGCTTTTCAGGAACTAGAAGGTGCTCCAGCCATGAAGCTCTTCAACCTAGTGTACCTGCTGCTGCTCCTCGTAGCAGTTGTTGCACCACTCACCTCCGCCAGACCAGGTAAGAAGAATCAGAAAACTTCACTTTCAACATTTCTAAATAATCTGGCAGGTGTCTGACAACGGCTGTTAAAAAGATAGTCCCGACAACGTTGTGAATCACTGCGCGCATCTGTATGTAAAAGTTACAGTATTTCTAGCTACATTAGCTAGCTAAATATTCGTTTTTTTAAGAGACGTTACCTCGACGTATTTTACGAAAATTTTGCAAAAAGTTAAAATTAGAATCCAAAACGTAAACTCAAAATCCGTTACAGAGTGAGTTAATTAAAATTTTCGTCTTAAATCTGCTGAAAAAATACAGTTAAGCGAAGAAAAAAGAGATGAAACAACGGCCCGTCAATCATCATAAGTTGAGTAGAAAATACCAATCCGCACAGGATATGGTGCTTTCAGAGTTGATGAAAAAGTCTGTGAATCCTAAAATACGGAAAATTTTCGAAAATTCTACCATACTTGTTAAACCGACCCCAAAACCCTGAAGTAAAATAGAGCAATAAAAACGGTACTGTTATATCCTCAATGTGATAATTTTTAAATGTTATTTGGATTTTCGAACTAGTTAACGATAGGAAGGAAAAATTTGCTGTTTTCTTATTTCTCGCAATAGAAAGACTTTTTAAGACTGCCGTACTATCAATAAAGTTTTTATATATTTTTCCTTTTTAAATTTAACAGAGAGATGTAGGTTATTAGCTTGAAATAAGGCGTTTAAGTAGGGTTTTGCTACTGTTCCAATTATGTCCATATGTCCTGAACGCAGCAAAATCCTGAACCGAACTCATATACAGAATTACCCCTTTTCAGGGAACGACAATTATTTTCAAATAATTTAACACTAGTGGTCAAAGACAGCATATTTTTGACACTTTCAAAAATTAAAAAAAGAAAATAAATAATGATTGATTAAATAATAGGAATAAATAAATAACACGGAAAGGCTACCAATGGTGAAAAAGATGAAGAAAATGGAGATACAAGGTTTTGGCCCTTGCGCACCTCTTGAAGTAAACCAGGACACGAACGACAAAACTAAGATAAAATCAAATATTTCGTTTAACTAGCTATAAAAAGTGGACTTTGAGCCTCAACTGCTTCTTGTAGCAGGTGCGCTTTTTGCGCAACTCGGGCTGCTTTTGTAATTCGCTCTTCAGCCTTGTGGTGGAGACAAACAGCAACTGTTAAGCCGAGAGGCTTCAGCTTAGGATGTGACTCAGTTAATGTGATGATGAGGAGGAGAGGATGAGGGCAGGAAAAGTGAGGGAGGGTGCCGACCGCCGCCGGGGATCGCACAGCGGACCCTGGATTGTCCCTTTGTCCCAGGCTGGAAGGCACTCCGGCGCGCTTTTGTTAATCGCGGTGTTAAAACGCCATGCAAATACCCGAGCTTTATTAACATGACATGGAGTTGCAGTGCCAAGTGTAAAAGAAGCCTACCTTCAGGCGTGGGGAGCAGCTTCTTTCAGAGGGAAGGGGAGGAGGGGTGAGGAAGAAGGAGTCATAAAGTCATCTGGCAGTTTATCTCTTCCTGGGCTTGGCTGGTAGTCTGTGAACTGCGGGAGTCAAAGTGGATTTATTAGGGACGTTTTAAAAATAATAATGCGTTAGGCCTGTGTGTCCCACTTTATTAGAAGGGGTCACCCTGCTGTGAGAATATGGGTCCAAACAGTAAAAAGAGACCTTCTATGGCCAGTAGATGATAATTCAGACCTAAATAAGGCCTTTCAAGTTTATACTCACATGTTAAATGGGACTCCTTTGTTTATGTGCTAAAACTCTTCTCCATGTGGGATTGATAATGCCTATGAGGTTACATGCAGAGGTCCACCTGCAGACATAAACTTTGCTTTTACACCTGCAATTACTTTAATAACCAACAGTCATGCATAGACATGCATACAATTCTGCTCATCTGGTGGCTTGTCTTGCATTTTTTTTTACCTTACCCTCCTTTTGTTTTTCAGATTTCCTCAACTTGAGGAGAAAATACCACAGACACCACTGCCCACACAGACGCTGCCTGCCCCTCCACTCCAGAGTACCCTTCCCCTGAGGTGAGACATGCACTCCACATGTTTCGGTGTTACAATGTAAAAGGGGTTATGAGTCAGTTCTGTGCCACATGAGGAGCAAAAGCCAGCAGGTGGCACTTAAGTAGGTGTGCGTGATTAGTGGCAGAGGTGTGTATTCACGCAGAACAGGAGTGTGGACATAAATCTCACTAACGATGAAGAGAAAGGCTTTAGTGCCATGGGGAGAGGGAGAAGGGAGTTTTTCCAGCTTTAATTTTGACTTCTGCACATGGAAACTTTCTTAATTTGTTTTTGTCTCATGCTGAATTCTTTCTAGCGGGATACTAATTGATGATTTTCCATTACAGGTGAGGAAGCAGGAGAATGGGGGTGACCCAAGGAAGGAGAAAACATAAATATGACGCAAATTCAGAGTTTGGCCAACACAAGGGTCCATGGAGTGTGAACTGGAGCAGAACTTTGGGACACCATAAAAATGCCACCAAATGACTTTTTATTTTATGTGGCTTGAAAACAGCTGCAAGAAACTTAATGCATTCCCAACAAAATGGTAAAACAAGAATGTTTTGGCATCCTGGTGTCTACAAGTCTGGGTTTGTTTGCAGTTGTGAGCGCAGACTTCATCTTCCTAACAAAACAAGGAGAGTAAAAAGGGAAAAGGAAAGGAGCTGCAGTATCTTCAGCCATCATCACTTGACTTGAAAGCTACAGACCAAAGAGCTGGATACATCCTCGTGGCTGCAGCTACGATGAACAGCAAAGCATTCCTATAAAGTGTTTATTATGCATGTATGCACTTCAAATGTTTATTGAATTTTAAAACTTTTTAATAAAAGTGTATCATTTCAGTAATTTGTTCCTCTTTTCTATAATAATCAATATACGTACATGCAGCATTAAGGATACATAGATGCTGTTATAATTCAAGGTTTTTAGGCTTAAATTTTGGCTTCTTTTAGTCCAAACAAATACCTTTAAATGTTACGCCTTAAGGCCCCAAATCAAACACAGCTCCCAGTTGAAGCCACATGGGAAAGGAGTCGTAAAAGTGGCGCTCCCCTGTTGAGTTAACGGACGCCAGAACATAAAGAAATCACAATGGGGAGCAAACGCCAAGGGCTCAAATGACCACCTCAATATTTTCTAGATTCCCGTGACTGTTGAAATTTAACACAGCCAGAGAAAGCGAGGCGGGAAAGACATTCACACTGAGCTAGTGTTGACACTAGTAATGTTACTATTGTTTGGGCTTCAGCTATTACATTACACTACACAAAGTTGCACTTTCTTGTGTTTCAGAGCAGTTTTGTCAACCTGAAAGGCATTAACATAAACAAAATTAACAAAAATCTGAAATTATAAAAGATTTATTGCAATCACACCACAAATACACAATCTCAATTATTGAAAAAATAGAAAAAACTACCACTTACACAAAATCAGACACATAAAAAAGCACTTGCAGACATTTTACAGCGTTAATTGATCTCTTTTGTTTACCCTGATAATGCCTCCCTCCTCTTTCACCTCCTCTCTCAGTTCCTCCTTTTAGTGCACATGATCTCCAAAACTATTTTAACCCTTCTGTTTCTCTCACAGTAACACAAACTGCAGCAAACATGGGTCACAGAGGGTCGTAACGCAGTGATAAAAACCCCTCACCTCTGATCTGTGACCCGTGACTCCCTCCTCCTTCTCCTCCTCCTCCTCCCACCTCCCCTCTTTAACTACCCTCCACTTACAGCTCACCTCCTCCTAGGTTATCTCTCCATCCTGTCTTCAAGTTTGAGCACACAGGTGCTAGCCTGTGCAGGGAGTTTCATATGTTTTAGTCTTTTCCTCCAGTGTTTCCTCTAGCTTCAGACCACTCTTCCAAACCCACAGATCGTGTGCATTTCGCCCATGTGGCTGCTGGATCACAGGCTGCAGTAAGAGGAGGAGGGGTTCAGTGCTGAGCGGTGAGGTTAAGCAGCCTTTTGCTCAGTAAAGTGTTGTGCTGTTTCAGGTATTCGATCAAGTCGGCCTGCTTCTCCACAACCTCCTCGAGACTGGTGCACTCCCTGTAACACAAGTATGCAAACACAATGATTCCATCTTTATCTTCAACTGTTCTTTTACAGGATATGGATGGAATATATCTTTCACAAAAATGTCTGTAGTAATTGTATTCCCAAATTGCTATAAGCAGCAACTTTACTCACCACAGTAGAGAGGAATGAAACTTAAAACTACAGGTTTAGTCATAAAATACTAAACACAGAGATGTGTATCATCACTTTTTTTCTGTGATTCTATGCTCAGATATGATTTTATTATGACATCACTGGTTTGTTTTAGGGGGAGAAAAAGGTTGTAATACCCAAATATGCATTTAAACGCATTGTCTCTTACTTTTGTAATACCATGATATAAAACTGCTACCTAAAAGGGCAAAAAATACTGTAATATGATATTCAAGCCATATTGCCAAGGCCTAGTGCATTGTCATCAGGGTACTGTAACTCCTCCTGAGTTGTCCAAGATGTCTTGGTGGCCTGTCTCACTAATCTTCTTCTTGGACGATCACACAGTTTGTGATGATGGTCTGGTCTAGGCAGATTTACACATGTGACATATTCATTCCATTACTTGATGATGAATTTAACTGAACTCCAGGAGAAGTTCAGTGGCTTGGAATGTTTTTTGATCCGTCCAGTGACTTATAACTTTCAATGACCTTTTCTTTAAGTTGCTTGGAGTGTTCTTTTGCCTTCATGGTGTAATGGTAGCCAGGAATACTGATTAACCAGTGACTGATTAACCAGGCACAGGTGTGCTTATACTACAATCGATTGAGATTAGCCACTGCACTCATGTGATCCCCGTTTCACTAATTGTGAGACTACTATCACCGATTGGCTAGACTTCTGTTGAATTAGGTCAGTCACTTTAGAGGGGAAGAATATTTATGCAATCGCTTATTTGACCCTACGTATTTTTATTTAACTGACATTGCTTTGTAGAAATCTGATTCATTTTGACATTAAAGAGTTTGTTTTTTTTTGTTTTTTTTTTTACAAAAAAACAAACTTATATTAGCCATGATTGATTTATAAAATCAATTAAAGGGTAAAACATCCAAGGGGTGAATACTGTTTATAGGCACTGCATGAAAAGGAATGACGGTACAGCTAGTCAAATAAAGGCAGGTTTAAAACCTGTTATTGAACTTGAAAGCACCAAAAGCTATCTGCAAACAATCAGACTTGGACAAATATTTTTTTTGTTGATACACTGAATGTGTAGAGGGTACTGTTACATCTGCATACTTGAGAAGTTGGTATAGATAGAAATGGAATTGAAAGGAGTTAGAGTGACTGTGACATTCCAAGGATTACTTTTTTACAGTTCTCCAATGCTATGACATAAAAATGACTGTGGACAAATCACTCAGATGGTGAAGTATATCTTTTCCTCTTAAAATTTTGAAATATTTAGTTAGTGGTTTGTTATTTCAATTCTATTACCTTTGTGCATAGGAGATAATTACTAAATTGAAATGAATCCCACAAAACAATCAATCATGGACTGAGAGCTAGATTTAATGTCTCCTTAGGTCCTTTTCTACTTTTGTGCTGATGATACCTTTATGTTTTCTTACATTTGTAGAGCTTCCCTTTAAAAGAATGAACATGTAAATAAATATAGCCAGTGCTTTTCTGTGTCTGATTGATACGTGGTACCTGAAGCCGGTCTCAGTCGGCATGCTGGTGACGCTGAAGTTGCGTGAATGCTCTTCTTGGCTCACGTCCGGTGCAGCTCGCTCTCTGTTAAACTGCATCACCTTCACTGCAACCACAGACACAGAAATCAAACCGGCGTTTTATCTCACACATAAAAACACACACGGACATTAGAGCTCAGTGAGAGCTGACCTTCAAACATTAACCACTCAGGTGAGAAACAGCACACATTTGTTTTTTTACTGTTCTCCTGCCCTCTCCCTCTCCTAAACACACACAGGCTGTTATATCCTGCACTTAGCTCTTATGGGCTGCCATATCCTGCACTCAAACCTCTAATTCTCTCACCCTAAACATACACCTTTACAAAGGGGGCGAGGCTAGCGGTAAGGTGTGGCTGTGGAGTGGACAGAAGCCGAGAGAAGAGCAGGAGCTTAATATAAGGGTGATGTTTGGATCAAGATAAGGCCGAGGTGAGTGGGGATAGCTGGGTGAGTGTGTAAGGAAGGGCAGAGGGAGGAGTAGGCCGAGTATTGATAAGACTCGAGTGCCATTAGCCAGAGGAAATTGTCAGGGAGGTTCTAAAGAGTGCTATCTTTACTTTGCTACAGTGCAGCATCTCTGCATCCACACTCACACACAATCTAAAGAAATACTACACATTCCTGCATAATGAGGCCCTAAACCTGTGTGTGTCTGTGGGTTTGTGTGTCTGTGTGTGTTTGTAAATACATCAGGGGTAACCAAGTATGTGAGAAAGAGAGAAAGACATTCCAGAAAGGCAGAGAAATAAAGCTTGTTTGAGAGACAAGGCGGATTAGCTACGTTAGTAAATCTCTGCATGGAGGGAAACATCTTTGCATCAGAAAAATTCCGCTAATTGATTTCCAATAGAATTCTCAAACCCCTGGCATTGTTGATGTTGAAGATAAAAAATATAAAAAGCAATACAAAAGTCACCTAAAATCACAAATAATTTAGACAGACTAACAAGACATTTAAACAGCTGCTTCCTGGCCCTCAGGCTGGGAAGTTTTGTTTGCTTCCAGATTTTAAAAAACATTTTTTGCACATGAAAAAACAAGACACTGGAGAGTTTACTGAAACTATTTTAAGTAAAGGGGACTGCGGACTTTGGTGAAGGGCATGAGCATCGGGTGCCTGAATGTGATGAAGTTTATGTTTAAATCATGCTCCACTTATCCTTACCTTTCTGATGCTCTGTCTTAACACCTTTTTTTTAAATTGGCTGACTTATTCTTCTATTGCTTATTCATCTCCTTTTATTGCTTCTATCTTTGTTTGTTGTCCTTGTATTTATATATATCTATATAGATTTTTCCTACTTTGATTAATCATATCATTTGTCATATCATCATCATCAGCAGCAGCATATTGGTTGTCTTTAATTGCTTTACTAATAAGAAATATATATCATGTACTACTTAAACTGCATTACAAGATCTTGGTGTCATTTCCATTTTTTTAAAGTGTTGGTGGGTTTTTTTGGGCCTATATTTTTGTTGTTGCCTTCTTTTTATTGCCTTTCTATGACCTTCTCTGTTTGGTCAAACTGTTGAAGTGTATTTCATTATTGCATGAGTTACTCTTTTTCTTATTTTTGTTAAAGCACTTTGAAAACATCTGCCTTTAAATGGGCTATATTACAGGTAAGACTTGAAGAACATGCTGGTTTAATAAAGCCTGTTTAAAGTCTGTTTGTAAAGACAAAGTGCCTTTGTTTTGATGATATTTTTCTAGATATCTTTGCAAATGTTACTTAAAGTGATGGCAGCATACTTGCCATCCATCCATCCATCCATCTTCTTTTTCTTAGTTGGGGCTGGGTCACAGTGGCAGCAGGCTTAGCAAGTCACCCCAGACATCACTCTCCCCAGCAACATTTTCCAGCTCTTCCAAAGGGATCCAGGGGCACTCCAAGGCCAGATAAGATAAATAATCCCTCCAGCAAGTCCTGGATTTACGGATACGCCTCCTTGCAGTTGGATGCACCTGGAAGACCTCCAGACGACCAGGAGGCATCCAAATCAGATACCCAAACCAACCCAAGTGGCTCCTTTCTAGATGAAGGAGCAGTGGCTCTATTTCGAGCTCACTCCTGATGTCCGAGCTCCTCACACTATCTCTAAGGCTAAGACCCAGACACCCTTCTAAAGGAATCTCATATTGACCACATTATCCCACGTTCTCATTCTTTTGGTCATTACCCAAAGCTTATGATTGTAGGTGAGGGTTGGAACAACGATCGACTGGAAAATGAAGATTTTCGCCCTCTGGCTTAGCTCCCTGCACAACGTCTGCCGATACGGCACCTTTTTGCCTGTAGCTCTTGCAGTCCATTCTACCCACACTTGTGAACAAGAGCCCGAGACACTTGAACTCCTCTACTTGGGGCAAAGACACCCTCACTACCGGGAGGGAATAATTCACCATTTTCTGGAAGGGAACCGTGGCCTTGGACTTGGAGGTGCTGACCTTCATCCAAACCGCTTTGTACTCAGCTACGAACCACCCCAGTGCATGCTGGAGGTCTCCAGCAACCCGTCTTGGCAAGAAACAAGTGTTTGTAGGCCTATTCTGTTGGGATATTATCAGTGAAAAAAGACTTAAATGCATTTTTGACAGCAATGCATACCCTTTTTCTGTAGAAGTTGGGGACAACTGGTTTAAAACAATGAAAACAACTGACAGTAATTTTGATCATCTTGTTAATTTCAAGGGTTTCAGATATGCTTTGATAAAATTATTTTTGGGGGGGCAATCCATCAGCCTAAGTTTAATGCCATGTAATTTGTGGTTTAGATATTTGTGTTAATGAGCAGTTGAAAAGCTTTATCTAATAAACTGATTAGTAAGTTTGGATAGAACAAGCTCAGCAAAGAGAAATATCATCCTACTTTTTCCACAGGGTGTGCCAACATCAACATGACCTAAAACTTCCTCAAAAGAGCTTTAAAAGCTAATAGGTTAAGTTTTCCCCTTTAAGGTTTTAAGAATTCGTAAAGCCAGACAAGTCAGTGGAGTTGTGTGTATTACAGCAGGGGGTCAAAAATGGACTCCGATACTAGCAAGAGTGGCTGGATGAACTGATGGATGGATGGATGGATGAAGGGAGCAGTGTAAAGGAGGTGATACATTTCACACACTCCAGCCAGAGACTCTCACATGCTCACACGGTCCGACAGACGGTGCTTAGACCTGGCCTGCTCAGATCTGAGAAGCTGAGATCACCCATTAAGAGGTGCACATTTCCAGGTGATAACGGTGAAGCTGCAGAGGTGCTAACAGCTGACAGTAACACACGTGGTGCTCACAAGAGCGCACTGCATGAGGCAAAAAATCAAAGAAGCAGGGGAATGGACCTCAAGAAAGCATACAGACGCAGGATGAAGTTACACAAGATAAGTGACAGAAACAGAGCAAGACCTTTTTGGTTGAAACACAGAAAATAAAGACTTTAAAGTACTGTGCGTGTCTGGGATATACTGGGAAATAAACTCTGGAAGCTGTATATATGGGAAAATGTTCAAAGAAGTGGCGTAAGGAAAAACCTGAACAGTAATGTTCGGTAAAGATGAAAAACCTTCCATAATAAAAGAATAAGGCGGGTTGTCATCCATTATATAAACACATGGTTTGCATTTCCTGAGGAAATATTAAGAGGAAACAAAACTGTTGTGTTGAGCTCTTGCTGGAGAATTTTGGACTTTGTTATCTTAAAAAAGTATTGAACTTTTTCTTGTTCTTAAGTTTTCCTCCAACCCCTAACCACAATGATTAAGGGGACAACAATTCTGTTTCATTTATTTATTTATTTTATAAAAACATACAGATCAGGAAGGGGAGTTCTTTTTCATAATATCTGGCACCTTGATGCGAAATGCTTCATGCCTATGGACTTTGTACAAAGAGTGTGTTATTTTCAAATACAGTTTTGGACGGGTAATCTGATTTAAAAAAAGAAAAGTCTGATACTTTTCTTTGTCTTTATTCAATATATCTACTGGGCTTTAAATGCTTTTATTTATTTTATCTGCATGCCCTTTATGCAATATGAGACCACTTTGCCTTGTATGAGGCAAAATGTTCTAATATAACATCTTATAAATTCCTTGGGTTTTTCATTGATGAGTCTCTGTTTTTAAAGCTTCATACTGAGCAACTTGTAAAGAAGTTAAAGCTGTGGCTGGGTATTTAACTCAGGAGAAGTCTTCATTTTCCTTTACTGCTTAGAAAAAGCTGGTTGCTGCCACTTTTATGCCTCTGAATGATTATGGTGATGTTATATGATATATATATATATATATATATATATATATATATATATATGCATGCATCCTCACAACGCCTTAAATATTTGGATACTGTTTACCACTTGGAACTGAGGCTCATTACCAATCTGGATAACTCATTGAGTTCTGTATGAACGAGCTGGATGGCCTTAATTGATGACAAGCAGACAAAATCTTTTGGCATATCGTTATTTATGAGGCTGTACGTCATCTTTTCCGTCATATTTGTGTGATTTAATTCATGTGAAAAGCACTAGAATCTCTAGTCTTTGCTCTGTGACTCAGTCACAAAATTTACTTTTGCTATCTGTACCCAAATCCATCTTGAAATGGGTAAAAAGAGATATGCTGCATCTGCAACCTGGAAGCTGCAAGAAAAGTTGTTTCTGGATAAGCGAGTCTCTTTAAATCCATTTAAAAGTAAATTAAAGGTGTTGGAGGATGATGCATCAGGCTGTAGCTATTTTGACTTGAAGTGATTTGTGTTTGTAAAAGTTTTTATGTTCTATGTTTTAACTCTGTGATTGTTTCTTGGCCAGGACACTCTTTTAAATAATATTTGTAATATCAATAAAGTTTCCCTGGTTAAATTAATTCAAATAAGTAAAATACAAGTGCTGATCTCTCCTTATTGCTAAAGCAGGGAGGAGTGTTGTTCTTTGGAAGCTTTGGAAACTTCAAAGTTGATGTCAATCAGCTGTCAATATTGGCAAAATCTTTCCTATCTGCCAATACAATTATTGACTTTTTTAAGCTATTATGGTTACCAATATTGTGCCAATAATGCTGTGCATCCCTAAGCTGTTAATGCTGGGTCTTTGTAAATAAAAGAGCCAATACTATGGTCAAGATCTGCTCTTTTTAAAGGAGACGACATTTATTGCCAATTGAGGCTATACAAATAAAGGCTGACTGATTGAATGTGAAGCATATCGTGATTCCCTCATAAAGCTGACTTGACTTGACCTTGTAAGCTGGTTTAACACCATGATTCCACCTTAACTCTTCCCTGTCTTCCGCTACATCAGGTTTGACTCTGACAGGGATGCACTGTAGGTATGTAGGGATGCATGTGTGCCCTGCAGTGCTTACACTAACCTCCGGCCTGGCAGAGCAGAGAGATGTATTCGAAGTTAAGCCTTTGAAGAGCCAATACGTGGCTTTGATGTGTATGTAGCTCTATAGAGGAGAGTGCATTCATGTTAAAATGAGAGAGGCAGAAACATACAGCAACACACACACACTCACAATGAGCATGCACTTCAAAGAGGAACAGAACGAGGCCTTCCTGTATGGCCTTCATAGCTGCAGGCATTATATCTCTCCCTTTCTAAAAAAAGAACTAGTGCTCTCCTCGTGATGCCACCTTGACTCTGCAGCAGTCCCAGTGTGTGAGTGTTTTTAAAAGGTCTGGCGTGGCTCGGTCTGCATCGTGCCTGACTGCACTGATCTGAGCAGGAATGCAGCGAGCGATTACAGATACCCCCCCACACACTCTGGATCACCCTCACTGTAAACACACAGGGACAATGTATGAGTGTGCTTGGGTGGAGTGGGTTGAGGGCTAGCCTTTGGCTAAGCTAAATCCTAATGCCTCTTATCTTCTCTCTTACTTCTCTGGTATCTGCAGCTTCAATCTGTGCCCCTCAGCTGCCAAACACAGCTTTAATATGGATTTCCTTTCATTAATGATTCTCCAAAATCAATATCCTCTGATGGATAATCTTTAACTGCAGTTTTCCTTCACACACAGAGTGCAGACAGTGCTTTTGATTCCACATAATATTCCGGGGAAATTGTTGTTTTTACTGACTATATCATGGCCTTTCAAATTACACCAAACATTACAATTTGTTATTTGTTTCAAAGTAAAATGCTTCTTTTGAGATCAGTCACAGTCTGGTGTCTGTCAAATGCATGCAAGTGGAGCTGGAGAGCCTCTAAATTGCATTAATAGGGGAGGTTTTTATATTCATCTAACATGAATCATTAGGAGTATTTCTGCCATCATTTCATTTCATATCAGAAAACAGCTATTTCGGGAGCTGATGGACTAAAACAGTGGCTTTCAACTAGTCTAGCATTAAGACCTACTTCCACTTTCTTGATAAGAAACTATGACCCAAAAATAGTGCAGTTTGAACCTCAAACGGAGCAAAACTTCCACATAACATAGCAAAACAAATCATCATGTTTAGAAAGTGCCTATAGGCTGTTTGCAATCATATAATCCCAAATGCCAGACGGGGGTCAGGAAGTTAGGGACAGCCAATGAGAATGAATGACAACAGAAGGAAAGTTAGAACTTTACAGCTCTAAATAGATCTCTGCGCTGCAATTATCATCAGAAAAATTCTACATACATTGAACACAATCCCTACACTTAACTAACAGTTCAGCTGATTTACCTGGTGTGGAGGCAATCTAGCTTCATCTATATACATGAAGGGAAACAAGAGTCTTGTGCTGAACCCTTTAAATATATATATATATATATATATATATATATATATAAAACCTCATTTTCTCACAGACATACTTATAATTGAAACACTGATATGGTATCAACCGAAAAAAACCTTGTTGGGTAAGGGACCAATTGATGATGATCCGTTCATGAACGAGCCTGTTCTACTAAACAGATCATTAATGTGAGCCACGGAAGCTAGCTATATGAGTGCCAGTTTCCTTTTCTCCAGCCTTTGTTATTATTTAATCCACATTTAAAAAGCCAAACTGTTACCAAATGAACAGCCATTTGGGGCCAAACAACCAGCTCTGCTGAGTTGAGCCAAATAATCCGGATCTCTTAAATGAGACAGATTTCCTGTCAAAACAAGAGAGGCTGACCAGACATCAGCTTAGGAAAAAACGGCTAAGATCAGAGTTTAATGAATTAAACCGTGGCAAAACTGTACTTAACAAAACTGTAATTAACCAAACTGGACGGCTTTGTGGAAATGGACCATACATAAGCATTGTGTCACACTGTTTGTCCAGGCTTCAGACGGAGTCTCCTTTAATTCACATTGTAAGATACCACCACAGTAACACTGAAACTTTCTGGCCTGAATATTTCACTACTTTTGTGACACAAAAGTAGTTTAAGAAAAAGAATGTTTTTATCTTCACACTTTGAAAAAATAGCATGGTCATAAACAGTTGAGAACCACTGGCTAATGCAGTTAGGTTGCACCTCAAATGGAGGCTATAGTGCTCCTATCATGGATCCCAAGTTAAAGTCAGGTACGTCTTAACCACTGTCTCATCGTGATTTCCTACTTTTTCCACTGTTCTATCTAGTAAAGGCTAAAAGGCAATAAATAACTCTTAAAAACAGTACTTTTATTAACAAATGTATTGATTACATCAATTTAGCCTCTGGTTACAATGGGTTTATGTGTTAAAACTCATTAATAGTCCAAATAAAGAATGCAATGTAACATTTCTTGGTCCTTTTCAAAAACAGATGATAATGACTCATGTGGGTTGGAACTTAATACATTCTAAGGTCTGACAGCCAGCACTTCAGCTGAATTTAATCTTAGGACTGAAGATTTTAACTCTGTTCTCAGCTGTGCAACATGAAATCTGAATTCAAGATGTGAAATAATCCAGCTGTACAACCCTACAACTAAAATGGACAAAATCTTCTTCATAAGTCTAACTGTGTTTGAACTCTTTGCAGTATTTCTACAGTGCAGTAGATACAGTTTGAAACTGGGGAGAAGGATGGGGATTGACATGTGGAGGAAGCTGGATTTGAACCTGAGATGCCCACTTATGTGGGGTTGGCAGACATAACTACAAAGCTACCAGCCCCCCAGTACACCACACTTTTATTTCTTATATTTCTCATGTTCTTCGGGATATATTCTGTAAAACTGCAACTGCAGCACCCACATTTCCTTGAAGGAATAAATAAAGAATTTTACATTGTGATTCTGACCTCCTGGCATCTCAGTGGACACAAATCAGAGAGTTTCACATCAAATACCTTAAACCCTTTTCCAGACAAAAGATCATAACTCAAGATAACAGCTTTATTGTATATCAAACATCCCCTTTAAAAAAATGCCTAAGCATACATGCCAAGATTTAAGAAGTACCCCACTTCTCAAGATCATGATGTTTAGGTGCAGCAAGTGCATTTCTGGAATTCTTAAGTTGTGTTTACTTTCCTGACAAGGATGCCAAACTTTTGGAATAACTGTACTGTGAGGCAGTGCTTTGAGCAAGATGCTTGCAGTTGCATGCTAGAATGGTTGTAAAGACAGTGCCAACATGCTTACATTTAGCTGGTATAATGTAAATGCCATGTTCATTGTCTTAGTTTAGCATTCAGCTTGCTAACCTTTATTATAAGGGGTTATTTAAACTACAAATAGCATAACAGGGATAAGAGTATTTATATGAGTTCCTGGGTGAAGTAAAGTAAAAGACACATCAAGTTTGTATCAGATGGTTGTGCTGGATGAACTGAGGAAAATTCTGAGAGAGCGTAGCAATAGTTTTCCTTGAATATTACATTACAATATTACAAATGTTGACTATAGCCATGTTTACTCAAGCTGGAAATTTCCAGAGAAGCCTCCCTGAAATCCTACTGTGCTCACACACATCTCATCCTGACTGCAGAATTTTGACAGAAGACTGCCTGAAAAAAAGTCCAGATAAAGTTGAAGTTAAATCTGGCTATCTGAATTCACATGTGTAACTGCCACTAAAATTTCAGGACATTTTCTAAAGTTTAGTTGACGTGTGAAAAGGTTCTGTATTGTAGTTTTAGAGGTGAGGTCAGAGGATAACCAAAGTCATTGGGCTTTATTACATAGTTAGATGTCCATATTTGTCCTTCATTAGGGAATATGCATATGCAGAATACTGCACTATAACTGATCCACAGTTGAGGAAATGTTTGACTCTGTACAGACTCAATGAGCACAACTTCGCCATCCAGACGGCAAAGCTGGATCCCTAAAGAGGAAAGATTGTGCATCTACTGCAGCCAACAGGAAGTGGAAACAGAGCTCCACTTTCTAATCACCTGCCCTTTATACAAAGACCTCAGGGACACGTTCTTACTGCTTTACACCATCAAACAAAAGGAATTAACCAGGATGAACAACTAACAGAAGTTTCCATTTCTGCTTTCTGCTTCTGCTGAGCTGTTGTGACCAAAGAAGATCTGCAATCACCCCACCGCCCTCACAAACAGGCAAAATGGTCACAACGTTTTAACCATCTTTTAAAGTTCAACAGATTTTTGATTTCAATCATATGAATACTATTTTCTGTTTTTATTATTATTATTATAAATGTGTAAATTCTTTTGGAAATGAAATTGATGTTTTTCATGCCAATAAAGCCAACTGAAATGAACTGACAGAGAGAGTGAGTGAGTGAGAGAGAGAGAAAGAGAGAGAGAGAGGACAGGGAGCTGAATGGCTGATTGTCATGCTGTTGGGTCTGAAAAGGGCAGGGCAGGTATTGTGATGCGAATGTGCTTAGATAGAGAGTGGGGGTGGTGTGTGTGTGTGTGCGTAATGTAATCTACAGGGTGTGTCTCTTCATACTGATAATACTCGGCCAGGGAAAGGGGTCACTATGGCAGAAGTTTGAGACTATATTAGAAGAAATTAAAATTCCCAACATTAGCCAATTCTTAGAAACATTTATCATTCCTGCTCTCTGCATATAAAATAAGTCATGACCTCTGGAGGCTTACTTGAGTGAGTCAAGTTCAAACTTAGCATCTGGTAAAATACCCTCTTTTTAGAAGAACAAAAGAAAACAGCTTTACCAACATACAAGTGTGAAAGATTCCAGCGCTAACCACCATTTTTGCTGTTTAGTGCCTTGACAGACATTAAATCAGGGAGCCAGAGCTATAGTTATTCAAATTTCAAGTGTCAAAAACTGAAATATCCTATAACAGCTTATGATTCTGAAGAATGTGTAAAAAAAGATAACGGTGGGACAAAACAAATCTGAACAAATATTAGGGATGCACAATATACTTTTGCCGATATCCAATATGCTTATATTTACAAAACTAAATTCAGCTTATTCTGATTTCAATGCTGATGTTTAAATAGAGTTTAGACCTACAACTCTTGTCTTTATACATCATTGAAAGTTAGAGGACAAACAAATTAACACATTTTATTTCTTAAAAACCCACTTTAAAGTGTGAGGAATGATGATGAATAGACTTCAGCTGGTGTGGGTCTGTTGGTCCAGCTTAAAAATCCACAGACTTATTTGTTTATATGGCCAATTTTTACATCTGATACAGTCAGATTTTCACAGCTAAAATATCATTTGCAAATATCAGCAGAATTATATTCAAAGCTGCTGATACCAAATATTCGCTTATTAAGCTAATATGGTGTAAACCTACACCATGCCTATGATATCGTGCATCCCTAATAAATATGGTGATAATTCAGATATATGAAGTGGAAAAGAGATTGAAAAAATCTGAATTTATGTTACTGTTTTTTTTTCACATCCTATATAGTTAACAGTTTTCTAAAGAGTTTTTTCTACAAGCCGGTTAAAACAGCTTTTTTAATTGATATTCTTTTTTTGTCAGATTTTTGTCTTTACTTTAATCTTTTCCTATTATTTTCTTCTCAGTTATTCACATAAAATCTGAACCTTCATATATTTTGATGTTAATTTAAACTAATTGAGTCACACCAAAGAAAGGAAAGTGATGCTTTTATCCCAATTGTAATCACATTTCACGGTTTCAGCCATTCCTGCTGTGGAGGGAGACTTTTTTTAGTTAGATTCTTTGTTTTTTTATGTGAATCTTAATCGGTTCAATGAGCTCATTTTATCTTTAAAGGAATATCATAATCCTTACTTCATCTGTGAGGTTATGTTGTTACTTTTATTCTTATTGCAGTTTATTCTCTATTAAATTTCTCTAGTTGCAACAGACAGAAGGTTGCAGCGGTGCAGTTGGGTTTTGTGGGTTAAGAGAACAGGGTAAGGGTAGGCTTTACTCAGAAAGAAGAAAGCCTATGTGTGAGTGCATGCATTAAAAGTCTGCTGTACAATGCAGAATTAAACCTGAGGTGACTGCATACAAGTCTGCTGCTGTTCAACAAGTTCAGTCTACAATCCTGGAATAAACTGAAACAATTTGATATTTTTATATAAATATTAAATAATCACCTGTGTAATAGATCAGACATGGCACAGCCACCAGGACCTCCAGCCCCAGGATACTGAGCAGCATGTAGGTCTGCACCTCAGAACGTAACCTTGCAGCCAGAACGACCAGCAGCAGAACATTTCCTGCACACACATACAGCATTACTGCCACCTTGTGGACACAATCGACCGCTACATGTGAAAGCAAATGCACTTCCCTGTCATGACAACATGGGTGTGTTTGATTGTACCTGCAGAGTGCACGGTGAGCGGCAGGTGCTTCAGTCCCTGCATCTGTCTGTAGAAGCGCAGGTATCCTCTGCTCCTGGCCCGGCTGTGATGGTGCTGCACGCACGCAGTGAACAACAGCACCAGCGCCCATAATGCCACCTTCCCAAACACGATGACGCTGTCACCTTGGACCTTACCTAAAACACTCGTACACACATCCTCCTCACCGACTTTTAACACACACAGCACCGCCAAACAGACTGACAACACCACATACACAACCTGAAACAAGCAAAGAAAGGGAGACAGGAAGGTTTATGTTAACAGAGACTTTTAACACAGGCTACAGCATGTGTATAAACTACCAAAATTAAAAATACATTTAGAGGGTAGATTGAATATATTATTTCATATTCTTCTTTTATATGTGCCCTATTAAGTATGTTACTCTTGAAGAGAGCTGCCAAACTATGAAAGTGAATACCAGTGAATAAATCTTGCAGTTAGTTGCGCACTGTTACATGAGGTAATTTTAGATCAAAAATATTTCTTTGGAACTTGAACATAAATTAATCACAACCAGTTGCAAAAAAACAGTAAAGATAAACAACAGCGCATATTATTTTTGCCCTACTTGTTCAACTAGTTCCACATCTTAACTGAAACTTACCTACTGTATTGCCAGCCCAAACATACTTCTGCACTCTTGCTACCTTTCTTTGTTAAACTTTCTATTCAGGTTAGTGCTAATTAAAGGAATAATCTCGTTTCTACTGTGTGAGTTAATGCAGTCCATGTACAGTATGTCTGTGTGTGTGCATAACATACGTGAAGGAAAGAAAGCAAGCCGGCATGGTAGGGTGTGGGGACGGTCTGAAACTCTCTCCTGATGGCGGAGTGGAGGGCGTCAGCAGAGATCAGAGGTCCGTCCACCATCGAATCCTCTTCAAGGCTTCGTGTTATATCAGCTGACGGGCCTGCCGGCTACAACAAAGTTATATTTGTTAAATAGACTGTTGATCTTTCAATCAGATCAGGGGTGATTTTAGAATCAAGACATGAAGACATGTTTGCAAGTGTTAAAGAGCGTCTGATATCAGTGAACATGCATGCATAATTATCTAATCAACCAACAATGGGGGTTTTCACTCCAGAAAATATGAACATTTTTCAACATTAAAATTATGACCACACAATTTTGTGGTTCATCATGATTATCACAGCTGCCATCATCGTTTAGCATGTTTACCTTCCTCTAGCAGATCAACTTTACCTGCCAATCCTACACTGATGCAGACAAAAAATATTTATTTCAGTACCTAAGTCCTTGTTTCCTTCTATTTTTTATCACTTAACTACATCTGAAACATCTGAAAATATTTTTAACACAGCTTTGATCTGATAAAACTAGGCCAGTTTCTTTCAAATTCAGGGAGTCACCTCTTTATACATGAGTTTGACATACTACTGATTATTACAATGTTTTATTTGAAAAACTAGCCTGGGAATAAGAAGATATTTATGAAAAAAACGTCATATTTATAAAAAAATCTGCTTGTGTTTTGTCCTTTTTCTATGAGTGCTGAGATACAACTTAAGGGTGCTTTAGCACATCTAAAAGGTTCTTAAATTGCCTATGAATTAGGTAAACATACAATTTGTCTAAAACATAAATATGTTGATAATCTAAAGCTTCATACAAGTACATTAATGTGTATATCAGCAGAAATAATATTTACTAGACATAATTAGGACCATGATATTATCACCTGTTTCTACACAACAACAGCAAGAAAAAAAATCCAAGATACCCAGAACAGAGCAATTTATTATTTGCATATTATATCACAATTGCGAGTACACTCTGACATACTGTCTTCATGGCACCACTGTATTTATCCTATTTACACATGTGTAGGAGTGTAAATGTAATTTATAATGGATAAATTCATCTCTTAATAGCTTATTCAAGCTTGTGCATTAAAGCCACCCTCATCATTAAGATAAGGAAGCATGTATTGTTCAAAAACAAATGTTATCGAAACGTATAAACAAATTTGACGTCCTTATTGTTTGTGGACACGACTAATGACTTACTGTAGCCAATAAACCACTTAGTTGTTGACATTACAATCAAATAAAATCACCTTTTGTCAAATAATGGACTCGAAGGCACTGGTTTAGAGATAAATGCAGCTTTTGTGTGAGGGCTGATATCAGAAAAGGTCACGCTTATCTGATAATCAGTAAAAGATTGTAGCTAAACGAGTGCAGAGCGCTCTCAGTCACTAGCTAACCTAACCGTATTGATAACGGCTTTATTTCAATCCAACGTACAAAGTCGCCGTTGGCATGGCAACCGTAAAACGCTGAATGAGTTGTACGTACTGTGTAAACCGTCCCTTCCTTTGATTCCATGTTATTTGAATGTCCAGTGTTATTCATAAGGAAATGACAGAACAACAACAAACCATCAGCTCACATGATACAAGAGGGGCGGGCAGCAACTGAAATTACTGCTAGTATACTTCCGGGTTCACCGTGTTATTCCTCCGCCGTTCATCGTCAAACATTGGTTCCTAGCAAAACAAATTTGTACGGAAGTACTGAAACTATTATAAAAACATTTTATTTTTTATATTTAATACTACTACTACTACTACTACTACTAAAAATAATAATCTTAAGTAGAAATTATGAAATGAAAAGTCAGAATTATGACTTACTATCTCGTAATTTTCGAATTTTTATCTCATAATTTTGACTTTATCTCAGTTATGATTTACTTTCTTGTAATTTCAATTGAGGGTTTTTTTTCTATTTTAAATTAAGTTGTGGAAATGGGCTTCCATAAATATAGCTGTTACTAGTATCCCATAATTATCAAGGCTATTTGCATGCTGTTCTACAATTTAATAAAATATTTTATACTACTTTGCTATAAGATAGTTTGTGATATTTCATCAGTGACTTTTGTTGCCTCCCCAGCTATAACAGCCTCCAACCTTCTTGGTAGTCTGGAGTGTGTTTGTGGGAATTTGTGTCCATTCATTCTGTTGAGCATTTATGAGGTCAGACACTGATGTTGGCCTCGATAGGACTGAGGTCAGGGCTCTGTGTGGGCCAGTCAGGTTCTTCCATACTGAACTCACTGTCTTTATAGTCCCTGCTTTGTGCACATGGGCACAGTGTACATGCTGGAATAGAAAAGGGCCTTCCCCAAACTGTTGCCATGAATTTGGAAGCATAACTTTGTCCAACATGGCTTGGTGTGCTGAAGCATGTAGCCTGACATTCACCGGAGGTATGGGGCATAGCCCAAACCCTGAAAAACAGCCCCATACCATTATCCCTCCTCCAACAAACTTTGGCACAATACAGTCAGGGAGGCAATGTTCTCCTGGCATTAACTCTGTAAAGTGTCCTTGAATGCTGAGAAAGGTGCTTATAAATAAAAACTATTATTATTCACCAAACTCAGACTCACCCATCTGACTGCATTGGACTAAGCAATGAAAATCCATTCCTTGAAGCTCCTGCCTCACAGTTTTCGTGCTTACATTGATGCCAGTGGAAGTTCAGAACTCTTCAGCTATTGAATAAGCAGAGTTGGTGACTTTTACGCATCATGCACCTTAGCAGTCAATGACTCAGACTCTGTGTTTTTATCTAGCCTTCTACTTAGTGGCTGAGTTGCTGTTGTTCCTAATTGCTTCCACTTTCTAATAGCACTTACACTTGACTGTGGAATAACTGTCAGTGATGAAATTTTATAAACTGTCCTACTACAAAGGTGGCATCTATCAGAGTACCACACTTGAAGTCGCTGAGCTCTTCAGTTTGCAAATAGAGACTGCATGGCTAGATGCTTGATTTTATCCACCTGTGGCAATGGGTCTGATTGAGACATCTGAACTAAATAATTAACAGGTGGGGCCAAACACTTTTGTTCATGTCGTGTAGCTCTACATAGCTGAAAATGGATTTATCACTTCACCTGCCCATGATGTTTTTTAAAGAAAAATATAGTTTAAACTGGACATTGTATGTCTTTGTATGAAGACATACATCTTGGTATAAAGTAAGTAAAGTAGTGAGTCATGAAGAAAGGCTGGATTGGGTTTTGTGGCAGTGTGATTTCTAGAAATCTTCTAGGAAAGGGATTGACATAAAGCTCGATGACCCTGACCTTTGACCTCCAAAACTGAATCAGTTCATTCTTGAATCAGAGGGACAATTGTGCAAAATTTAAAGAAACCCCCCTGGGGTTCTTGAGGTATTGTAATCACAAGACTAGGCCGGACAGATGGACAACCTGAAAACGTAAAACCTCAAGCTTTGGATATCGTTAGCACTGAAGCATAGAAAATAAACAGACCAAACCCCAATTAAAATATTTTATTGATAAACATACACTTGCTATAAAATACAATGAACTGAGCGCCCTATTCCTCTAAGTGATGAAGCCGCTGTCAGGTGTCCAAATAGAGGCAAAGACACACGAAGGAGTGAGACGTTCAGCTCAGACTCTGGGGAGGCAACACTTGTGAAAGAGGCAAACAAGAAGAGATTGGAGGACAACGTGAACCGTCATAATATGGGGACTAATTAACAGGGAAGCAGCAAATCACTTTGTATCATTGGTTTAGCTCGAGGGAAAGGAGTAGAAGACAGAACAGCAGGTGATTAGGAGAGGCTGATCCATTTCAAATGTTTTTTTGCTGGTATGGAACTGTGCTTCAAGTCAAAATCACACGATGCATTCATACCTTAACATGCATGATTTCGTTTACACTCAAACACTCACACAATGTGCTGAGACCCAGAGGTCTGTGTGGGTGTCAAATATTCCTGCACATACTCTAGCCCTCGCATTCATTACATAAGGCACTGATTCGGTCGCAGTCAGTCTATGAGAATAATAAACAATGGCTAAAACATCTTAAAGGGAAAATATTTAAAATCCAAAGAACAAGTAGAGTAATTAAGAACATGCAATCTCATTCCTGTAAAGTATTAAAAAGAAAAAGCTTATGTAAGTTAGCCTGATGCACAAAAAATCCAAAATATCATGATATACAACATACAGGAGGAAAGTTAAAGTTCAGCTGTTACAGAGAACAACCTACATCAAACTCACACTACTCCATCTGAGCAAAACTCACAATAACTTATATGTCTTCTTCTGTCATGCAAAAACTGTAAACACAAAACCCAGAATGAATGATGAGTAAGGCATTTTAATGGTCAAGCTACTTCAGGTTTTCCAACCCAAACCATCACACTCAGAGAGTGGAGTCTCATGATCAGTGCAGAAGCAGGGGTTAATGATCAGGATTTAGAGACTGATGTGTTGATATTTAAGTGTCAAATATTAAGCCGACATTTATTTTAGTGTCTTGACTGTGCTAAGTTTGAATGTGCAAAGGCTTATACAAGCTGATTTCTTGATTACAGCCATGCTACACATATTAAAAGAAGTGTATACATGTGTACAGTTAGTAAGCACACACTGTGCATGTGAAGTTGTGTCAGTTTCAGTCCAGTCGGTCCATTTGCACTCTCAGTCATATCCATAAAGCTGGTTGTGCATTTCAGGAAAAATGTGATGATTCAAAAGCTTCCAAGAAAATCCCAGATTCTTCCAGAGCATTCCAGAATATCCAAAATTTGAGTCAAATTTCCAGGAATCTTCCCCACCAAGTCACCGATGACCAGGACGTGTATTTCCAGTTTAAACGTGGGTCATCATAGTGTGGTGGGCTGACCTCTACCTGCAAAAAGAGACACCAAATATGGAGAAATGTCACTTCTAGGTAAAACAGTGAAGAATAAAATGTTTGTCTCAAAGCATTTATCAAGACTGTAGAAAATAGTGGATGATTTCCTAAGTGACATCAGCTGTTGGCTACTGAAGGCCAGTCTACACCACACTGAAAAAGCTCTCACTCACACTACACTCAACAAAACAAAGAGATGGGTCTGAAAAACAGCTACACCATGACGGTTTGCAGTATGCATAACTCATATCCTTAAAATCCCCGTACAGTGTGTGCCAACAAAGACATGAAATATTCAGACCATTTCTTTTTTCCCTGTTTGTTTCTGTCATAGTATGAAGAAAAAAATCACCATCTTCATGTAATCTGATAAAAATAAAGTTTACTGCAATACAATTGTGTGTTCTTCATTGGTATTTATAACTATCCCTGGAACAAACTGTATGCTAACTTATTACATAATCAGAGTAAATAAATCAAAATTCTTGAAAAAAGTAGAGGGAGGATTAAACAAACGCGACTATTGATAAGGAGGTATGGGAGAATATCTGGATCATGCCAAAAAGACAAAGTCAATCCAGTTTAGATTTATACATAGAGGTCATATATGTATCCATATTGCAGATTTTCTTTCAGTTCATCACTTTCCCTTCTGTATGTCAAATGCAAAAAAAAATAACTTGGTGCTCCACCTCACTGCTTAAGGCCATGTTAAAATCTGCTTAAGTATTGGTCAGAAAAACTTTATGAAATGGATAAAAATATTTCATAAGAACTTAGAAATGGATCCAGTGTCTCTAATTTTGGAGCTTCTGAGTCAGAGGATAAGAACTGAAGCTAATAAAAGATTATATAATCTATAAAATTACATAACGTTCTCACTTTTTCTGCAAGAGAAAATTTAGATTATTTCTTTGGATTAGTGACAAAAAAACCCTCTGTTAAAGGATAAGGTAAAGTCATATTTTAGCTTGTTCCTTTAGAATATATCACAAGTAATATAACTATAATAATAATAATAATTATCAATTTTAATAACAACAAAAATAATCAGAATAAGAATCAGGATAAAAATAAGAATGGGAATAATAATAAGAAAAATGTGACGATCAGTGATCGGTATCTAAACCTGCAACAGTTTAATACTATGCTTAACTATATTCTCTTAAATCTTTTATCTTAGGAATCATAGGTCTACTTTAAGTGTCTGGTTAATCATAAATGCAAACAAAACAAAATTTGTGCTCTTCTCTAAAGGCAGAGATAACAGAAAATAATTTACACGTAACAACTCTGGATGGTCATGAAACAGAGAGGGTCCCTCAATACACACAACTGCATCTGGTTGGATCTAGAATTCACTCTATCAGGTTCTGAGACTAAACATGTGGTTTATGTTGTGCCATCATGGCTGATGTTTGATGGCGTGTGGATGCAGAGGTCTGTGCATGCATTTGGTCATACCCCGAGATGCAATGTAGCACTCGTGACAGCTCAGCAATCCATTTCGAATCCGTACGTCTGTCCCTGCAGTGGCGTCACCCAGCTGCCCTTTACACACTCCACACTGTGACAGACACAAACAACCAACATTAATCACAGAAACAAGACAAGGATAAGAAATCAAACCATGAAGTACGAAGGACAAACACAAACCCATACAACCTTTGGAACTGTATAAATAAGCCAAATATTTTGAGGTAAAATCACACAAAACACAGCTCTTTTATTAGAGGATATTTTGTATATACATTTTGTATTATATTTAGTACTAAAATAACCCAGTACCTTGAAACACTGTATGTGGAAAAACAGCCCCAGCGTATCGATGATCATGGCAGCTCCCTTTCCCAGCGGCTGAGAACAACCAGAGCAGAGTCTCTTCCCACTAACACACCTACACGCAGAGAAAACAAGCAGTGAAGCATCCTGACTCTATTAAACAGTACAGCAGTCTGTACATCCTGTATGTTGGTGCTGGCACCATTACCTGCTGGGTGAGGGAGGCTGGCGTGTTGAAGGCGAGGGCTGCTGTTTGTTTGTTACAGCGTCTTGTGATTCAGATCTGCAAGAAAAAAAAAGTATTCTGTTTGTAACACATTTCGATGAACTGAGACGATTGAATTAGAAATATAGAGTCTGTTAATGTGGAAAAATAACACATGCAGTTTTTAAATGTGAAAAATTAAAGCTGACTGCTTTTGAGGTTAACTAAGATATCAAACACACATTTTCATTGAACAGAGGGATAATTCACAATTCAAATGGTCACCATGTGGACATCAAACACTATTTTAGTGCTCCAGCCATTTGATTTGAATTAAAATCTTGGCATTCAATATGAAAAGGAAATATGGCTAACACATTATTATAAGGAAACAACACATGCTTTAATACTGGTGTAATTACGGTCACTTTTTATGTACACAGGAACATCTTGTTGAAAGAAATTGGTCACAAAATAAAGGCCTAAAGGAAGGTAACCTGTACGACACATGGAGATAAGTCTGATGGGAGAATTGTGAAAGTTTTTTATTATATTGCTGGGGAAAAAAGTATTGGTAGCAGCTGTTGAAGGCTATGTGGGATAAATACCACTAAATATGGCCTTTTTCCCTTGAATTGCCAGGTCACTGTGTATATCTCAGAAAAATATTGTTGACTTATTTGGAGTTAGCATGACATGGATGAATTATACATAATAAGAAATTGGTACAAAGACTTAAAACACCCATCTATTTTCTATAACGCTTACCCCATTGGGGGTCGTGGGGGGGTGGGGCCTATCCCAGCTGTCATTGGGTGAGAGGTGGGGTACACCCTGGACTGGTTGCCAGTCAATTGCAGGGCTGACATATAGAGACAGACAACCAGGCACGCTCACACTCACACCTATGGCCAATTTAGAGTCACCAATTAACCTAATGAGTATGTCTTTAGTGGTGAGAGGAAGCCGGAGTACCTGGAGAAAACCCAGGATGCACAGGGAAAACATGCAAACTCCACACAGAAAGGCCCTGACTGAAACAGTAACTTTCTTGCTGTGAGGCAACAGTGCTAGCTCCTGCACTGCTATGCAGCCCCACAAATACTCAAACAGCAAGAAAAAAAAATATTCCAGAGAAAACTAAATCGGACAAACTCATGCATAGACTTAATGTAAGAAAGGGACAGATTTGACCAACGATAAAGGATCATGTGAAAGTGAAGGAACTTAGGTTGAAAAGAATCCTCTGTAATTAGTGTGCATATTGTGAATCGGGGAATACACCATGAACTGTAAAGGTGCTTCGAGTTGTAAGAAGACTAAAATAAAACTAAGCAAATTTTCCTTGAAAAAGTGGAGAAACTTCACACCTGAAAACTAAAACAACAACAACAACAACAACAACAACATAAACATCTATCGTTACAACAAAAGACGTTTCAGATTATAGCATGGTACTGATCAAACTTTTTTCCTTGGTGTGGCAGCTACATGTTTCCATTAAAGACAACAAAAACTAAGGGTAAAGTAATAATGTCTTGCATATTGTAGCAAAAATACAGCATAAGAGATATCTAAAAGGTGATAGACATTAAATACCTTTTGACAATCTGTGGCTGGTTCAGCTGGGGGTTGCGGTCCAGAGAAGCCGTCTTACACAACTCCTGTTTCTTTGAAGGTTCCTCATCACACGGAGATTCTATAAAAGTACATCACAATAGAAGCTTTTATCACTCTGAGGAACAGAGATGTGGTTATACTGAGATTGGATTAATCTTCTGCGTATCAGAAATAATTTCTATTTTATCTCACCCTGGAAAAAGTGCAGCTTTGAAGCATGCTGATCCTCATTTGCTGTAGGGATTCTTTGGCCGTTAAGCTGGTAGGGAGCTTTACTTTCTTTCTTTTCATTTTCATGAGATGGTAAAGTCGGCCCTGTCTGGTCTGCCTGCTGGTTTAACAAGCCGGTGGGGTTGAGGGGGGTCACCGTCTCCTCAAGGATCTTTCTCTCCTAAACCCAAAATAAAGGTAGAACAAACATGAGTCATCAACAATATATTTGATTTTATGCTTTTCCATGTGTTTGTGTGTGAGGAAGGGTTTTAAGACCTCTTCATTATGCTTTCTCTCCTCTTCCTCCACCTCGATCTGTGCCTTCTCCCACTCCTTCTTCAACTTCTCCTGTTCTTTCTCGTATTGCTCCTGCAGAAGAACACTGCATTTTAAAAACTGCATGTACAACAACACATACATACAAACAAACATAAATATATATATATGGATATACACATCCAGAACATCCTGTTCCCATGTTTTTCTGCCCATCACTAATGGAGTCATGCACATCCACACCATTCCACCAGTGTACCTGTAGGAGGCGCTCCTGCTCCTGCTGCCACCTTTCCAGGCGTTTACGCTCCTCATTGGGGTCCCAGACCCAGTGATTTACACGTTTAGCCAAGTTCAACATGGGGGTCTCAATCTACCCAGACCCCAGCCACAATCGCACACAGACACATGTATACGGACCAAAAGGACAGAAAGAGAGGAAAGGTGAGAGGACAAGTCTGACTACAGCCACTACAGGAGACGAAGGATCAGGACAGGGTCAAATTTAAGGATGAAGGAGAAACAGAGAAACAAGAGCTGTAGCTGCTCAGAGATACTCACAGAGACACTGCTCTCCTCTAGTCCCTCTGTGGTTGAACAAAATCACAAAAACAAATGTAAATCTTCTTAAATAAACAGCAAAATATCTCAACTGTGC